>NC_090923.1:847997231-848300261 GCF_040938575.1 Ambystoma mexicanum
ATCCTGGAGGCGCACACACAAGGCATGCAGAAGCCCGCAAAAGCATTAGGATTTGTGGGAAAATGCATGACCAAATAAGCACTGGTCCGGGTCGACTCGACCTGGGAAAGGTGAAGGGCAAGATGGCCAAAGGACAGGACAAAGAACCTCTTGACATGGCCATTTCGGAGCTGGACCACCTATTCGTGCCAAACGCATTTAACGCAGTTAACATGGCAGCAAAGGGTTAAAAATAATGCGAAACGATAGCTGTCACCAGTCCTGTCCATGACACATCTGCACAATTCATAAAAAGTCCATCGAGAGTATCTAGTGCCTTTGGAAATGACTACAGACCCAAGTGTGCGTTATGGTTTCACAAAAGTTGCAACATGAGGAAAGGACGAAGGGAAACAAACTGTACTGACTGTCTTAAGGGCATTTCAGTTTCCCCATGAAAAAGTGAGCGAAAGCCCAGAGGAGTACAGCTGGAGGCTGTGCTTCTCTGGCAAAGTCAGTCAGTGGTGTCTAAACAGCAGCAAAATATTTGGGGGTTGACACATGGAGGGAAAATTACATACACATATGAAATCTTTCCTAAAATCTACACCCCCTCTGTGTCTTGAATTTAAGTGCTATCCTTGTCAATCAACAGGAACTGCTTCTTTCTCTGATGTGCACATCACCCGAGCTAGTCAGTATTTTTTCCCCTTGGAGAATAGCTTTCCAAAGATATCTGCAACAATTGCTTCCTGCAGCATAAATAGCCTTCTCAACAGAGTATTCTTTCCTCGCAGTTGGTGTAATGAAATCACAGCCAGTCAAATCTGCCTGCACATTTTCTTATCCACCAATTTTGCACTGATTTGTTAATGACATATTACACATTATGGGTAAGAGTGTTCGTTGATTAGTTCAGGTTATGATGTGCACAGTGCAAACGAGAAAGATGACCTGATGTAGACCATTTTAAAACGTGCCATTGCCAGAATGTGTGCCTTTCTATTTGTAATGTGCACCAGCTATTTGATGTCTGTATTTTCCACATGAGCCCCCTGCCACTATTTACTGCCTCCTCTGAAGTTAGTGTCATTGATTACAGTGTCCCTACAAACATTGGCCCTACATATACAGTGTCCCTACAACCTTTCAATTGCCCAGTGAAACGCTGCTGCGGTGCTGAAACTCCTTTTTCTGATTGCCAAGAGAAGTTCCGAAAGAGACGACTTCTTCCGTTGTGTTAGTGTTACCAACTAACTCCGAGACAAACTTCACTGGACTATCTTCCCCGACTGGCTGTACTTCTTTACTGCTGCAGGAACTGAGTGCCAGGAGTTGAGAAATCCATAGTGGAGTGCAATGTCTGCAAGTCGGCCAGAAGCTCCATGAGTATCCCGAGAACCCTCCAGAAGCAGGACAACCAGAGCTCGAGTTCCCTCACCAGAGTGCAGGACTCAAGGAAGCACAACCAGTATCCAAGATTCACTGTGTTGCTGTTCACCAAGCGCTGAAACCAAGAAGTACTGCTGATCTGTAAAGAGCCCGTAGCTGCTGCTGAACTCTGAATTGCTGCCAAAGGAGTCCTCCAGATGTCCTTCCTCTTGTCCCCACGACTGAGGCCCAGGAACCCAGACAGAAGCCAGCCAGAGCACATTTCTTCTAACCAAAGGTACTGTTCCGACTTGGGGTACTTAGCTTTGCTCCTCTCAGTTGAGACATGCAGTAGCTACTTTTCTAGAGTTGATTTCAGCTCTGCTCTTAACAAGTGTAACAGCTTGTGAACCTAAAGTGATTTTTCTTCAACAAACTCTCTACCTTTGTGCAAGACTTTATTATCTAAGAAGTGCCTCAGCGCCATAGACTGTGCTCCAATTGATTTTGGCTGTACTGGCTCCCTGCAGACTCTTCCAGTCCATTTGACTTTGATATTTACTGTCCCTCAGAGTGATAACTTGGTTTGAAACTAGTATTGATGGGAAAGGTTTTTGTCTAGACTTAATTGAAAGATTTAAGTGCTCACATGCTCTGAGCACCTGTTTAACCTTTTTCCTTCCTTTAACCATTCCTTTCTACCAACTTCAGAATCTACAGTGTACTAGTGATAAATAAATGCCATTATTGTCCTAATTAGCGAAGTCACCTCGGGGTTAAGGAAGTGTGTAAAAACCATATCTAAAGAGTAACGAATAGCTTTGTGTTGATTCTGGAAAAATATTTTTAAATATATTTGAGTGTTACATATATTGCCTTTTTAAAGAATGCTTATTTAAAAACTACTGGTAAATAAATAATTAATTAAAAATCTTGAGTGTAAGTGTTACTTGGCTTCTTGTATTTGTGGATGTCATTGCTACAGCTCCACAGCTCACATTTACCCCTCTTGAGATAAACCTGGCTGCTCAGTCACACTACCAACTTGTGTAGTACAGGCCTATACCAAAGGTGGGTTACCTAATACCAAGCAGACAAGTGTTGTGTAGTCTCCCACAGGGTTACTATATCAATTCCTGCTGAACATACTGCACGCAAAGAGAAGGCAGAGACACCGCAGAGCAAGTCTGTGCGAGGGAGCTGGGACGCTGTGTACCTTTAGAAGGAAGACTGAAGAAAGGGAGCCAAAGACAGGGCACTTGAAAGAACTGGAAGGAGAGTAAACCAGGCAGCCTTTTGTAAGTCAGGAGACCCACACCCAAAGTACAAAGTGAATAAGCCCTGGCAGGAAAGTATACCAGGCAATGTGACTGTGAGTCAGGTGACCGACATCCAAAGTACAAAATCACTAAGCCCTGGCAGGAGAGTATACCATGCAATGTGACTGAGTCAGAAACCCCACACCCAAAGAGAAAGAGAACATTAAGAAAACCCTGGCAAGGGAGTGTACTAGTCAATGTGACTGCAAGAGAAAGAAAACACTGGAAAACCCCTGGCAGAAGAGGATGCCAGGCAGTGTGGTTGTGAATCTGGGACCTGCACTAAATCACAAAGAATAGGTATAAAATAAGATGTGCCAGTATAGGAAAGGTAGCCTTGTGAAAGTGTGTGAAACCCAGGAGAAGGGACCATACACCCTTGGGCTGAAAGGGTGATTAAACTGTGGAGAGCCAAGCAAGTCAAGGGGAGGAAAATAACCCTTGTATGTGTGAAGTCTGGGGGAAGTGAGCCATACACCCTAGACTGGATAATTGTACATTATTAGGAGAGTTGTGGCTGAGAGGTGTGAAACCCAGGAATAGGTAATATGCCTGGGATGAAAAAGTGATGAAACTGCAGAGATCCAAGGGAGGTGAAGAACCCTTGAATGTGTGGTCCAGGGAATCACAACCCCTGAAGTAGATAAATATTTATGTTTCTGAAATTGAAGAAAAACAAGGAAAGGGAAGCCTTCTTGATGGTGTGCAATACAGGAGAAGGGAATCATAACCCTGGACTGGCAAAGTAAGGTGAATGATGACATTGAGAAGAAGGCCTCGCAAGAGACTACCCCAGGTGAATTGATCCCAAGTCGGAAATCTATAGCCAGATAATTAACCGAGTGAGAGGGTCAACTTTTTGTATATGTAAAATCCAAGGGGAAAGGAAAGCCCACCTACTGGATGAGAATATAAAATATTGTGGAACAAAGGAAAGAACCCTACCCCTTTAAATATAGTGCTTATAAACTGATCACTGAATATGAAGGTAGGGGAGAAGAAGCTCTTCCCAATTAAATTATAATCCTGAATTGAGAGGAAGTGGAGAGATGCAGGGGAAGGGACCCATCTCCCTCTGAGAGTTGTGAAACCCTGTTGAACTTTGATTATTGATTTATTTGCGAACCTTTCAAACTTTGTGTTGGAACATTGGAAAGCCTACAGATGGCCAAGTGAAAGACTTTGCCCTTTGCACATTTCTTTAAGTTTATCTTGTAAGATTCAGGATAGGATTTTTGGACACAGGACAGAGAACTTTAGTTTCTTTGAGGCAGGAAAACCCCTCATAGTGAAAGGGCGTGATACTCTCCAACTCTTCTTTTATGTTAATAAATGTCTATAATAACCACCTGAATAACCCCTGTGCCCGAATCTTACTCCTGTCTCATTACACTGTCCATTGACAATGTTTTACTAAATGTGTCTGTTTATTCAACAGAGTATGCTCTTCAGAATATAACAACTAATGTACCTTTGAACCAGCTGATCCTCATAATTCTGCCAATTCCTGCACCTAGAACGACTCAGCTAGTTGCCCTTAAAGCTGACACCTAGCAATCGCTAATTGAAGTAGAAAGAGATGGGCCCTTCTTGACATTTGAACAGTGACGTCTCACAGCAATTCCCAAAATGAGTACTTGCCCTCGGGGTGCTGACAAAGCAGATTTTGTAGGTGTCTCGCAAACGATTTGCTTACTATTAGTGAAACTCTGTATAGTTAAGGAAAAGATGATCCTCAATAGAGCTAATGTGTTGACTTTGTATCACTGTATTCCAGTCTTATGTGATAAAGAGTCAAATGACATTGAGCGGGTTGAATTCTGGGATGACTATACCCTGGATAGGATTATTTTCCACGTTGAATTGAAAATCTTGATGATTATGCTTTTAGCGACTACCAACAGAGGGTCTGATTCAACCCTGCTTAAACTGCAGGAGAGGCGAGATGTGTTTAGACTACAAATATACCGTCCCTATCAGGACTTATTTGAAGCAAATTTGAGAATCACTTGCTCGAGGGTGAACCCCTCTACCAAGGAAGTAAACCTAGATGGGGGGAATGTAATAAGACACTGCAAAGAAGAGAACTGGCTCTAGTTGGCAAAAGCATTATGCACCAAATACAGCACCAGCAAATAGCTTGTGTCTCCCCCATTCCAAATGATATACTCCTCCAAGTCTGGAATAGCCGAGGTCACGCTCACCTGCTTCAAGCTGGAAATATTTATGTAATGCGAGCAGATATCTTTGCTCTACAAGAAACAAACCATTATTTGATGGTTTTGCCATTTTACCATTGTACTAAATAAAGAGCAAAAAAAGCTGCAGGGTCTGAAAGAATGGTCACTCTGCTGGGTTGCTAGTTGGAGTTCGTAGTGGAAGGGGTATTTGTGCAACTGAATTGAAGTCACGAAAACCTTTCTATTGGAGTGGGATAAGAATATATTTTTAACCAAGTCAAACATGTTACTCCTTAATATCTACTGGAATCCGGTAGCTATATCTTAAAGGGAAATGATAAGCACTGTAGAGAGAAGTGTGGAGACCAATTTATATGTGTAGCACAATCTGGAAAATATTACATGCAGTGACTTTAACTGCTGCTGCATGAATAAATTGGGTTCCAGGGTGTGAAAATCTGGTCATAAGAAGTGTTCTACTCAAAGAGGGAGTGAATGGCTCAAAATGATGAGCGTTTGGGGCCTATTTAGGGTTAACAGAAGTTTAGAAGTAGATATCCTTCCCAATAT
Source organism: Ambystoma mexicanum (assembly GCF_040938575.1). Lineage (NCBI taxonomy): Eukaryota > Metazoa > Chordata > Amphibia > Caudata > Ambystomatidae > Ambystoma > Ambystoma mexicanum. The sequence goes on from NC_090923.1 coordinate 848,002,651, forward strand.
TACTTGGAAAAATGGCCCTCTGTCATCTACAACTGATTATATTTTTGTTTCTGAGACTTGTATTGTAACTGTGATACTTTATGGGTGCAAGATGGTTAAGTTGGAAGAGTAAGATTCAGGTAAACCGAAATGTATTCTATAAACAGAGAGTGGGCGCTAATAATGCATGGAATCATTTATGATGGAATCCCAGGTCTGTGGAGCACTTTAATAATCTCCTCGGCAGTGTAGTTAAGGGTACTACCTGGATACATTATTAGCTAAGCATGCATATGGGGAAATAGTGGAGGATATAGATATAAACTGCTCCACAGACCAATTAAGAATAAAGTTAGACACACAAAGTGTTTTTATAAAATGATTCAAAAGCAGAAGCTAAAACTCAGGAGGAACCTCTGTTCATTAAAAAGATATCCATTCAATTCTGTTTCTGGTCTTAAACGTCAGATCAAAAATCGATATAATAACTGGTTACATCAACACAGAATGGTGTTGGCGCAAAATGATGCTGAGTTGAAGGACCGTAACACAACCCAATTCTGGCGGACTGTTAATAGACACTTAAATCCGCAGGCATATCTCCAGATAAATCCTGTTTCAGAGAATACATGGTCTGAGTTCTACATCAATATATATGCCAAAAATTCTGAAGTAGTCTACACCAAGGAGATGCTTGATCAAACTAAATGAAGTTTACCGTTGGAGGAGTCAGTACAAAAAAGAAGGTGGGTGAGGCGCGCAGTCCCGGTCCTGGTCAATTAAACCTGTTGCAAAAAATAGGTAGCTGGGTCACATCCCAAAATGGACAAATATTCACAGGGTTAGATCCCTTCTGCTGAAAATCAGGTACTCAGTATTAACAGGGTTAGATCCCTTGCTGCAAATCAGGTAGTCAGAATTAACAGGGTTAGATCCCTTGCTGCAAATCAGGTAGTCAGTATTAACAGGGTTAGATCCCTCAGCTGCAGTTCTGTGGTCTGTGGTTGTTCTCCTCCTAGCGCTTTCTTATCTCAAATAATCATCAGGGAGGCTGTTAAGCAGTTGTGTCTAATTAGACTCAAAGGATTCTGGTAGCTGTAGTGAAAAAAGTTTTTTTCTGTTCAGGTTGCCAGCAACCGACACCCCTCCAAAGCACAAGTCCTTCCCAAATTTGGGGGAGGGGAGAGAACCATCTTTATGATTCTCCAAAGTGGGGCACAGTCACCCCGTGGCGCTGCCTCTGGAGCCCGGGACTCCCATAGCATTCAGTACAAAAAAGAAGGTGGGTGAGGCGCGCACTCCCGGTCCTGGTCAATTAAACCTGTTGCAAAAAATAGGTAGCTGGGTCACATCCCAAAATGGACAAATATTCACAGGGTTAGATCCCTTCTGCTGAAAATCAGGTACTCAGTATTAACAGGGTTAGATCCCTTGCTGCAAATCAGGTAGTCAGTATTAACAGGGTTAGATCCCTTGCTGCAAATCAGGTAGTCAGTATTAACAGGGTTAGATCCCTCAGCTGCAGTTCTGTGGTTGTTCTCCTCCTAGCGCTTTCTTATCTCAAATAATCATCAGGGAGGCTGTTAAGCAGGTGTGTCTAATTAGACTCAAAGGATTCTGGTAGCTGTAGTGAAAAAAGTTTTTTTCTGTTCAGGTTGCCAGCAACCGACACCCCTCCAAAGCACAAGTCCTTCCCAAATTTGGGGGGAGGGGAGAGAACCATCTTTATGATTCTCCAAAGTGGGGCACAGTCACCCTGTGGCGCTGCCTCTGGAGCCCGGGACTCCCATAGCATTCAGTACAAAAAAGAAGGTGGGTGAGGCGCGCACTCCCGGTCCTGGTCAATTAAACTTGTGCTTTGGAGGGGTGTCGGTTGCTGGTCACCTGAACAGAAAAAAACGTTTTCACTACAGCTACCAGAATCCTTTGAGTCTAATTAGACACACCTGCTCAACAGCCTCCCTGATGATTATTTGAGATAAGAAAGCGCTAGGAGGAGAACAACTACAGACCACAGAACTGCAGCTGAGGGATTTAACCCTGTTATTACTGAGTACCTGATTTGCAGCAAGGGATCTAACCCTGTTATTACTGAGTACCTGATTTGCAGCAGAAGGGATCTAACCCTGTGAATATTTGTCCATTTTGGGATTTGACCCAGCTACTTATTATATTTTTTGCAACAGGTTCAATTGACCAGGACCGGGAGTGCGCGCCTCACCCACCTTCTTTTTTGTACTGAATGCTATGGGAGTCCCGGGCTCCAGAGGCAGCGCCACGGGGTGACTGTGCCCCACTTTGGAGAATCATAAAGATGGTTCTCTCCCCTCCCCCAAATTTGGGAAGGACTTGTGCTTTGGAGGGGTGTCGGTTGCTGGTCACCTGAACAGAAAAAAACGTTTTCACTACAGCTACCAGAATCCTTTGAGTCTAATTAGACACACCTGCTCAACAGCCTCCCTGATGATTATTTGAGATAAGAAAGCGCTAGGAGGAGAACAACTACAGACCACAGAACTGCAGCTGAGGGATTTAACCCTGTTATTACTGAGTACCTGATTTGCAGCAAGGGATCTAACCCTGTTATTACTGAGTACCTGATTTGCAGCAGAAGGGATCTAACCCTATGAATATTTGTCCATTTTGGGATTTGACCCAGCTACTTATTATATTTTTTGCAACAGGTTCAATTGACCAGGACCGGGAGTGCGCGCCTCACCCACCTTCTTTTTTGTACTGAATACCGTTGGAGGAGGACACACTTTTTTATATAATTATGTGCTGTTGAATATTCCTTTTAAAGGCAGTCTGATGCTTTGGATTAGTATTTTAACTGCACTTTTTAGGGAACTTCTAACCTCTAAGGAAATTGCATTTTCAAGGAAGTCCTCTATTATTGTTCCTATCCACAAGAAGGTTGACCGATGTAATCCAGCTAACTATAGCCCAATAGCCCTATTGCACACCCCAGGAAAGAGGTTTGGATCCTTATTTGAGTGACAACTAAGGAATCGGGCTACTACTACTGGAGTTTTGAATCCCCTTCAAACAGGTTTTATCAAATGGATGGCACAGTACTGAATAGATTTGTAATTAACTTGTCTAGATATCTCGACAGGGAGAATCATGTTTGATGTGTGCTTCACCAACCGTGCTTCTCTACGGCGTTTGACAGTGTGAACCGCACACGTCTATGTCTTGAACTCTGCAATTGGGGTTATCCAGCACATTTGAGAATTATATGAGGGAGCAACTATTAAAGTGAGGTTGAAAGCAGAGGGTATTCTATCATCACCTACTGAAACCAAATGTGGTCTGAAACAAGGGTGCATCATTGATCCTATTCTTTTGAACTTTTTTATTGCAGATATTGGAGCAAGGCTGAAAATAGCTAATTCTTTTCCTCCAGGGCTGCAATCCGTTATTGTGAATGGAATTCTCTATGTAGACAATCTCACTTTAATAGGCCAGACCCCGATAGAGCTACAGAGTCAAGTTTTGCCCTGCAGCAGTACACATCGGAGAATGAGTTGTCTGTAAATGCAAGTAAAACTAATGTCGGTATTATGAATCCAATAACAAATAAACAAACTCCAACTTTTGCCTGGGTGCTGTCTAATGTGAAGCTTGAAATTGTTTCAGAATTCATGTACCTGGAGTCCCTAATATCTGATGATCTTAGTTTAAAGCTGCAGATATCCTTCTTAAAAAACAAGCAAAAAGTATTAACAACCCAAGCTAAAGAGGTGGATAAAGAATGGACGATTTTCATGTCGCCCGAGTCCTACAAGTCCAACATTTTACCAATACTTACAAGTGGTTCAGAGACAATTTTAAACTGAGTTGAAATCCCTTGGCCGAGCCTAAAAGAGCATTTTGGAAGCAGGTTTTATTTTTACCTATACAAACTCCCACAGCATTGATTTGATTTGAGCTTGGGTTAGTTTCTCGAAAGGCAACTGTTATGTGGAGAGGTTTTATCTATTCTGAGTAAAATTAGTGTTGCCTGTGAGTATTTGCCATTTTATTATTCACAACATGTAGCTAAAGGCAAGAAAGTGCCAATTTTTTATAACTGGATGGTAGCAAATATGTCAAGCTTGACCTCGCTTGGGTCCTCTTCAGATCATTTGATAGCCAATCCCTTAGAAACTAAGAAGCGGTGAAAGGAAACTGATTGGATTGGGACTATTAAAGAATGTAAAGCTTAGACCTTCCATCATTATATTACACTGCATGGGAAGCTTCTGAATAAGCTCCCAAATTAATTTGATCACATTTCCAGATGCACATTGGAGACAGCATTTTTTTTAAAGTTAGATTCGTTTTTTTATCGTCTAATGAGATTTTAGGAGCAAGAAACAAAACAACTTGGGAAGTGAGAACCTGTCACTTGTGCTTGATTAATGAAATTGAAACCTTGAGGCACCTTGCTCTAGATTGTGTGTGCTTAAAGGAACTCGGATTGAAATGTCTTAGTTCTATTGTGGCGGAGTATAGAGCATGCTCTCCAGAAGTGTTATGGCGCATGTTGGTTGGGGGCCCCAAGCTGCCTGGAACATCAATTTGATTAGACTTTTAAAAATGGCTTTTACATAAATAGAAGATGGTGCAACTGAGTCCTAATGTTATTTTGTAATAAGATATCTTTTAATCATAGCATAGATTTGTATTCAACTGCTATCATCATGGAAGTAATTTTTAATGTTATGGAATATTTCGTAAAGTGAAGATTACGGATTGTCGTGTTCTTTCTATTGTTGATATAATCTTTTTATGAAATTTGTGAAAGGTTCAGTGGATGAACTATGAAACTACAAATACACATAAAAAAATAAAGGAAATCAACTCTACCTAAGGTTTTATATCTCTCTGTGTGTATAGCTGTATAAGGCATGGGGAGCTTACAAGCCAACCAAGCACTTTTGGACTTACACAGTCGATGCAATCTCTCAACTTCAAACCACTATAAATAAAAGAAGTTACTTTAACCCATGTAAATGGTACTCATTTTATCAACTTGGTGAGGATGAAAGGTAAAGCTGCACCATACCTGTATATAAATATGTTAACTGCAGGTTACCTACAGTTAACAATCACTGCATCACTACCTTCAAATCCAAACAGCAGATACCATAAAATATACATGGCTGTATGGAAATTATGCTAAGGCCGATCTTTATTTGGGCATTTGTAATAATGTCTTAGTATTCGCAAGGGCGAGTTTGACCAAATGGCTATAGGATCGCTGGGTTAAATATATAACCAATAGGAAAATCACTAAAATAAACAGTGTCAGGAATGCATCAACATAAAGTGAGGTTTCTTTCTACAGCCAACACCCAGAAATAATACATTTCTAAACCTTCTTTTATATGTCCTTGTACCACCTTGGGAAGCCAATTGCAAATGAAGGAATATTCAAACAATGTGGTCAAAATAATGTTTGCAACCTAGTCTTAGACCAGCAGCATGTAAGTGCAAACATTGGCCTTCCTATGCATCCATTTAGCAAGTGGTGTAACAATTACCCTCTAAGCATTTTCCGATGTAAAGTTTCATGTAACCTGAAATCAGTCACACATATACGCCTTGTGGCAAAACAAGATCACTTTTGTAGCATGCATACATGTCCTAAGGGTACCCAAAAGGTTGTCATCTGTGCAGATGATGAAAATATTCCCCTTTATATCTGGTCCCCTCGCATCCTCCACTGCCCATCCTCTGAACTGTCCCATCCAACCAACAGGACAATGATGCTTACTCTTGATTGGCTCCTGCGAGCGAGGGTGGCTATCTCAGTGCCTTCTGCTTCATTCCGTGGGGTCTGGCGTGCAATTTATTTGTGAGTGTAATTTATGTAAGTCACGCAGACTTTTGTAGACCTGTTCTTAAATCCAAATCAAGTTCTCTACAAGAATGACAACCTATGCAGCTAATGTCACAGGAGTTAGAATATGAGAGGCCAGGCTCCTACCATGACAGAAAACAAGCCAGAGACATACGTTTACTCCTCACCCTTCTGTGCTGGAATCTTTCCCCAAAGGTTTCAATTCAAAATCTTCCAAAATCTCGGCTGTTGGGCATTCATCTAGTTAGGAGGGCAGAACACCTTGGTAGCCATTTGTTTGCTTTTTCAAGACCTCAGATTATGATACCGAGATGGCAGAAACATTGGAAATATGGGCTGCCAAATCCAATATTTCTGATTAATGCTATCAGGGGGATTATGAATTGCAAGTACAGTGACTATTGTTAACTGTTGCAGTCTGTACGGTCTGCCTTGAGTTTGAGTTTACCACTGCTACATGCAGAATTTTCAGAAATAACTAATGGCTGTTTTTCTAAAAAAAAAAACATGTTAAAAAGGAACTCCCATCCCTACTGTGGGATGGAAATGTATCTAGGACATCAATAGTTCACATCCCTGATGTCACATGAAAACAAATGCATAGAAAGGCTATTACTGACCCTTCCGTGCATTGTGCATGACCCTGCACAAAGAGATGAGAAGTTGAGCATCAGAGATGGTCACCTTCTCACCTCTTTTTTTAGCTCCAAAACCAATTTCTGGTCTGAAGTGATATGTACAAAAAGTTGCAAGGGGGAGCGGGGAGGGTTTACATAGGGATATTGTTTTGCCTTGTTGCAAAACCCATCAACGTGCATGATGCTCTGCATGCAGTATTGCCAATGCTTTAAAATAACAACTGCATGAAGTAAATACCACACGAAATAACCCATTAAAAGGAGTACTGCCCATTGTTACTAATAACACAAAACACAGAATAACATAGTGACGATGAATATCCTTCAGAGGGAATTTATTACGTGTATTCACATGATCCATGCTTGGAATTGAAGCTTTCCAAAGAGAATACAGCAATATTCAAATATGTTGGCCAAGATCAGATCTTTTCATGTACTCTGAAAAGCACAGCCTTCCGATTTGCCCAGCGAGATGCACTGTGTTTTAAGTGGTAGGATTACTGAACAGTTGCAATGTCCCAAGTGCAATTATCACTAGGGCAACAAAAAACAATTGCACAAAATAAAAGAAAATAAAAACACCTTCAAAGCATTTTTGCAACAGAGCAAAGGACAACAACTACGGCAAATGTTGCCCTGGTAGAAACACGCACTTAAATAATTATGTTTAAAAATAGTAGAGCAACGGGAAGGCAAGTTGGGCGAGCTGTTTAATCAACTCAGCCATCTAAAGTCGTTCTTTTTCTTTGCACCCCAAAATGATACCCCAGACCCCACTTCTCGTATTATCGTCTTTAAACAATGCTGGGCACATCCCACTTCTTGGCACAGACGATCTTCTAATAGCCTATTATAACTGAACAAATACAATTTAAAAAGATAACTATTAGCTAAGCGGAGGCCGTTCGCGGTCCGGTTCGTCCCTCTACGCTTATAACGGCGGTGCCTTTCATTTCAGTGCTCGGTTTATGGTAGCTATTAAATAGAGCTCACCAGCCTTTTATAGCACCCTGATGGGAACCCCCAACAACGATTAGCAAGAGCATTTCCAGAAATATGACACGGCTCTCGCCGTAACGAGGCCGCATTTAAATAATAATGACTTGCAAATGTTCACCACGCCGCATAAACAGCCGTGCGCCCACTCCTTCTCTCGTGTCCTCGGGTGATGCGTCACTGGGCCGGGCGCTTTGCAAGCGTTCTCCTTGGTTGCCCTGGCCTGGATGCCACAGGTGTACAGGGAGCGATGCGCGGGAACCGCTTCATCATCACCTAGCAGTCACAATTAAACTTAAGCTGAACGGACCAGCATTTGAGCAATTCCAGAGCGCTATTAGTCCAACGCCATCAAGGAGGCAATCATTTCACAGCTGTTCTGCTTCAGAGTGTGATTAAAATGGAAATCGCCTGCAATATATGGGCTTACGTATCCGCCTGTCTCTTATTTGCCTACACAATTGAACATCCGTAATGCCCTCCGTGCAACGTGGTATCAACGTTTTCACAGGAGTTATGCCTCTTCATTTGGGCGCAGGTGTGAGTGGGTTGATGAAAATACAATCGTGTTTCTTTGGAAAACTCGGCTATCTGGGAATGCGATGCAATTATACATTCCTTCGGGCACATGGGATATGACTGTGAATGTGGAACCATATCCAGCATTATCATGCGAAGCATAATCCTCTATTTTTTATAAGATTGGTGTCATTTGGTGCTTATGCAGATCGCAGTCTGCCAGCGGTGGTTGGCCCAGTGGGACATCTAGCTATTGGGCTGACATGCTGCACATTGACATGGGAATGCTGCTCTTTCTCACCTCACCAAAAAATCTTGCGACAGCAGTTTTCAGACCTTGAGAGGAACCTGAGGATCATGACATAGCAGATCAAGGTCTCTCATTGCTGAGACTGCCGAGATGGCGTATTCCTGTCTGCAGGGATGACGTACTACTGTCTGCTGTTCAGACAATCCCAGCAAATACTGTCTGAATCTCTATCAGAGAACATACAGTACAATCTGCAGATGGGGAGCAGGTGCAAGTGGATCTAGGTCACCTGGTCTAAGCCCCGCCCACCTGGTGCCTTCCTGCCTGCCGCTCTGTTTCACCACTTAGCAAGCTCCGCCCACCTGGTGCCTTCCTGCTTCCCGCCCTTTTTCACCACTTAGCAAGCCCCGCCCACCTGGTGCCTTCCTGCCTGCCGCTCTTTTTCACCACTTAGCAAGCCCCACCCACCTGGTGCCTTCCTGCTTCCCGCTCTTTTTCACCACTTAGCAAGCCACGCCCACCTGGTGCCTTCCTGCTTGCCGCTCTGTTTCCCTACTTAAGGAGCCCTCCAGCTTCTTTTCCTTTGCAGATGGGGAGCAGGTGCAAGTGGATCTAGGTCACCTGGCCTAAGCCCCGCCCACCTGGTGCCTTCCTGCCTGCCGCTCTTATTCAACACTTAGCAAGCCCCGCCCAACTGGTGCCTTCCTTCTTGCCGCTCTTTCACCACTTAGCAAGCCCCGCCCACCTGGTGCCTTCCTGCTTCCCGTTCTTTTTCACCACTTAGCAAGCCACGCCCACCTGGTGTCTTCCTGATTGCCGCTCTGTTTCCCTACTTAAGGAGCCCTCCAGCTTCTTTTCCTTTGCAGATGGGGAGCAGGTGCAAGCGGATCTAGGTCACCTGGCCTAAGCCCCGCCCACCTGGTACCTTCCTGCCTGCTGCTCTTTTTCACCACTTAGCAAGCCCCGCCCACATGGTGCCTTCCTTCACCATCACTGTCTTGTGGCCAATGCTGGATTTGACTTTTATGCACTTCATTCGTTCACGGTTCGTCACTCTTTCTCAACTCTCATGCTGGACTTCCTTTGCATCTTGTACTCATGGTGGTCCTGAATCATGCTGTTCCTATCTTCATCTTGTATCCTGGCTTGCAACATTATGTGTTACTACTGACTTCTGCTATTGTATTCGCTCTCCACTCTTGCTTCTCCAATCTTTTTGACTGCTTACTCTCTTTTCTCTCCTCCTTTCCCTTCTCCCTTTTCCTATCTCCTCCCCTTACTTTCTTCTATGCACTTACTCTATCAGAATTGTCCCTTGACCTAATATGATAGCAACCTCTTCTGTTTCCTCCATCCTCCCATTACTGTTTTTTTCCTCCCCACCACCCCTTCAGCACTATCTGAAATGTCATCAGGCCTAGTATGATAGTCACTTGTTTTGTTCCTCCCCTCCCTTTCAGCACCCCTCTCACTCACCTTTTGTTTTTCTCCGGCTCTACCAGAAATGTCGTCAGGCCTAGTACGGTAGTCGCCTGTCTGTTTCCATTTCCTTTCCACTCTCCCCCTCCCTTCCTTATCTATGTCTTAGCTCTTGCACTATCTGAAATGTCGTCAGGCCGAGTACGATAGTTAATTTCACATCCTTACTGTTCATGGCCTGTAAGAATGTGGTTGTATTTTCCCTTGTTCCCTCCCTTGCCTTGAAGCGCTTTGAAACACATTGTGTATAGGCGCTATATAAATAAACGATCATATCATATCATATCAATCAGGAGGGATGGGGAGAGTGCAAGGATAACAGGATCCTCATCCACAGCCAGCACCTTCAGAAAACTGGTACATGTCATGGAAGCTCTGTGAAAAATGTACTTCTGCCCTGCAGGAGTACTAGGATGTGGTAACGTGGGCCAAAGTAAGGCTGTACTCTTAAGAGGGGTATGAAAGTGGTTTAGTACCAACCCAAACAGTGAAAAAAAACAATCCAAAATAAAGGAATGTTCTATCAAGGTTCTGGAAAAAATATATACTTTAATCAAGTACATCATGTGCAATAATAATGAACTAGAACACACTGTAGAACCCACCCATGTAGGAGGAACACAGAATATGCAAAGATAGAACAGATGAAACACTTTGGGTAAAGAGGCAAGGGAAAAAAACGCTATTGAAAGATGACAATTTTTGAAAAGTATATTTCTTGAGGTTGGTGGGATGAGGGATCAAAATGACATACCTAGTCTCTAAGGCCCAAAGATGGACCAGGGGACAGATACCAGCCAATAATACATTTGCAAATGTCTTGGTGGCTCGATGGCATCGAACCAGGCTTCTCTGCATCATTCACATGTTCTCTACAGTTTGAAGATTCGGCAGTCGTGATGGTCTAGCAGCTAGCTTGGATAGAGTCGCTGTAGAATGGAAGGTAGCTGTGCTCTCTAAGCATCTACTCAAGCTTTACAGATTGGGCAGTCACAAAGTTTTTTCAGTGGTGAGGTTCGAGGAAGGTCAAGTGGGTACCAGGATGCGCAGCTAAGTTGGTTTGTTGCAGAGGCTCAGAAATCACTGTTCGTGAGGCATCAGGGTCAGGTCGATTGAGTTACATGAGCAGCGATGAACAAGCTGGTGCTTCAAACATTGAAATAAAAGGCAGCAATATTTAATTGGTTCGAGTCGAGGTAATAACGCACTTCAGTTGGCACAGTGCAGTAGAGAATGCTGTCGAACAGCAAATGGTGGTTCAGAGAACGATGAACTCCAAAGGCAGCTTTAATGGGTCCTGGAGGTTTGCTCGATGTCGAACATGCTCAAATCACAGCTTGCAGTGTGTCTGCATCCAAAATAAAGGGATCTTGGCTGTTCAGGCTTTTATGGGTGAAAGATTAAAGAATATCGAGGCTTAATACCACATAATAGAAATAAGCCAGTCAAGAATCCAATGGTACAATGTACTATTTATTAACAGGCAGCTGTCTGGCTCTCAACACCCCGCAATGTGTGCAAGCAGACACCTTATGATGAGAGAGTGCTGGACATTTAAAAAACACAAGTATTTATACAAGTTTTCCACAATCCCGGGCACATCGTCCAGCCCCTCTTTGTGTAATACATTTACCTAGGGTTCATAGGCTTTCCACATAACTAACACATGCTCAAAAATCTTTACATAGTTCATTGTTTTCCTTTAAACATTTCAAATGTTTTCCAAACAGAAGACACAAAGGTAACATTCCTCATTTTACTCACTTGTATTTGTCTTCCATTTGTTCTTGAGCTTAAAATCAGTTTAGTTTCAAGGAGAGAAAACAAAGATTTCTGCAAAAGCACATGTTCAGCTATTTATCATTGGATTTTGCTGTTTGAACGGGGAAGACATTGTTGGTAATGATAGTATCTAAATTACTGATTAGTATGGCTTTTGTTTAGCTCCAAGGTTCCTCAGTGTAGGACAAACAATCCACCTTAGCAGCTTCAACATGTGTATCTAGGTGGACATCATGAAACAGTACAAAGTTCATTTTGCTCTGCTGGAGCTGAAAACACAAATTGTAACATGTGACAGAAAGTAAGAGGCGATCAAAATGGCAGATAACTTAAAATGGTGGCGTAGTCAGCCTGTTTCAGGTTCATTAAATGTGATTGATAGTGCGATGCAAATGTGCTTAGGCTAATCATTTACTATCAGGCGGGGTTCATGCAAAATATACTTTTGCAAACCCTCATTTTGGCCTAAACCAAGAGCATTACTCAAACATCAGCATCATTCGAAAACCATGTATCATTGTCAGAACATCCTGAATCACTATCTTCAAAAACATTGATCGCCATTAACTCTTTTATGTTGATATCCTGCATTACTAGGGCATTAGTAATTTATCCGGGCACGTGTGTAATTTATCCGGGCATGTTCTTGTTTACCAACCGCTTGTGCACAACTTCCCCCTATCACGGAACAAATAACAGGAAGACACTGTATGCAACAGCAGTAAAACAGTACAATGCCAAGGATCACCATCAGAACTGCAAAGATTTTCCAGCCTCAAGATCATAACAAGTCCCAGAACCATGTGCCAATATCCCAGTTTTCCTCTATAATGTGTACTTCCGCAATTAAGGTGTGCAATTTCTTAATTGCCTTAAATATGGTGGGGGAGGAATCAGGTACAAAAACCCAACACACAGATCCCACCATTTTGCACACCCTACCACGCTCAGCTAGAATGATGTCTAGCACCATCCAATTTTGGAGAACCACTAATCTAATAGCCTTTTGCTGTAGTGTCATGTTATATACGATGTCAGTAGTTTAATTGATGTTTTTTTCTAAAACCCTTGTGTTAAGGAGAATTATCCGGAATGGCTAATTTCCCTTACCTACTTAGTCCCTCAGCAGATTTGCTGGATTTCTGGGGTTTATTTTTTTCACCTGGTAAGAGTATGAGTTTTTTCCCACTCTTACATGTGTTTTGCTGTGTGTGTTTAACATTTTCTTGTGTTCATAGACTGTGGAGCCTCACCTACTCCATAGGCATCATCGTTTTACTCTGTGTTACACAGCACCTTCAGTGCAGTGACACAGGGTTGTCTTTTTAACATCCAGCAAGAAACAAAGATTAGGTGAAAACCCAATCATACAGCCGCTCTCTGGAATCCCATACTGGGTTTTATATTAGTTGTAATTTCACTATGTATAGTTCCTTCGATCCAATTCTTGAAAAAATACAAAAGTCAAATATATAGTGATTTTTCAATGTTGAAAATTATTTTATAGAAAGAAGTGACTAGTAGCCACCAAAATTGTTCTTCGTGAGGAAGAGATTGCCATAAATCACTCTATCTGAAGACTTATTTTTGTGCCAATGCATTTCGGAATATAACAAATTCCTTCATCAGGGCAAGTCTAAAACAATAAACACATAACATTCACATGCAATTGTGCCAACCATCCCAAGATTAATATCCAATATAGAATAATTCCCACATTAGAAACAACGTAAGTATATAAATATCAGTATGAACAATCATCATCCAAATAGTTGAAAAAATATGAAGGTAAACACATACCCGACAATGTAATGAGCCGGATCAGTAGGCAGGTCAAAAGATATAAAATAAGAAACAAATCAGTACAAAGGCAAGTAAAGTTATCCTATAACAAAATGGAGGGAATCGGGTCCATTACCTGATGTAGGTGAGTAATGGCGAAATCTATGTTTCAGAGGTCAGGCTGCTCCACCGTGTACGGGGAGTAGGTGCTGTGAATGGTAAAGTGAATATATATAAAGGACCTATTCAAAGTGTAGCTAAACGCTAAATAGAAATAAACAGGCGTGAATTGTAACTCACCATATGTAAAGAACGAAGCGGAGAAGTTCTCTCAGCGTCTGCTCAAAGCAGACTGTCTTTGTTGCATCGGCGCGTTGCCGAGCAACCTGGTTTAATAAGACACGTGATTGAAGGCAGAATGTCCTCCTTGCATCGGTGCGCAGCCAAGCAACTCAGTTGTGTAAGACACGTGATCACGGCTCTATGAACACGAGCCGTGACCCGTGTCCGAGAACTGATCAATAAACTCAATATGATCAAAATATCTAATTACTGGACCTCCTGGGGCAGTAATGATAAAAGTCATCGCCTAAGAATCAAAAAAGAAATAAGTAATCTGTCATCCATGGACATAGAAAAAATACTAAGATTGAATGAACTCATTTGGATAAAAGTAATGGCTGTTATATGAGCACCTCAGATGAGGCTATACTAATTATGAACGTACCTAAGTAGGATGGATGGAGCCTAGGGAGCAACCCTAGGGCTGTACCTTATATTAATAGTATGTGCCTTAATGCCGCTAGTGGTGTCGTCTAGACAGACGGCACCTCGGGTCCTGGGGGAACTCCAGGATGCGCAGCATGCAGGACATCTTTTAAACATGGGAAACATCTCTTGTTCATATACATTCAAGTGACCCTCAACATTCAGGTCATATACGTACTGGTGTCAATCTAAACCAAATGATGCTAAATGCAATGTAAGAAAACAATTAAAAAAATTAATTAGAGAAAACAGTGAAAGTTGATCTCCTCAATTAACCCATTGGGTGCCAGACTGCCAAGTTTGTCAATCCAATATGTCTCTCTGCGACTCAAACGTTGGCATAAATCCTCATGAGGGCTGTTCTTGGTTAAAGCTTCCAAAATTACAAATTTTATTTGGGACACGTTATGTCCATTGGCCATCCAATGTCGTGCCACAGCTGAATTAATGTTTGCATTACGAATACAAGATCGGTGTTCACCCCACCTCAATTTAGCTGTTCGGGTTGACTGTCCCACATAAAATTTCCCACACGGGCATTTAATGCCGTAGATGATATTACTACTGTCACATGTAGCAAAAGTCTTAAGCATAATCTTCTGCCCCGTCCTTGGATGGTTAATGGAGTTTCCTTTAATAACAAAATTACAGTTGACACACTGTAAACAAGGATATGTCCCAGTTCGCTGTGTCATAGGTTCCCTGACTGTAGGTTTCGTCTGCACCAATTCATCCCTTAGGTTCCTACTGCGTTGGTATGCAAAGATTGGTCTTTCACTAAAAATATCTTGAACTCGAATATCATTCTTGAAAATCTCCCAATGCTTTATAATAGTTTTCTTGATTTTGTTACTTTGCGTAGAGAACTTGGATACAAATACTGGTGACTTCAATTCTCTCTTACTTTTGGGATTCTGTTCTGATAATAGAGTCTCTCGTGATATGGCATCAACTCTGTCAGATGCCAGATCGAGTTCACCCTGCTTATATCCCCGGGCCAGAAATGTTTCTTTCATTTCCATCTGTTGCATTCTGTAGTCTTCAGGATCACTCACTATTTTCTTGACCCTAAGTAATTGGCTGTACGGTAGATTCTTCAGTAGGCTCGGCTGATGGAAGCTGAGTCGGTGCAGGAGATTATTCCGATCAGTCTCTTTCCGAAACAGTGAAGTGCTGTAGATAGTCAGTTCTTTTCTGACTTGTACATCAAGGAATGTTATGATTTCATCTGAGATCTCTCTAGTGAACTGTACCCTTTGGTCGATGCTGTTTAGATACACAAAAAATGTTTCAAAAGACTCTCTGGTTCCTTTCCAAATTCCAAAGATGTCGTCTATGTATCTCGTCCAGATGCGGATGTCCTTGTTCCATTCCTGTTTATTCAATACATGGTCTGTTTCAAATTTATACATGAAACTGTTGGCATATGAGGGTGCCATGGTAGCTCCCATTGAAGTCCCTGCAGTTTGTAGAAAAAATTGGTTGCCATATTGAAAATAGGAGTTCTCAGCAATGAATTGTGATAATGCCAGTATGAATTCCTTCTGGGCCCGTATCTCGGGTGCTTTCAGTAACAGCCATTCTACAGCCTCCATTCCCAGGTCGTGGGGTATAGAGGTGTATAAACTCTTCACGTCTATAGTAAACAACAGATCTTCAGGCAAAGGTGTCAATGAACTAAGCTTTTGCAGGAAGTGGGTGGTATCCCTTGTGTAGGTGTTGGTCTCTTGTATCAATGGCTGTAGGAAGAAATCTATATAAATCCCTAAAGGTTGGTTGATGCTCTCTATCCCTGCAACAATTGGTCTACCTGGTGGTTTGATGGCATCTTTATGGATTTTTGGCAGCGTATAGAAATTAGGTATTCTAGGATGTTCTTTCGAGAGAAATTTTTGTGTATGCTCGTTGATCCAATCCAATTCAAATGCTTTATCTAGGAGGCTCTTCAAATTCTGTTTAATCGAAAGGGTGGGGTCATGGTCCAAACTAGCATATGTAGTCTGGTCTTGGAGCTGTCTTCTACATTCAGCATCATAGTCACATGTATTCTGAATAACCAAGGCTCCTCCCTTATCTGCAGGACGAATGGTAATACTCTTGTCACTAAACAGGTCTCTAATCAATCTCATCTCGTGTGGTTTTAAGTTCCTGTACGGAGGATTTCTGTAGCTGATACGTTCAAGGTCCCGAGTGACTAGTCTCTGGAATATTTCTATGGATGGTACTGTAATGGGTGGAACAAACCCACTTTTGACTCTAAATTCTTGAAAGTCTGGAATCTCGGTCGGACTTTCTTGTGTCTCCAACTCGTTAAAGAAGACTTTAAGTTTAAGTTTACGAACAAACTTATATAGTTCTATCTTCGTGTCAAACAAGGTGGTACCGTAAGTCGGTACGAAGCTGAGACCTTTCTGTAGAGTCTCTTCCTCTGCCTTGTTGAGTCGCCTCCCCGAAATGTTAACGACTAACTTTTCTTCTGCTGTAATCTCGTTAGGGGTTTGTTTCTTGTGTTGCCTCCTCCCCCTGCGGGTTCTTTTCGGCGGGTGCCTAAAAAAGATACAGCAGACGGAGCTTGTGCCAAAGGGCTTGTTGTCTGTGCAAGATTCTCTGTGGTTTGTTCTGCTGAAATATCAGACTCTCTCTGGGCTTCTGAATCAGAACTGGAGGTATTGTCAGATGTGTATCCAAAAGGTTTCTTTGGTGCTGCTCGGCCGTATTTGTCCATCCAGGTGTATTCCTCGTCATTGATATAATCATAGGTATCCCTCTTGAATTTTTTAATCTTCTTTTGCTCCAATTCAGATTTGTAGTTCTCAGGTTTAGTGTTAATCTCTAGTAGTAAAGTGTCATATTCCTCTCTTCCAAGTGTATCAACTAATTCCTTCTCTATCTCCTGAATTTCTGTACCCAGGGTTGTTAAATTCTTTGATAACTCTTGGATAGTTAGCAAGATGAGGTCCAGTGAACATTTATTCAGTATAGATTCCCACCTTCGAACAAACTCTTTACTCTCTTTGCATAGGGTCGGTCGGAGCTGTATGCAAAGCCCCCTTGGGATGGGTTGGTTTTTGAAATATCGTCCAAGGGTAATTGCGTGTAATTTCCTGTTTATCTCCTTTCGTATAAGATACTCTAATTGTTTAATTCGTTTGGCCGGATCCTTTGGTGTAGTACCATGAGCACCAATAGACGTTTCGCTAATGAGTTCAAGAATGGCAGATGCTTCCTCAGTTGAGAAACCTAAAGTTTCTGCACATATGTTGGATAAACCTTCAATGTCCTCAAATGACATGTTCAGTATGTTGGGTAATCTTTTTTGAAATTGTGTGCCACCACTGCTGTGTGTCTCACCAAAAGAGGGAAGGAAAGAAGCAGGAAGCAAATTTGAGTGGGCACCACAGGAGTATCGAATCCTTCTGGCGTTATCAAAAGTTTCTAGTGTGATAAGTCTTTGTTAGGAAGTTAGATCCTCTATGCAGGAGCTGGCTGAAAAAGGCCTGGAGACACCCAAACCCAAAAAATACAGCAAGAAACAAAGATTAGGTGAAAACCCAATCATACAGCCGCTCTCTGGAATCCCATACTGGGTTTTATATTAGTTGTAATTTCACTATGTAGAGTTCCTTCGATCCAATTCTTGAAAAAATACAAAAGTCAAATATATAGTGATTTTTCAATGTTGAAAATTATTTTATAGAAAGAAGTGACTAGTAGCCACCAAAATTGTTCTTCGTGAGGAAGAGATTGCCATAAATCACTCTATCTGAAGACTTATTTTTGTGCCAATGCATTTCGGAATATAACAAATTCCTTCATCAGGGCAAGTCTAAAACAATAAACACATAACATTCACATGCAATTGTGCCAACCATCCCAAGATTAATATCCAATATAGAATAATTCCCACATTAGAAACAACGTAAGTATATAAATATCAGTATGAACAATCATCATCCAAATAGTTGAAAAAATATGAAGGTAAACACATACCCGACAATGTAATGAGCCGGATCAGTAGGCAGGTCAAAAGATATAAAATAAGAAACAAATCAGTACAAAGGCAAGTAAAGTTATCCTATAACAAAATGGAGGGAATCGGGTCCATTACCTGATGTAGGTGAGTAATGGCGAAATCTATGTTTCAGAGGTCAGGCTGCTCCACCGTGTACGGGGAGTAGGTGCTGTGAATGGTAAAGTGAATATATATAAAGGACCTATTCAAAGTGTAGCTAAACGCTAAATAGAAATAAACAGGCGTGAATTGTAACTGAAGACTTATTTTTGTGCCAATGCATTTCGGAATATAACAAATTCCTTCATCAGGGCAAGTCTAAAACAATAAACACATAACATTTTTATTTTTTTATTTTTTTTATTTTTGTATATGGTTTTATTAAACCTTTACAAAAAGCATCAACACATAGAATCAACACAAAGATAGGATAAATACACAATTACAATTTTACACAATTACATAATTAGAGTATTACAGGAGCTTGGAATAATCTTACAATGAGGAAATCCAAGAAACATCGCAACATCATAAGAACAAGAGCAGCGCAGTAGCAGCAGATTAACCCATATCTTTAACCTTTAACCTATAACCTATATCTTGAAACAGCATGGTAGCAGCAGGTATATCTATTCAAGATGGAGGTTACGAATAAAGCTAGATAGAGCCAGACCCTCCCTACCTGTTCCAATACTCAGACAGCGTTGCCATACTAGATCAGTCGAGAGACCTAAAAATTGAAATTTCAAGGCATTCAAGCAAGAGTCTCTCAGAACATTGAGATGGCAACAGAACAAAATGAGGTGTTTAGCCGTTTCAGGGACTAAGCCACAGAATCTGCAGAGACTGTTAGCCGCTGTAATCTGTTTCCACCTCAGTTTAGTATCCAGAGTAGGTAGAATATTCCACCGTAGTCTGAGTAGTGTATGTCTGTGATCCCGATTTGGGAAGATCTTAAGAATTGGAGAGAGAATTCCTCTTTTTTTATGTTCATGAGCCAAGTGTGACATAGAAGTATATGCATGAAAGGCATCCACGGTCCGGCACCAGTCAAAGTCCCACAACTTCATTTTAGTTTTAGTGGGATTACTAATTAGTTGCTCTAAATCTGAGCCGATATTGGCCAGAATATCTTCGCAGAGCATAGCAAAATTGTATAGAAATCCAGATCGGTAGATGTTGTTGCCAGCCAGTTCATATAGCGTGTTGGCAGTAGGGGCCTTAAGTTTAGCATAAAGCAGCAGCTTCCTCCAATCAACTCGTGCTGTTAAAGAGATATAGCCCAGCTCGAAGCGAATGGC
Source organism: Ambystoma mexicanum (assembly GCF_040938575.1). Classification (NCBI taxonomy): domain Eukaryota; kingdom Metazoa; phylum Chordata; class Amphibia; order Caudata; family Ambystomatidae; genus Ambystoma; species Ambystoma mexicanum. Next base: position 848,022,008 of record NC_090923.1, read on the forward strand.
GGCCAGGGGTACTGCATTGGGGACGAGTAGGACTTGTCTCCATATGTCCCCTTCAATACCATCCAATTTGGCGCTGGTTAGCCGAGTACCGAGCTCTAGGCCATATGTCAGTTTCGGTGCGATTTTCCCCTCAAAGAAGAGTAAAGCAGGTCTAATAGAAAATCGGCCATATTTACGGTCAATTTTGAGGATCTGACTGGCCAGTACCTTAGCTTTATTCAGGAGAAGAAGGTTCTGCCCTTTTGAGCCTCTACTAGCTCCCAGATAATAGCCCAGATAAGTAAGACAAGTGGAGCAAGTTATAGTTGCACCTCCTAGCTTCCAGAGGTTAGTTTTCTTCCTAGCAACCCCTTTAGATAAGGCAAGGATTTTGGTTTTCGCAGGATTAATATGCAAGCCATTGAGTTGAGCATAGTTGGCAAATACATCCAGCAACCGCTGTAGGCCCACCTTAGTTAAATCAAATAGAACAAAATCGTCAGCGTAAGCCAACCAAATAAGCTTCAAAGTGCCAATACTTGGGGCTAATAGCCCCTCTTTCACAAGGTACTCTGCTACATCTGAAACATATTGATTAAACACCCAGGGGGCTAGCACACAGCCCTGTCTAACCCCACGATGAGTACGAACAGCATCTGACATGTCCCCCTTTTTATTTAACCGAATACGAACAGTAGAGTTATTATATACCCCCTCCAATAGGCCAATTAAGCCCCTTGGCAGACCCCAGGCATAAAGTTTTTGCCAAAGCCTATTTCGGTCAACACAATCAAAGGCTGCCGATAGATCCACTGAGGCCATAAAAATAGGTCCCCTAGTTGAGCTCCAAGCAGTCTCTTGAATACACTTAACTACCAGTCCATTGATGTTAGTGGAGTGGTTTTTACGAAAGCCCGTTTGAAAGGGGCTCAAGGGATGGCTGGTTTTTTCCCAATCCCTTAAGTGTGAAAGAAGAAAAGCAGAGAAGATTTTACAGTCCGCATCTATTAGAGCGATAGGCCGATAGTTTTTGGGATCGGACCTACTACCGCATTTGAAGATCGGGATAACATATGCAGTGGACCAAGAGCTAGGGCATGTCCCAGTTTGCAAGATATCCCGAAACTCAATACATAAGAGATTAGCCCAGAGATTCGGGTCTGCTTTAAAGGTATTGTTCGTTAGCCCATTCGGGCCAGGAGCTCTTGATCTCTTACATCTGTGGATTAACTCCAGAATCGTATCAATCTCTACCGGTGGATCCCATTTAGGGTGAGGGACTAGTGGGTCATAGTCAGTAAAACTAGCCATTGCCGCTAGGGGGCTAGGAGCAAATCTATTTGAGTAGAACTCCAGCCACCCTTGTTCCGCAATCGGATTAAGTTCAGCAATGGCCTGATTACCATCCTGTCCATTAACGATCTGCCAGAAGGCTCCCACATTTGCCTTCAAGATAACCTGTAACATCAGTTCCGAGTCCAGTTGTACTAACTGATGTTTAATTGTTTTACAGTAATTCTTGTAGGCTTGTTTAACCTTCTTGATAAGAATTAGGCGAGTGGGCTGGTCGCTTATTGCAGATTGTAGTTTCCTAATATTTTTGTTCTTGATAGTTTTAGCTGCTGCCATCTGGGAGTTATATTGATGTAAATGCCTAGTGACTGGAATTCGGTTTACAAGACTAGTGCCAATATCATCTACTGCCCCTTGTATCAGGGTAGTGACCATTGCAGAATTAAAAGTTGCCAATTTCCAGTCAAGAGTAGTCTTATTAAGCATGTCCCATAGTTTACCATTCAGAGTTTCAATATTTTTAGGGGACCACCGAATAGCAGATCCTGATAAATTTGGAGAGACCACGGTCGAATGGCACAGCCGGCCCTTTGTCAGGCAGATGTTAAAAGTTGCCGTTAATATACCATGGTCACTCCATGGGTTCAGGAAGATTTCAAACTTCGAGCATTTTGTAAGTAGATAATCATCCACAAAGATGTAGTCGAGCATAGAGGTGGAAGACCCCCGCCGCCAGGTATAACTACTAGGATTTGAAGAGGGTTGTGTGAGATCACGCAGAGGTTGTAAGCCTAGATTGCCCAATTCAGTATACCAAGTTTGACTAGCCAGTTTTTTCCTTTTATCACATCGTTCAAGGGAATACAGCTCACAAAATACCCATGGAGAAAAGTTGAATAAACAATTACAGTTCAAATCCCCAGCTAGTAATACATGACCTGAATCATTAGCCAACATCCACTCCAAAATAATCTGCGAAATAAGAGACACAAACAGCTTAACTTCACCAACCCCTGAATGCCAGTAGATGTTGATAATTAGTAATTTTAGTTGGCCAATACTAGAATTCAGAACTACCCCCAGTGCCCCATAGGGGAGACCCAATAGAACCTTGCCGGCTAGCCCAAGGCAGTTATCCACTGCCACCAGTAAACCACCCGAAGGTCTACCCCTCAAATTATATTGGGCCGGCTGATCGAAAATTTGGAAGCCATCTAAACAAGGGGTTGAGGTCATCCAAGTCTCTTGAATACATATAACATTTGCATCTCTCAACTGTTGTAGGCACTCCAAATTCGAGAAAAGGCGTTGATTGCCTCTGGAGTTCCAAGATTTTATACAAAGGTTCGACTGAGTATCAGAGGTCAGATTTGGGGGGGTAAGCCTACGGCACAAGTTTTTGCCACAGGGTGGAGATGATGGCGGCCCAGTCAACATCTTTGTTTTGTTGATTCAGTGAGATTGTTGGTATGGGCAGAGAATCCAGGCCACCTGCATGGGCCCCTATTGGTTTAACTGCTGATTGTGAAAAAGAGGGCCCATTGGTCGACAGTTCCCATGCTGCAGCCGCTTCAACTCTGAATCCCAATTCCTTCAGGGAGTCTTTTTGGGTAAGAATCAGTTCTTTGACAAGTGGTGACGCAAGGAAAATCATGCTCATATCCAAAGAATTACAGTCCAGGAAGGCCACTCTATCAATATCCTTAGAGGAGATGAGAGCGAGAGCTGGGATTTCAGAGAAGATAGATAATACATTATGCCGGTTCAAACAAACAGGCTCATCCAATTTCAGCAGGCTTATAATCTTTATCAAGTGTAAAGAATTCGGTTTCTTATTGTTCGTAAGTTCTTGGCGTGTTAAAGTGCCCGCTGATAGATTTTGAGAACCCTTCATGGTTAAATCAAGATGTTTGACAGCAGCGGGGGGCAGAGGTCTGGCCTGTGGTTTATGTAGGCGATCCACCAGGTTGCGAATCCCGGCAGAGATTGTGGGGTGGGTAGAGGCATGCTGATAGTTGGTATCCTGAAAGAATCCCCTCTCCAATCCCCGATCCAAGGGAAAGGCAGGGAGCAGGGGCTGGTTAGGTATTGTGTTCGTAAGAGGTTGCAGTTGAATAGGGCCCCATTTTACCGGGATTTGATTAGGCCTTAAGGCCGACGAGCTCTGTAAGATATTTAGATCGATAGCTTGAGTCTTAGCATGGGGTAGAAGAGTTACTTCGAAGTTTGTAAATTTTCCAGTACCACACCCCTGTTGTGATTTGGTATGTTTTACACCTTGTGGAATCGGAAGAATGATAGGAAGATCTTCTCGGATCTTAAAATTGCCAGTGCCACTAGCCAGAGCCACGCCAGGAGCCAACAGAGCTGCTTCGTAGGTTTTGAGTTTACTAGTATCAGCTCCAGGTTGTGATTTGCTGGGGTTTGCAGCTTGTGCAACCATTGGAACCATTAGAGTTTGCTCACTGGATCTAAATTTGCCTGTACCACATCCCTGTTGAGGTGGTAACAGAGGGCACAGTTTTGGAATAGGGGATGCATGTAGAGTCTCACTTATAGACTGATTTGGGGGGGCCAAGCAGAATTTTGAAGGGTTTCCTGACCATATGTCTGAAACGTAAGTAACTGAAGGGTTACAACTATCGGTTTGAGCCATAGAATCAACCAATTTGGTCATTGGAGGCTTAAAGACATTCGGTGAATTGCCCTTAGAGATGGAGGCAGTATTTGAGGAAGTAGAGACCTTTGCAGTAGCTTTAGTGAAAAGAAAGTTGGTTTGCTTTGTAGCCAATTTCCGCTTGATAAGGCGCGTTTTGCGTGGGGCCGACATTTTCTTGAGGACTGGGAGCTTAGAAGCATTGACTTGTGTATGTTTAAACACTTGAATTGGGATCAAGCTTGTTATAGGGCTGGGCTCAGTCGACTGAGTAAATTTTATAGTATTAAATAGGTCCTCAGCAGTATTGCGGGGAATAGCCGGTGAAGTGGGCTTAGTTAGTTCAGAAAGAGTTTTTTTATTAATAGCATTTACTTTATTAACTGGGGGCCAAATAAGGTTAGATTGGCCCGGATTGGGGATCAAAATAGGCAAACTTTGGATAGGGTCGGCCATTAAGCCTGTAGAAATGACAGGAGTGTCAAGACCAACAGGAATTGCTGGTAAATCCTGATCATGAGCAGCAGCAATATTGGAGGGTTCCACTGGTAAGTTGTTATCCGATATCTCTATAATATGGGTATTGGCAATGGGTGTTTGGCTAAGGGGGGTTGGAGAACTTTCGCCCTGTGGAACTTGCACCGGCCACCTCTGAGAGATCTCAGTGCCGATCCAATCCACTTTATTATTAAGATCCACTAAAATATCTGTACCAATACAGTCAATTTTCAGATTCAGTTCTGTCATTGCAATTTTGACAGATTTAAGCTCGGACCAAACATTGTCATAAAGCTCAACAAAGGAGCTCAGAACGACGTTGAGGGCTGAGACTGTCGGGTGCGTCAATCGAATCCGTTCATCCACGTCTTTTAATGTATGGTGTAATTGTGGGGAGTTTACTTGGTTCTGATTGATAAGCCCAGGAGCTAGGTCCGGATCATAATCCGCTATGTTGTTTTCAATGCCTTCCATAATGTTAGTTAGGGCGGTGGGTGTATTATCAGCCATTGGCACTTGAGAAGAGGATCTAGAGATTTCCGGAATTCCAGTAGTAAGTGGCAGAATCAACGCTTTATCCGCACACTCAATTATGCTAAGATCAGTGATATTATTATTTCCACCAAAAAAAGCTTGTGTGGTCATTGCTGAGTGATCTAGCATAGCATTGCCTCTAAAAACTTTAGGAAGTTTTATTTCTGTACTAGTTGAGGTTGCTTTTAAGATATATTTGTCCATGTATGTCTGCCCAAGTACTTGTTGGTGTAGTTTAGGCTTTCTAGGAGTTTTATGTACTACAATATCACCTGCTGCAGCAACACTGGTAGTAACATCTGTAGTCTCAGGGTTATGGATCATAGCTTTATGAGTGACTAATGGAATACTAGGTTCCAGGGTGTTTAGCATAATAGGCTTTATCGTAGTGAGGCTACAGGACATGGCATTATTTAAAAAAGGGGTGGAATCCACCGGGCATGAAGCAATGCTTAAAGACTTAGAAGTAATTGAGGACACAGTATAAGGTAATTTAGCCATGATACAAGTAGAGTCAACCTGTGTAGCCGGATCCACTAGAATAGCGTCTGATAAAAATAGAGGGCCTTTTTGGCTGCGCAAACCAGATCTCATCGTAGGGTTAAACAGAATCAGTGTTTAAACACTGAGATAGCGTTTGTAGAAATAGAACTTTGCCACCAGCTACCCCCAACAGTAATATATTGAATTAATCTTAGGTGTGGGAAACCAGAGAATGAGTGTGGCCAGATGTTAAAAAATAGCAGTCGATATGTATGTTATTGATCTGCAATTCCACTGTCTCTAAAAGCACAATTACCTATTGTAAAGAGATGAAAATAGTCAATGACGGTAACTTTATAGTTGATAATATGTCGGTGCGAAAAAGCAGCCTGACAGAGTGATAAGTCTGGAAGAGAAAAGGTCTTACTAGTTGTTATTCGCCATCCACGCCGAACAGCAGAACAGCGTCTCCAGCCCTTACAGCCTCCAGGGCTTAACGCCACAAGGGTGGATATGCCGGCAGTAAATGCTGGAATCAAATCACGTGATCGCTCACGTGAACGCGATAGTCCCCGCCTCCTCCAGGAAGCAGGGGAGCAGCAAGAGCTCGGCTCGCAGTGCTGCTAGGCTCGGAATGGGCTGCAAGCAGTAGAAAATGCTTCGTTCATGAAGCGCACCTCCAGGTAATCAGAGACACACGCCACTCGGGCGGATATGCCGGCAGTAAATGCTGGAATCAAATCACGTGATGGCTCACGTGAACGCGATAGTCCCCGCCTCCTCCAGGATGCAGGGGAGCAGCAAGAGCTCGGCTCGCAGTGCTGCTAGGCTCGGAATGGGCTGCAAGCAGTAGAAAATGCTTCGTTCATGAAGCGCACCTCCAGGTAATCAGAGACACACGCCACTCGGGCGGATATGCCGGCAGTAAATGCTGGAATCAAATCACGTGATGGCTCACGTGAACGCGATAGTCCCCGCCTCCTCCAGGAAGCAGGGGAGCAGCAAGAGCTCGGCTCGCAGTGCTGCTAGGCTCGGAATGGGCTGCAAGCAGTAGAAAATGCTTCGTTCATGAAGCGCACCTCCAGGTAATCAGAGACACACTACACACTACACTTTGAATAGGTCCTTTATATATATTCACTTTACCATTCACAGCACCTACTCGCCGTACACGGTGGAGCAGCTTTCGCCATTACTCACCTACATCAGGTAATGGACCCGATTCCCTCCATTTTGTTATAGGATAACTTTACTTGCCTTTGTACTGATTTGTTTCTTATTTTATATCTTTTGACCTGCCTTCTGATCCGGCTCATTACATTGTCGGGTATGTGTTTACCTTCATATTTTTTCAACTATTTGGATGATGATTGTTCATACTGATATTTATATACTTACGTTGTTTCTAATGTGGGAATTATTCTATATTGGATATTAATCTTGGGATGGTTGGCACAATTGCATGTGAATGTTATGTGTTTATTGTTTTAGACTTGCCCTGATGAAGGAATTTGTTATATTCCGAAATGCATTGGCACAAAAATAAGTCTTCAGATAGAGTGATTTATGGCAATCTCTTCCTCACGAAGAACAATTTTGGTGGCTACTAGTCACTTCTTTCTATAAAATAATTTTCAACATTGAAAAATCACTATATATTTGACTTTTGTATTTTTTCAAGAATTGGATCGAAGGAACTATACATAGTGAAATTACAACTAATATAAAACCCAGTATGGGATTCCAGAGAGCGGCTGTATGATTGGGTTTTCACCTAATCTTTGTTTCTTGCTGTATTTTTTGGGTTTGGGTGTCTCCAGGCCTTTTTCAGCCAGCTCCTGCATAGAGGATCTAACTTCCTAACAAAGACTTATCACACTAGAAACTTTTGATAACGCCAGAAGGATTCGATACTCCTGTGGTGCCCACTCAAATTTGCTTCCTGCTTCTTTCCTTCCCTCTTTTGGTGAGACACACAGCAGTGGTGGCACACAATTTCAAAAAAGATTACCCAACATACTGAACATGTCATTTGAGGACATTGAAGGTTTATCCAACATATGTGCAGAAACTTTAGGTTTCTCAACTGAGGAAGCATCTGCCATTCTTGAACTCATTAGCGAAACGTCTATTGGTGCTCATGGTACTACACCAAAGGATCCGGCCAAACGAATTAAACAATTAGAGTATCTTATACGAAAGGAGATAAACAGGAAATTACACGCAATTACCCTTGGACGATATTTCAAAAACCAACCCATCCCAAGGGGGCTTCGCATACAGCTCCGACCGACCCTATGCAAAGAGAGTAAAGAGTTTGTTCGAAGGTGGGAATCTATACTGAATAAATGTTCACTGGACCTCATCTTGCTAACTATCCAAGAGTTATCAAAGAATTTAACAACCCTGGGTACAGAAATTCAGGAGATAGAGAAGGAATTAGTTGATACACTTGGAAGAGAGGAATATGACACTTTACTACTAGAGATTAACACTAAACTTGAGAACTACAAATCTGAATTGGAGCAAAAGAAGATTAAAAAATTCAAGAGGGATACCTATGATTATATCAATGACGAGGTATACACCTGGATGGACAAATACGGCCGAGCAGCACCAAAGAAACCTTTTGGATACACATCTGACAATACCTCCAGTTCCGATTCAGAAGCCCAGAGAGAGTCTGATATTTCAGCAGAACAAACCACAGAGAATCTTGCACAGACAACAAGCCCTTTGGCACAAGCTCCGTCTGCTGTATCTTTTTTAGGCACCTGCCGAAAAGAACCCGCAGGGGGAGGAGGCAACACAAGAAACAAACCCCTAACGAGATTACAGCAGAAGAAAAGTTAGTCGTTAACATTTCGGGGAGGCGACTCAACAAGGCAGAGGAAGAGACTCTACAGAAAGGTCTCAGCTTCGTACCGAATTACGGTACCACCTTGTTTGACACGAAGATAGAACTATATAAGTTTGTTCGTAAACTTAAACTTAAAGTCTTCTTTAACGAGTTGGAGACACAAGAAAGTCCGACCGAGATTCCAGACTTTCAAGAATTTAGAGTCAAAAGTGGGTTTGTTCCACCCATTACAGTACCATCCATAGAAATATTCCAGAGACTAGTCACTCGGGACCTTGAACGTATCAGCTACAGAAATCCTCCGTACAGGAACTTAAAACCACACGAGATGAGATTGATTAGAGACCTGTTTAGTGACAAGAGTATTACCATTCGTCCTGCAGATAAGAGAGGAGCCTTGGTTATTCAGAATACATGTGACTATGATGCTGAATGTAGAAGACAGCTCCAAGACCAGACTACATATGCTAGTTTGGACCATGACCCCAACCTTTCGATTAAACAGAATTTGAAGAGCCTCCTAGATAAAGCATTTGAATTGGATTGGATCAACGAGCATACACAAAAATTTCTCTCGAAAGAACATCCTAGAATACCTAATTTCTATACGCTGCCAAAAATCCATAAAGATGCCATCAAACCACCAGGTAGACCAATTGTTGCAGGGATAGAGAGCATCAACCAACCTTTAGGGATTTATATAGATTTCTTCCTACAGCCATTGATACAAGAGACCAACACCTACACAAGGGATACCACCCACTTCCTGCAAAAGCTTAGCTCATTGACACCTTTGCCTGAAGATCTGTTGTTTACTATAGACGTGAAAGAGTTTATACACCTCTATACCCCACGACCTGGGAATGGAGGCTGTAGAATGGCTGTTACTGAAAGCACCCGAGATACGGGCCCAGAAGGAATTCATACTGGCATTATTACAATTCATTGCTGAGAACTCCTATTTTCAATATGGCAACCAATTTTTTCTACAAACTGCAGGGACTTCAATGGGAGCTACCATGGCACCCTCATATGCCAACAGTTTCATGTATAAATTTGAAACAGACCATGTATTGAATAAACAGGAATGGAACAAGGACATCCGCATCTGGACGAGATACATAGACGACATCTTTGGAATTTGGAAAGGAACCAGAGAGTCTTTTGAAACATTTTTTGTGTATCTAAACAGCATCGACCAAAGGGTACAGTTCACTAGAGAGATCTCAGATGAAATCATAACATTCCTTGATGTACAAGTCAGAAAACAACTCACTATCTACAGCACTTCACTGTTTCGGAAAGAGACTGATCGGAATAATCTCCTGCACCGACTCAGCTTCCATCAGCCGAGCCTACTGAAGAATCTACCGTACAGCCAATTACTTAGGGTCAAGAAAATAGTGAGTGATCCTGAAGACTACAGAATGCAACAGATGGAAATGAAAGAAAAATTTCTGGCCCGCGGATATAAGCAGGGTGAACTCGATCTGGCATCTGACAGAGTTGATGCCATATCACGAGAGACTCTATTATCAGAACAGAATCCCAAAAGTAAGAGAGAATTGAAGTCACCAGTATTTGTATCCAAGTTCTCTACGCAAAGTAACAAAATCAAGAAAACTATTATGAAGCATTGGGAGATTTTCAAGAATGATATTCGAGTTCAAGATATTTTTAGTGAAAGACCAATCTTTGCATACCAACGCAGTAGGAACCTAAGGGATGAATTGGTGCAGACGAAACCTACAGTCAGGGAACCTATGACACAGCGAACTGGGACATATCCTTGTTTACAGTGTGTCAACTGTAATTTTGTTATTAAAGGAAACTCCATTAACCATCCAAGGACGGGGCAGAAGATTATGCTTAAGACTTTTGCTACATGTGACAGTAGTAATATCATCTACGGCATTAAATGCCCGTGTGGGAAATTTTATGTGGGACAGTCAACCCGAACAGCTAAATTGAGGTGGGGTGAACACCGATCTTGTATTCGTAATGCAAACATTAATTCAGCTGTGGCACGACATTGGATGGCCAATGGACATAACGTGTCCCAAATAAAATTTGTAATTTTGGAAGCTTTAACCAAGAACAGCCCTCATGAGGATTTATGCCAACGTTTGAGTCGCAGAGAGACATATTGGATTGACAAACTTGGCAGTCTGGCACCCACTGGGTTAAATGAGGAGATCAACTTTCACTGTTTTCTCTAATTGTTTTTTCTAATTGTTTTCTTACATTGCATTTAGCATCATTTGGTTTAGATTGACACCAGTACGTATATGACCTGAATGTTGAGGGTCACTTGAATGTATATGAACAAGAGATGTTTCCCATGTTTAAAAGATGTCCTGCATGCTGCGCATCCTGGAGTTCCCCCAGGACCCGAGGTGCCGTCTGTCTAGACGACACCACTAGCGGCATTAAGGCACATACTATTAATATAAGGTACAGCCCTAGGGTTGCTCCCTAGGCTCCATCCATCCTACTTAGGTACGTTCATAATTAGTATAGACTCATCTGAGGTGCTCATATAACAGCCATTACTTTTATCCAAATGGGTTCATTCAATCTTAGTATTTTTTCTATGTCCATGGATGACAGATTACTTATTTCTTTTTTGATTCTTAGGCGATGACTTTTATCATTACTGCCCCAGGAGGTCCAGTAATTAGATATTTTGATCATATTGAGTTTATTGATCAGTTCTCGGACACGGGTCACGGCTCGTGGTCATAGAGCCGTGATCACGTGTCTTACACAACTGAGTTGCTTGGCTGCGCACCGATGCAAGGAGGACATTCTGCCTTCAATCACGTGTCTTATTAAACCAGGTTGCTCGGCAACGCGCCGATGCAACAAAGACAGTCTGCTTTGAGCAGACGCTGAGAGAACTTCTCCGCTTCGTTCTTTACATATGGTGAGTTACAATTCACGCCTGTTTATTTCTATTTAGCGTTTAGCTACACTTTGAATAGGTCCTTTATATATATTCACTTTACCATTCACAGCACCTACTCGCCGTACACGGTGGAGCAGCCTGACCTCTGAAACATAGATTTCGCCATTACTCACCTACATCAGGTAATGGACCCGATTCCCTCCATTTTGTTATAGGATAACTTTACTTGCCTTTGTACTGATTTGTTTCTTATTTTATATCTTTTGACCTGCCTTCTGATCCGGCTCATTACATTGTCGGGTATGTGTTTACCTTCATATTTTTTCAACTATTTGGATGATGATTGTTCATACTGATATTTATATACTTACGTTGTTTCTAATGTGGGAATTATTCTATATTGGATATTAATCTTGGGATGGTTGGCACAATTGCATGTGAATGTTATGTGTTTATTGTTTTAGACTTGCCCTGATGAAGGAATTTGTTATATTCCGAAATGCATTGGCACAAAAATAAGTCTTCAGATAGAGTGATTTATGGCAATCTCTTCCTCACGAAGAACAATTTTGGTGGCTACTAGTCACTTCTTTCTATAAAATAATTTTCAACATTGAAAAATCACTATATATTTGACTTTTGTATTTTTTCAAGAATTGGATCGAAGGAACTATACATAGTGAAATTACAACTAATATAAAACCCAGTATGGGATTCCAGAGAGCGGCTGTATGATTGGGTTTTCACCTAATCTTTGTTTCTTGCTGTATTTTCTGGGTTTGGGTGTCTCCAGGCCTTTTTCAGCCAGCTCCTGCATAGAGGATCTAACTTCCTAACAAAGACTTATCACACTAGAAACTTTTGATAACGCCAGAAGGATTCGATACTCCTGTGGTGCCCACTCAAATTTGCTTCTTGTCTTTTTAACATCCCAACTGCGACTCCATTTTCTGGGACTGACTACTGTCTCCCGAACATGTAAAGTTGTCATTGACTTTATTAGTCACACACCCAGTACAAACTATCTTAAAAAGAGTGCTGGAAAGGTTTAATACTTATCCCTTTTTGTCTGTTTCTCTTGGAGCATTGCTTTGCTCCCTTTTCATTAAGACTTGGCTGGTGGCAATGGTAACTACCCTATTTTTCCTACCGCGGTTATCTTAAATAGCCCTGGTATTGTTTTAGGCTATCTTGGTAGCCTCAAACTTAAACCAGCTAGACTATGTACATTTTTATACGGTTCCGGCTGGGTTTAGTCACCATTTCTTTTTGTAAAAGTCTTTCTCGTGTTTTACTCTGCGCGCCAAACCAGGTTTGATTCCTTTGTTCGCTGTCCTTTCGCGGGCTTCTGCACAGAAGCCCTCCTTAGGCACCTGTATGTCTGGGGGGGATAGGATGTGAGGGAGAGGTTTAGGACTCCCTATACAGGGTCTCCTTGTAGACCCATGTCATACTCTGACCTGATTGGTTGTGGTGACTGTCCCGGTGGGGCAGCCATCCTGCTGTGTGATTGACAGCCAGGCTGTGTGAATGGGGGAAAACTGCATAAAAAGCAGGTCTCTGGGGCTGCAAAGGCAGAGTCACCGCTAGAACGAGAGAACCGAAGAGGAGCTGACAGAAGAGGACCCCTAAAATGAGTGAACCTCCCGGTGAAGCCCTGCTGCAGGTCCGAATCTTCATACGCCAATGACAGGGAATATCTGCAAGGAATCTTCTCCCCTTGAGCTGGTGAGAACAGCCAGTTCACCAAACTGCTCACCAGGCTTCCCTCCTCTGGTCGAATTTGCTGAACAGAGCTACAGTGAACTGGATAGCCAGGAGGAACAGACCCTGCTTGCGTTTTTTTAAGGAGCGCACCTTTTATTTTGTTGCTTTGCTCTGCTGCTGGTTTCTTCCCTGGAAGACAGGACCCTCCAATCTTCCTACTTCGTGTCAGTCCGACAGTCGCTTCAGGAACCATGAGCTTGCAGGACCTGCCAGGAATGTTTGCCTCAGCTACAGCCTTCTTCTCCATTTAAGGTACTGTTCAAATCCGGTTGTTCATTTCGTCCAGCCGCAGTGAAGGTGTGTGAAACCTTTCGCCAATCTGAGGGCTTGCCCTTCTCCATTCTTTAAACTAACTTTTCTGCCAACCAACTTCGTCTCGAACTCTTGGCAAAGACTTAACCTTGAACTACCCTGAACTGTGTGAGCTTGAGAAAAGACTTTGGTCCATTGACTTTGGGCCAGGCCCCTTTAATCTGATTTCTTCACTATAGTTCCTTTTTCTAGATTGCCCTGCTTACTTACTTGTTGGTGCTGCTCAATTCTTGTCTAACTTTGTCTTTCCCTCCCTTTTAAATTGCTGGAGTGCCATTTTGCTCACACTTCATTTTGAGCCTAACTTGTCCAGAATCTATTTGGTGTGGTGTATTAAGAGTGTGATTTTTCAACTGCTTTACTTTAGTGAAATGTTTTACAACTGATGTGTAAATAAATGTATATTATTTTACTCAGAAACATTGAGTCAGTGTTTGTTTGAATCATAGTAATTGCTGTCCTTTGTGTAACTATTGATACTGCTTACTTACTCTTGAGATAAGTCTGGCTGCTCAGCCATCGCTACCACTTTACTGTGTAGTACAGGCTTGTACCAAAGGTGAATTTGTACTGTCACTTGTAGTCTTAATTGTGTGTGTTATTCCCAAAGGGTATTGCATATAATTCTGCCTAACACCTTGCCAATTTTCTAATATCTTGAGAGTTTATTATCTGTTCCCAAAATGGTACAAAGGATTTCGCAAAGACTCCCAGAATCTGTGAGGGAGTGTCACCATCCTCATCCCACCTGAGGCAAGGTCTAGAAACATCAGCAGTAGTGGCGACATATACACCTGGTAACCGTATTCCTATATAACAAGCACCCACCCAGTCTCTTGGCAACCATGGATAGGCCTCATTAACGCAAACAGTATAAGGTGCGCGGGAAGTTTCACACGCGATAGGCCCTGTGCGAGTGGGGTACATGTATTCCTGGGGTGCGCAGGAAGTTTCACACGCGATTGGAGAGCGGAACGTGTATTTCAGGGTTGCGCGATAGGCCCTGTGTGAGTGGGGTACGTGTATTCCTGGGGTGCGCGGGAAGTATCACACACGATTGGAGCGGGGTACGTGTATTTCGAGGGTGCGTGGGAAGTTTCACATGAGAAATGCCCTGTGCGAGTGGGGTACGTGTATTCCTGGGGTGCGCGGGAAGTTTCACACGCGATAGGCCCTGTGCGAGTGGGGTAAGTGTATTCCTGGGGTTCGCGGGAAGTTTCACATGCGATTGGAACAGGGTACGTGATTTACGGGGGTGCACGGGGAGTCCTAGATGTGAATTGGCAGTGTGGGTCCTCCCAGGTGTTCCCTCTACACCCTCCACGGCCCCTGCAGGTAGCCCACACCACAGGTGACTACCCTGCACCCCTGGTCATGTCCAGCAGGCAGCCCATCCACCATGGGCATGCCCCCCAGCCAAGCCACATGTCACTGGTGATCACCAACTCATGTTCCCCAGCACCCGCACCCCCCAGCAGTCAGGGGCACCTGCCAGCAGGCCCCCACTCATGTCCCACTCATGTCCCCCAGCACCCCCACCCCCCAGCAGTTAGGGGCACCTGCCAGCAGGCCCCGACTCATGTCCCCCAGCACCCCCACGCCCCAGCAGTTAGGGACACCTGTCAGCAGGCCCCGACTCATGTCCCCCAGCACCCCCACGCCCCAGCAGTCAGTGGCACCTGCCAGCAGGCCCCCACTCGTGTCCCCCAGCATCCCCACCCCCCAGCAGTCAGGGGCATCTGCCAGCAGGCCCCCACTCATGTCCCACTCATGTCCCCCAGCACCCACATCATGACGATCCTCAATCATGGGCCTCATGGCCACCCACACCACACCCCATGCCACGCCACCCCAGCCCAATGACCCAAATATGTATTGCATCCACCCACAGAGAAATGGCCATTACATGATACAACCCGAATGGCAAGTATGTACATGAACACATGTCCGTCACACACACACAATGGGTGCAAGTGAATGTGAAAACCCATATCATGACATGCATGAAACCAATGAGAGAATACCACACATCGAGGTATGAAACAAAAATGTATTGAACACAACATGAATGTAATGAAAAAAACAAAAATCAATAATGGGAATAAGAACTAAAATGCAGCATGTCCGGAAAAAAATAAAAAATATGAAATCAGAATCCAAAGAAATCCAAATGAAAATGTGTCCAAAGTCTCAGTCCAACAAAGCAAATTCAAGGGAAAAATAATATATGAAATCCATTGCGTCATGGTGAAATTAAAATAAAAACGAGAAACATCCACTGTTCAACTACATACAAATCACCAATCCAGGGTCCATGAGCCCAACAAATGAAACGAAACCTACAAAAAACCCTACCTAATAATGAACTATATACAAAAATGTGGTGCATTGTCCGAGCGGCCTAAAATAAACAAAAACAGAAAGGAAACCTATCACTATCTAACTATTTAAATGGCAGCAGACTAGTCCGACGGCTCACTTTTTGATGTCCCGGGCCAGGGCATCATCGAACTCCTGCTCAATGTCCTGGAGGCGGTCCCCTTCCATGGCCCCGAGGGTTCGCAGGGAAGACGACATGTTCACCTCCAACTCGCTGCGAATTTCCGCAAGGCACTCGGCCCGCCTCAGGGCCCTCCGAATGGAGTTCTCTGCCGTGACCATTGTGAGCCGTGCCTCTTCCGCCCGCTGCCACTCTGCATCTATGGCGTGGCCCAACCGCTGCCACACGCAAGACACTTGAAATCCGGGGTCCTCCTGCCCTATGGCCGATGCCTGCCCCTCCGATGTTGAATGCCCCGAGCCATCATTGCTCCCACCATATTGCTGCTGCTTTGCCTGTGCCTGTGTCTGCGCCCTCGCTCTTGTTGCCTGCATGTCCTCCTACGGCTGGGGTGCAGTTGTCGTGGTGGCCACCCCTGATGGACGTTCGACTCCCGACTGTGGCAGGGATGTGTCCTCCACCAGCCTGGCTGCTGGGTCAGGGGCAGCTCCACAGGGTACCCAGGCGACACATGGGTGGGAAGATGGCATGGAGGACGACTGGCGCGTAGGGGGTTCAGGTGAGGAGGGGGTCGCAAGAAGGTCCAGCACACGGAGGAATCCAGCACCGGTGACCCGTCCCAGTAGGTCAACGTGGTCAAAGAGGCATGCGAGACGACATGCAGTCTCTCCACGAAAAGACTGCAGGTCACCTCGCATGCCCCGTTGACGCAATGCTATCCCACTCAGGACAGGCTCAACACGGTCCCGGATAGCCACGTCCGCAGTGAGAGGAAGGCCAGTTGTTGTGCGCTCATCCCCTCCCTGAAAACGTGTCTGGACGTAGGCATCCCTGCTGGTGCCAGATGATGCAGTGACAGGATCAGGGACAGGATTACACACAGGCACCTCCGCAGCTGCTGTGCTACCTCCTGTCCCTGCCCCTGCACTGCACTACTAGCACCAGTGGAATCCCCACCTCCAGACCCCGTGTGTGTCCCTTCCGCGGCCTCCTCCTCCACCAAACCCCCCACCAACCTGGATGACTGTTAGGGAGAATTCTATGTTTAGGCTGAATTTCCTAACCTAGTGAGTCCCCCAGCAGCTTTGCTGGATTTCTGGAGTATGTTTTTTTCATCCTGCCAAGAGTGAGACTCTTTTCCTCCCACTCTTGGACATGAATGTGGTTGATTCCTTTGAATGTCAATGTGTTCTAAGGGGTATGGGGTCTTTTACTCCATAGGGCCTCATGTGTTTTGCTATGTGTGTTACACCGCACCCTCTGTGCCGTAACACTGGGGTGTCATAGAGGATCCCCACCATAGACTCCATACCCTGGGACTGACTACTGTCTCCCAGGGCATGTAAAGTCACCATTGGCTGTACTAGACCTAAATTTACTAACAGAACTAGTACAAACCATCCCATTGTGGACGTACTGGTAGGGGTAATTCGATTACCCCTGGGTCTGTTATTCGAGGGGGCACTGTCCCGTTCCCCCCTCGTCGAGTTTTGGCTGGTGGCAGTGGATACTACTTTTTATATTCAACCGCAAATATATTCCTATGGGATTCTTCCCATTGTTGGAGGCTAATACGTTTTCACATTAGTCTCTAACATACCGCCGGTTTATTTGTCTTAAATAAATCCACCGGTTGGTATTTTCTGCCAGAACTCGGTTTTTAAAATGGCGTATGTGTTCGCCTCTGTAACTCCGAACCAAAGGTTGAGCCCTTTGTTCCACTTTTGGCGGGCTTCTGCACAGAAGCCTCCAGAGTGGTGCCATTCTGTCTGGGTACCACAGGGGGTGTGGGAGGGGGTTTAGGCACACTGGACTGAGTTGCCTTGCCAACTAAAGACGCACTCTGGTGTGATTGCCCCAAGTGGTGAGCTGCCCCGCTCACCACTTAGCGTGTTTGAGTGACAGCTAGGCTGAATGAATGGGGGTTTTCTGCATAAAAGCAGGGCTTTTGGGACTGGATCTTCAGAAGTCGCCACAGGACCTAGGAATCCGACGAGGGTAAAGCTGAGCCGACCTGCAACGACAACACCTCCGGTGGAGCCCTGCTGAACCGACTCACCACTTCCCAACGACAGAGGAGATCTCCCTGCTGGAGAGTCTTCTTCCCCTGACTGGTGGGAACAACCAGTCCCTTGCTTTTTCTTCGCTTCCAGGACGTCCAGTGGTCGAATTGCCCATGCTGAGCACCCCGGCAACCGGATAGCCACTAACCACTGTACCGCAACCAAAAGGTGGTGCCTTGTGACAGAGCACTCCGCGGCTGGTCTCTTCCCTGGTGGTGCAACGATCTTCAACTTTCTTCGACGACGAGATCATCTCATCTTCTGGCAAAGCCCCGACTTGCATCCACCACCAGGAACAACTGCCTCCGCAGGAGCTGTCTCTTCACTTACAAGGTACTGTGTCTGCCTGGCTTCCCTTGTGACTGTTAGCGTGAGGTGTTTTAAATCCTTACCTTTCCACTGCGTTGCCTCCAGACCTTCTTAACTTTCGTTCTAAAACTGGTCCAACCTTTCTGTGATATTTTGCTACAAAGACTTGAAGTGCATTTCCACTGTGATACTTTTGGGACATACAGCCTTGCCTCTCTCCGAGTGGGCCTGGCCTCTGAACTTTGTGATTTACAGTCGACCCTGCCTTGCTTGCCTTGCATTTGTTTCGTAAAAGTGTTGGTACTGAGTTGGTTTCATACCCTGCCTTTTTCTCCCCCTTTCTAACGAATACTAGAGTGCCGTCTAGGTTAAAGCATTCACCTCTGTCTGCAAATAAGTGGTGCCGTTGAACCTAGACTTATTGTTAGGGGATTGATATACTTATAGTAATTGTGATTGAAGTTGTTTGCCGTATTAGTGCCAGTGTGTTTTTCATAGATCTGTTTTTAAATAAATAATTATATATCTTTACACCCAAGTGTCTGCTTGTTCTACTGTGTAAATTGCCCTATCTTGTATACTCCAAATACTGCCTAACTCTTCTTGAAGGAAGTCTGACTGCTCAGCCACAGCTACCAAGTGAATCTGTGTGGTACAGACTGCTACCAAGTGGGTTTACTGCCAAACACCTGTAGTCTTAAATCTTTTTCAGTGGTTCCAGAGGGAATTGCACAGGTTTCTGCCTAACACTGGTGTACAGCGGTGGGATTTGTATCGAGTATACAGTTTAGAGTGCTTTTCAACACTTTAGGATAACTAACCACAAAGCTTAGCACTAAAAAGCAACTTTCAAAAAACATGTCTACTATGGAAGTTTACAGTCAAGAGTCCTTGTCAGGTAAAAATACTGAGAGTTTGAGAGCTCTCTGTAGACAAGAGAATGTTTCTGTAAGAGGCAAGAAAGTAGAACTGATAGCGAGATTGCTGGAAAACCAAAGTCTGGGTACTGGTTCAGAGGAACCAACTTCTCCAGCAAATGTAGATAACAGTGATGGTGTTGATCTATATCAAAGTTCTGATGTTAGTAATGAAGAGGCTGAAGAGGAAGGAGAGGCTAATGAAACTGTCTCCCCTGCTCCTCTGTCTGCCTTACCAGCTGTACCTACTGGGCCTATAACAGGTCCCACATTAAGTCCTCAAGTCCTTTAACTAGAAAAAATGAAAATAGACTTGGAATTCAGAAGGATTAATGCTCAAACTAAACAGAAACACCAAGAAATGCAACAAATTCTTAGGCTCAGAGAAATGGAGCTCAAGCATGAGTTAGAAATGAAAAAGTTGTCTGTCGAAACTGCTTCTGTCTCTGGCTCCTCTAGAAGTTCCAATCCCAAAAGACCCCGGATGCCTAAGGAATTAATTGGTATGTATGAACCAATGTTGGATGTGATGGATTGGCTGAGTTTGTTTGAGTACAATCATGGGCTCCAGAACATGACAGGTAATTAGCTACTTACCTGGTTGTTCTCTAGGCTCCCCCCTGTTGCAACTGATGTGGTAATGGAGTGCGGGGAGGAGGATAGGAAAGAGTATGAAAGTGTGAAACTAGCTTTGATAGCTAGATTTGGGAAGACCCCTTCCCAGTATCTTAAGAGGTTTAGAACCCTCAAAAAGCATGATGGTACCCCTTGGGCTACCAGGGTGAGTGAAGGGTTGAAAAACTTAGAGGGATGGATTAAGGGTTACAAGGTGAACACTTATGAGGGTATGAAGAATCTTTTTATGTTGGAGTCTATTTATGATGCCTGTTCTCCTGAGCTCAGACAGCACTTGGTTGATTCGAAGGAATTGGATTCCAGGAAGCTAGCTAAGGCTGCTGACTTGTGGGTTACCAACAGGGCTACTCATAAGGATTCTGGGGCAACTCAGAAAAAGGATGAGGGAAAACAGCCTAAAAAAGACTCAAAAGAGAATTCTAATAACTCAAATTCTAAAGAGGGCCCCAAACAAAACCATAAGGGTAAGCCACAAGGAAAACCGCAGCAGAATAGTGTACCGTCTGGTGCCAAACCAGAGGGAGGCCAGAACAAGCCACCATTCCAGAAAGCATTCAGTAAATGCTTTGTTTGTGGCTAGACTGACCATGTGAAAGGAGATCCCAGATGCAAGGGTAAACCTTCAGGGGTCCAGCTTGTCTCCTTAGCCTTCGCTCCAGAGGAGGAAGTCCAAATGGCAATTGGAAACTTTCTACTGCTGGCTGATGAACCCATTGGAGTCTCAGCCAGTGTTTCTTTACTGTCTCTGGGTTTGTGGGAACAACAGAATTTAGATCTCTATAATTCTATCAAAGATAATACTAAAGAGTATTATAAGGACAGTGTCCAGGTGAATGGTAAGGAGACTCCGACCATTAGGGACACTGGGGCCAGCATAACTGTGGTGGATACATCTTTTCTTCAGGCTGAGGATGTTGCTAAGGCACCCAAACGCCTCACCAAGTTAGCTGGAGGGCCTGTGCAGATGCTTCCCCAATTACAAGTTCTCATCCAGTGTAATGACATGACTGTGAAGATACCTGTCAGCGTACAGAGTGAGGTACCAGGACGAGTTCTGTTGGGTAACGATTTAAAAACTCTCGGAATTGTGTCTCATACCCCCAGACCTCCTAGTAAACGGTTACAGGAGCTAACCAGACCTGCAAGGGAGAGAACCATGAGAGGTACTCCCGAGGAGATGATGAAGAAGGATATCACTCCTGCTCCACTGGATTTGTCAGCTGCTGTCTCCAAGAAATCAGAAGCGAAAGGGAAACCTAAAGCTTCTATAACGAAACCAGCAGCCAGCACTTCAGTGCAGCCAACAAGGACTTCCCCTCGGTTGTCCAAAGTTACACCCGTAACTCCCCCTCCAGCTGCGGCTGAGAGGGTGGTACAACCCTGTGTGGTAGAGTTAGACTCTGAGGAAGAGCTAATGGAAGGCCAGGAAGTCATTGGAGATCTGGATCCTGTTGACCATCCTGAGCTGCAGTCTTTACTGGCAGAAGTTGGACCCAACAGGGCAGACTTCAGTAAGGGACAGAGAGAATGTCCAACTCTGGAAGGTCTTCGCCACCAGGCAGAAGCTCAGGCTGAAGGGCAAGAGCCTGGGAAATACAGGTTGCACTGGGAAGATGGCCTCTTCTACAGTGAACCGACCAAATCTGCACCTGGAGACTACAAACGACTTGTAGTACCCCAAGAGAACAGACCACAGTTCTTGCAGTTAGCCCACGAGATTCCTTTGGCTGGTCACTTGAGTTTCAAGAAGACTAAGGAAAGGCCCTCGTTCTACTTCTATTGGCCAAAGATGGGGGCCGAAGTAGAAAGACACTGCAGGAGCTGCCACACGTGCCAGACTTCTGGTTAGGTTGGCGCCAAGAATGTGGCACCTTTAGTGCCTCTCCCAGTTGTGGGAGTCCCATTTGAGAGAGTAGGGATTGACATTGTTGGTCCCCTTGATCCTCCAACCTCCTCAGGCAACAGGTTTATACTTGTTGTAGTAGACCATGCTACTAGGTATCCTGAGGCAATTCCTATGAGGACTGTTACAGCTCCGGCTGTGGCTAAGGCCCTCCTTGGTATTTTTACCAGGGTCGGGTTTCCTAAGGAAGTAATCTCTGACAGGGGGTCAAACTTTATGTCACACTACATGAAAGCCATGTGGAAAACCTGTGGAGTTACTTACAAGTTCTCAACAGCTTACCACCCACAAACCAATGGATTGGTAGAAAGGTTCAACCGAACCATGAAAAGCATGATAGGTGCTTTAGAGGAACCCCTTAAACGGAAGTGGGACCTTCTACTGCCATGCCTTCTCTTTGCTTATAGAGAAGTCCCTCAGGAGGGAGTAGGTTATTTTCCCTTTGAGCTTCTCTATGGTCATCCCATCAGAGGTCCATTGGCCCTGATTAAGGAGGGGTTGGAGAGTGCTCCTTCCCCCAAGCCAGTCAGAGTGACTGACTACGTGATAGGTCTCCGGAGGAGAATGTCGCACATGATGACAGAAGCAAGTGCTAACTTGAAAGCTGGACAAGCATTGATCAAGCACTGGCATGATCAAAAGGCTAACATGGTTGAGTTCACTCAAGACCAGCTAGTTCTCGTTATGATCCCAACAAGGCAGAGGGCCTTGCAAGACAAATGGATGGGACCCTTCAGAGTTGTGGGTAAACTCGGAGAGGTCAACTATCTGGTGGACTTGGGCAATCCCAAGGAGGCTCCGACAGTCTTCCACACCAACAGACTCAAAGCGTATGTCTCGAGACCTGATGTAGGAGCATTGCTTCTAGCATCATCAGAGGAAGAAGAAGAGAGTAAAGCTCTTCTGGATCTCCTCAGAGGCTTAACTTTAGACGAAAAGATTGAAGTAGTAAATCTCTCTTCAAATCTGACACCTGAGCAACAAGAAGAGTGCAAATCTATGTTGAATCAGTTTGCCTCTCTGTTCTCACTTTCACCAGGCTTGACCCCTTGGGGCCAGCATGACATACTCACTGGTGACTGTCTGCCAGTCAAAAGCAGAGGATACAGAATGTCAGAAAGTGTAAGAACCCACATCAAAGGTGAGGTCAGCAAAATGCTTGATCTCGGGGTAATAGAGCCCTCTACTAGTCCATGGTCTAGCCCAGTTGTGTTAGTACCAAAGACAGGATCTAAAGAACTTAGATTCTGTGTGGACTATAGAGCTCTTAATGCAGTCAACAAGACTGATGCCCACCCTTTGCCAAGGACAGATGAGTTGGTGGATAGACTTGGTTCAGCCAAGTTCCTCAGCACATTTGACTTGACGTCAGGCTATTGGCAAATAGCCCTGACAGACCATGCCAAGGAGAAAACTGCATTTTCTACCACAGCTGGCTTATACCAGTTTAAGGTAATGCCTTTTGGATTGAAAAATGCACCTGCTACATTTCAACGGATGGTAAACCAGGTTCTGAATGGGATGGAAGACCTCTGCATGGCATACTTGGATGACATAGCAGTGTTCAGCAATTCCTGGGAAGAACATGTAACCCACCTGAGAGATGTTTTGCAGGCTCTTGGACGAGTCAATCTGACCATAAAGGTGAGTAAATGCCAAATTGGACAGAGTAAGGTAGTCTATCTTGGACATGAGGTAGGAGGTGGAGAAATAAGGCCTTTGCCCAGTAAGATTGAAGCTGTGCAAAATTGGACAACACCTACTACTCAGACCCAGGTAAGAGCCTTCTTAGGTCTCACTGGGTATTACAGGAATTTCATTGAGAACTATGGGATCATAGCTTCTCCTCTCAATGTCATCTCCTCTCCAAAATTCCCTAAAAAGGTTAGATGGAACGAGGAGTGCAATCAGGCCTTTGAAAACCTGAAAAAGTCTCTTTGCCAAGCCCCAGTACTCAGAGCTCCTGATTACCACCAAACTTTCATTGTGCAGACAGATGCTTCAAATGTAGGAATAGGTGCAGTACTCAGTCAACTGGATGGGAAAGGTAGGGAGCACCCCATTTGCTTCATCAACCGCAAGCTGAAGGATCCTGAAACAAGGTGGGCAACAATCGAAAGAGAATGCTTTGCTATCATATGGGCTCTGAAGAAGTTTAGTCCATACTTGTATGGTTCTACATTTGTCATTCAGACTGACCACCAACCCTTGAGATGGTTAATGCAAATGAAAGGGGAAAACCCAAAACTATTGAGATGGTCAATCTGCCTGCAAGGGCTTGATTTCACCATTGAGCACAGGTCAGGGTGTCACCACCAAAATGCTGATGGACTCTCTAGGATGTATGTCATCGACTAGAGGTATGAGATTCATCCAGGAGTGGATTAAAACCTCCTGTCCCTTAGTCTGGGGGGGGGCAAGTGTTAGGGATAATGCTCTGTTTAGGCTGAATGTCCTAACCTAGTGAGTCCCCCAGCAGCTTTACTGGATTTCTGGAGTTTGTTCTTTTCATCCTGCCAAGAGTGAGACTCTTTTCATCCCACTCTTGGACATGAATGTGGTTGATTCCTTTGAATGTCAATGTGTTCTATGGGCTATGAGGTCTTTTACTCCATAGGGCCTCATGTGTTTTGCTATGTGTGTTACACCGCACCCTCCGTGCCGTAACACTGGGGTGTCCTAGAGGACCCCCACCATAGACTCCATACCCTGGGACTGACTACTGTCTCCCAGGGCATGTAAAGTCACCATTGGCTGTACTAGACCTAAATTTACTAACAGATCTAGTACAAACCATCCTATTGTGGACGTACTGGTAGGGGTAATTCGATTACCCCTGGGTTTTTTATTCGAGGGGGCACTGTCCCGTCCCCCCTCGTCGAGTTTTGGCTGGTGGCAGTGGATACTACTTTTTATATTCGACCGCAAATATATTCCTATGGGATTCTTCCCATTGTTGGAGGCTAATACTTTTTCACATTAGTCTCTAACATACCACGGGTTTATTTGTCTTAAATAAATCCACCGGTTGGTATTTTCTGCCAGAACTCGGTTTTTAAAATGGCGTATGTGTTCGCCTCTGTAACTCCGAACCAAAGGTTGAGCCCTTTGTTCCACTTTTGGCGGGCTTCTGCACAGAAGCCCTCCAGAGTGGTGCCATTCTGTCTGGGTACCACAGGGGGTGTGGGAGGGGGTTTAGGCACCCTGGACTGAGTTGCCTTGCCAACTCAAGTCGCACTCTGGTGTGATTGCCCCAAGTGGTGAGCCGCCCCACTCACGACTTAGCGTGTTTGATTGACAGCTAGGCTGAATGAATGGGGGTTTTCTGCATAAAAGCAGGGCTTTTGGGGCTGGATCTTCAGAAGTCGCCATAGGACCTAAGAATCTGACGAGGGTAAAGCTGAGCTGACCTGCAACGACACCTCCGGTGGAGCCCTGCTGAACCGACTCACCACTTCCCAACGACAGAGGAGATCTCCCTGCTGGAGAGTCTTCTTCCCCTGACTGGTGGGAACAACCGGTCCCTTGCTTTTTCTTTGCTTCCAGGACGTCCAGTGGTCAAATTGCCCATGCTGAGCACCCCGGCAACCGGATAGCCACTAACCACTGTACCGCGACCAAAAGGTGGTGCCTTGTGACGGAGCACTCCGCGGCTGGTCTCTTCCCTGGTGGTGCAACGATCTTCAACTTTCCTCGACGACGAGATCATCTCATCTTCTGGCAAAGCCCCGACTTGCATCCACCACCAGGAACAACTGCCCCCGCTGGAGCTGTCTCTTCACTTACAAGGTACTGTGTCCACCTGGCTTCCCTTGTGTCGGTTAGCGTGAGGTGTCTTAAATCCTTACCTTTCCACTGAGTCGCCTCCAGACCTTCTTAACTTTCATTCTAAAACTGGTCCAACCTTTCTGTGACATTTTGCTACAAAGACTTGAAGTGCATTTCCACTGTGATACTTTTGGGACATACAGCCTTGCCTCTCTCCAAGTGGGCCTGGCCTCTGAACTTTGTGATTTACAGTCGACCCTGCCTTGCTCGCCTTGCATTTGTTTCGTAAAAGTGTTGGTACTGAGTTGGTTTCATACCCTGCCTTTTTCTCTCCCTTTCTAATGAATACTAGAGTGCCATCTAGGTTAAAGCATTCACCTCTGTCTGCAAATAAGTGGTGCCGTTGAACCTAGACTTGTCAAAATATTGTTAGGGGATTGATATACTTATAGTAATTGTGATTGAAGTTGTTTGCCGTATTAGTGCCAGTGTGTTTTTCATAGATGTGTTTTTAAATAAATAATTATATATCTTTACACCCAAGCTCTGATCAGTGTCTGCTTGTTCTACTGTGTAAATTGCCCTACCTTGTATACTCCAAATACTGCCTAACTCTTCTTGAAGGAAGTCTGACTGCTCAGCCACAGCTACCAAGTGAATCTGTGTGGTACAGACTGCTACCAAGTGGGTTTACTGCCAAACACCTGTAGTCTTAAATCTTTTGCAGTTGTCCCAGAGGGAACTGCACAGGTTTCTGCCTAACAATGACTCTGTGCCATCTTCCTCCGTTCGACAATGTGGGGTCTCAGCTGTTCCTTCTGCTGCCAAGGAGTCCACCTCCGACCTCTGCCTCTTGGACCTACCCTCGGCAGCTGCGGCCTGGGACGCGGCACCAGACTCCTCACTCCCCGACGAGATAATCTGGGAGGGGAGCCGGGCCTTGCGTCTCCGGCTGGTGGTGCGATCCCTGCCGCTGTGCTCCACAGCACCCTCTCCGCCCTCTTCATCAGTTGACACTGTAGACAGGGAGAGACAAAACACAGAGATCAGGGCACTGTACAATGGACTGATACACACATGACAGTTGCACGTGAGTGGCAGTGTCAAACTTCAGACATGGCATCACACTCCACAACACACATGTCATTTCAACTCACACACATGAGCATTTCCACAGCAATATTGCACCAGGCAGCAACATCAATACACATACAACAGCATGAGCAGCCGAAGGTGAGCCTGAAATCACATGAAACACAGGGAGTGCACTAGACATGCACACACGCCACCACACTTACATGTATGTCTACATCTCCTCCAACTGTCGCAGTGATGCGATCGCCATACATGTCACATCTGGCATTCAGCCTTCTACATATCAGTGTCACGTGCATCCATGTTGCATCACAGTTGCACACTTGTCAAATACACACACATGCACATGTACACAGTGCTGATACATGCAGCAGGAACCACCATCAATGTGTGACACCACAACCATGCCAACATACATACACAGAAATTCAAACATGTGTGCTACCACACCTGCATTTGCACAGCATGCTTACCAACACATACACCATCGATGTGTCTCACACCTAAGAGGACTCACATGTGGCAGCCTCACGCCCCTATTCATAGACATCCCTACATGGCCCTACGAAAACACATGTGCAACCTGCACACTACTGGCACACCACCACACGCACAGCGTCCAATCAGTATACATGTACAATTACCGCTCGACTCCAGACGGGTCTGCCTCTCAAGGACATGGATGTGCAGCGCTGGGCATATGTGTTCCAGGATCCTCATCTGGTGGTCGGACAGGTGGCCCCTGCGCCCCTTGGCATCCACTGCCTTCAAGAGGCACCGGGCCTTGTTGAGGGTCCTGGACCTGAAGTCCTCCCAGTGCTTCTTGACATGGTGTAAGTCGCGGACTGCCACCCCCTCCACGTTGATGGCAGTCACAATGTCCATCCAGATCCTGGTCCGTCCTTCATTGTCAGCATGCAAACTTCCAAAGAGGGCATCATACTGCCCCAGGTCTTGCTCCACCAGGACACCAACTTCCCTGGCACTGAAGCTGGTGACCCTCTGCCTCTCTCTGCCTCGACATGGCAACCCCAGAGGCAGGAGTGGGTGGACAACTGGGTCCTGGGGCTAGGCTGTGGAGCGATGGAATCCCAGTCGGGAGTCTTCAGTTCCAGCAGGGGTGGTCACAGCAACTGCACCCCTGGCTGACGTGCAGGCAGCAAATAGCAGGGCACGTGGGCAGCAGGCAGTCAGGCAGCAGCAGATGGCAGGTGGGAGCGTGCTTGGGGCTCTGGGGGGCAGTAATTCGGCCTTCTGGGCAGGAGCGTGGTCTTCCGTGTGTTGTTGCGTGGCCAGCTTGATATGGAGTGATTTGGCACGTGAAAATCTTGCACGTCAGAATGTAATTCGAGGAAAGGCCCTTCGCACGTAAGCGCGTCAGCACACGTACGTGGTTTCATTGGACCAAAGGCCCTTAGCGCGTAAGCGCTTCTGTGATGTTACTCGCGCGGGCGTTTCCCTCGTGATGTGGGCATAGTGGTTCAGCGCACGTGAAAAAACTGCACGTCCGCGTGTGGATGCATGTAATCCGAGGAAAGGGCCTACGCGCGTGAGTGACGTGAGCGGGCGTTTCCATCAACAGGGGTGCATGTTCATCGTACACGTCCAAAAACTGCACGTCCGAGTGTCAGCTCGTTTAATTGGAGGAAAGGGCCTTAGCGCGTACATGCGTAAGTAACGCAGTACGTGTGGGCTGCTTTAAAAGGTACGTGTAAGACCCCATTCCCTTGTACGTGCTTTTCGTGGAGAGCGAGTGGGTGAATTCTGTACTTCTTGTCAGTTCACATGCGATTACTTCACAGCGTTTCAAGTTCGTACTCCCTGTTACCTCTGACAGCGTTCTTTATTTCTTTTGGGCCTGTTTCCTCAAACAGCGTTCACTTCTTCTTTTGTCCTGTCTCCTCAGACAGCGTACAGTTCTTCTTTTGGCGGGGGTGTTGTCTACGCGCACACGCACGTTTTTTCACGTTTTTTTTCCAGGCAGACGGTGAGTCGCGCATGCATTTACCAACTGTGCTTGCCCTGTGTGTCTCATACCCCTTCAGAGGTCATTGTAGGATGTGTGTAACACGCGTACGCTTGTTTTTGTGTTTCTGGGTGCCACAGCGTAGTGCACGTTCATTTTTCCACGCACGTGGTCTACGAGGGGTTGTGTGCACGTTAATTTTTGTTTTTGGGGTGCCTGTGCATTGTGTGACCCATCATCTTCCCCCAGGGGTCACAGACAGCCTTGCTAGAGCACTAGGGTACAGATTCCATCAAGTACCCAACCCCTTTCACCCCCAATTGCCCAGGACAATTGTTTACTGCAACTCCCAATACGCACAACAACATCAATGCCATGGTTGGGAGGCGACCTAGCGGTAAGGGAGGCAAAGGTCGCTGACCTCCAAAAGGTGGGCGTGGTGGGCGCGGTAGGGTCGTGGCCAGGATTTGCAGGGTGCCCCTAGACCCCCATGTGTGGAGGACCAATCAGGGACACTCATGCCCCCCCATGGTTGAGGGAAACGTGGCTGACACCATCCCAGCTCAGCCCTTGTTGAACCAGCCCATTGTGGCACCTGAGCCGTCACAGGATGACTCCCAGGCTGACTTCCAGGTCAGCAAGTCTAAGCCACGTGTGTCGGTGCAAGTTGGTGTCACCAGGCCATGTGGATCTGGGGCAGCGATGTCATCTGCTGCCCCAAGTAGGCAGGGTGGGGAGGCTTCAGGGGCAGCTGCAGCTCTATCCACCCCAGCTCTGAGTCTCCCAGCCGGGACAGTGTCGGTCCTGGTCCATCAAACTGACGTTGCCCCTGCCAACATCACACTTCAGCCAATGCCTGCACCAAGACCTATGGTCATTGTGCCTTCGCACACTCCCAGTACCCAGTCCACCTGCGCTTCTGCCCCTACTGACCAGATCTGCGCAAGCCACTCAAGCTCTGCTCCACCTTTGAAGAAGAGGAAGAAGGGTGCTCTGGCACTACAGGCTGAGACCCCAGACACGGCTACACAGTCCGGCACGTCAAGGAAGCCTAGCTTTAATGACCACGAACTTGATGCACTTCTGAGCTATGTGTCGGCACATAGCCGCGAAATGTTGGTGACTGCAGGGTGCAAGACCACACCTGGTCAACGTGGGGCACACTGGCAGACCATCGCGGACCGCATAAGTGCCCTTGGATTTGTGAGGCGCACAGCTGATGATTGCTACAAGCGGTGGAATGACCTGAAATGCAGAGCAAAGAACAAGCTGGCCTCAAATCATGCCGCTACTCTGGTGACTGGCGGTGGGTCTCCACAAGAGGACAACGAACTCACTGAACATGAGTCTGTTGCTGGGACCTTCGTCACAGAGGAACAGATCCAAGGTGTGGGAGATCTACCTGATTACGAGGCATTGTCCGGTGAGTGCCCATGCGTGTGTGTCTAATCCATGTGTATGTTGTTTGGGTGACGGGTTCTGATTGAGTGCCAGGTGACGGTGTGTACTCCTGAGTGTTATGGGTCACCTCCCATTCATTCAAGTGCCTTGGATTTGGGTATGACTGTATCCCTTCTGCCCACAGTTGCCAATTAGGCCCACATGAGTGCACTTTACCTTGAACTGTCATCTTGCAACTACATTGTTCAGATTTTGTAAGTGTTCATTCAGGCTGATTGTTTCCACTCTCCCATTTTTGCTACGCATTAATCTGCCCTATTGCAACATATGTGATATGCTTCGGTCATTGTTTACAGCCCACACTGGGCCACTATTTTTACCTGGTTATGTTAATGATTACACCATTCAGGCCGATGGAGTATTGGGCTGCAGACATTTTTTGTTAGAGCCTGTTTGCATGTGGAAGATGACAGATGTTTCCTGTGATGTTAAAGTGACCAACCATTGATCAGCCCACAATGACTGTGTTATTGGACACTGGATGTGTTTCAGTGTGTGGCACATGCATATTTTGCAATACTATTCAACATCAATCTTCGCATCATGTCGATGTGACATGGATGTGTGACAGTACTCATTCGCTGACATATTGCTGTACTTTTGTAATTTACTGTGGCTATGCTACATGACATCTGTGTGGTGGCATGTGTTATGTATGTGTATTGGACATGCCACTCACAGCCTGATGTGTGATGCCAGTGCTACCCAACATGCTGCAAATGTGTTGCTTTTCCATCTTGCTCTCCCCAGTGTATGCCTTTTTGACTCCACTTCCAACTCGTTGACAGTGCATGCATGGCAGGGTTATAGTCATGTGGGACATATGTAAATCATGTACTGGATCTCTGGCTTGTCACGGCCTATGTGTGTGCTATGGTGCTCATGCCTGTTTCCATTTGTTGTCTTTCATGTTTTTGCAGGTGATGACACACTTCGTGCTTTTGAGGTTGAGGAGATGGTGCAGACCCAGGAGGAATCACATGCACGACCGGGCACCAGTGGGGACGTGGTGTGGTGGTGGGTGAAAACCAAATGTTACTGCAGACAATACTGTCCAGGGGTGTCTCTGGGTGCACCTCCCCAGACCTCTATTCAGGTGCTGAGTCAGATGATGAGACTTATGTGCCATCGCAGGTAAGTGTTTCTGGCAGTGATTCTGTTCTGTCCAACCCACCTGGACCAGGTGTAGAACCCTCTATGGGGATGTCAGTCTTGGTAGGTCCGCCTTTGGCGGTTACGGATGCAGGGTCACACTCCACAGCATCTGATCCTGTTCCTGGGCCAGCAGATCAGAGGGGGAATGCAGTCCTGCAGCCTCAGGCAGTGCCAGCACAGCAAGGTGCGGCTCGCCTTGCCCCAAACAGGTGTGGTGCCCGTCGACGCGGTGGCCATGCGCCACCAGGCAATACTTTATGGGAAAACTCCATGTACGGTATGGCAACTCAACCGGCAGCATCAGTAGAAATGATGGCTCAGGCAATGGAGAGGGTGGCCACTTCCATTATCCCCCCTGAAAGGCAGATGGAGCAACAACAGGAGGCAACAGACTCCATTTGCCAATCACACAGGGAAGATATGTTAGCTTCCAACAGGGACAGGCGGGCGGCACTGGAGACTCTGCGCGAATCTATATCAATAGAGTCACAGGGCCACAGGGAAGCCCTGAGGGTGGAACTCCATAACCTCAGGCAGAGTCTGCTTGAACTTGAGGCTTCCCAAAATGTTAGGGCAGAACAGCAGCTGGAGCAGCTCACATGGTCACTCTCAGCTGAGCTGCATGCAACACGTGAGGAGATCCGGGCATCACGTGAGGCCATGCATGCAGAAATGCAGGCAACCCATGATGTGCTGCATGGGGATCTCTGCACTTTAATCCTCCAGAATCAGACCTTCCAGACCTGCATGCTTGCTGCCATGGAGGACCATACCAGGGCTTTGCGTGGGCTGCCTCCCATAGTGCCACCGCCTCCTGATGCAGCAGCAGAGGATGAGCAGAGCGACAGCAGTTCTCCCACAATGGCATAGCCGTGCAGGCCATGAGCCCAAGGAGGGTTTTTTTTTCTCGCAACATCCACGCAGGTGGGTGTTGGTGTGCACCCTGTCCTCGAACCTTCTGGGTGGCCTCCCCCACCCCCCACATGGCCATTTTTGATTTTTGATTTTTGTTTTACAGTGTGTTGCCTTGTGTGGCTCCCGTGGGCATCCACTGTATTCTGGCTGGGCACATGCAGGCTTGTCCTGAGTTTGGGTTAGATGCTTGGGTTCGTGAGACACACATCGCTCCTGCTTCCCGTTTCCATGGGCTTGCAAAGGGTTGGACCAAGTGACAGTGAATTACACAGTGACGTTGGGCTCTCATGAGCTGTGTGGGCAGTCTGTAGTCAATACTGTGTAGACATCCCTAGTGGATATTTTTGTTGTATTGTACACTGCATGGTGTATTGATATGTGCTTCTGCATCCATGTCTTCCTCCTAATCTTCAGGTTCCTTCCTCATGTCTTCACAAGGCCGTCTACTTTGCAGATGCAGTTCATGTTGTATGCAGTACACTGAGACATTTGCGTGGCAGCAACACTCTACAGTTGTAAGGGGTCGATGTGCTGGCGTATTCAGGTTGTAAGACTACCACTACTTGAACTTAGTACATATTTTTGCATTTTTCCATGGTGTGTTGCACAATTGTTTTGGTGGTATTTGGTGATGTGTGCTGTTAGTTATTCATTACTGGGAGCATATTGTGTGTGGCCAGTGTCATGATCTCTGCTTCCAAAAGGTCAGGGTTTTCCCAACTCCCTTGGAAGCAGATCCACAACCCAGGTTACGAGTGCCAACCAGTCCCAATTGGGACCTTTTGGACCCAGTCCTGGCGCCAGTGGCACCAGGCTCATAAATATGCCCAGTCCCAGCGCTGGAAGCGCCGGGCTCATAATGCTTGGGTGGACTTACCTGCAGCAGACCATGCTGCTTACTTGCCTGCCAGTTGAGCCTCTGATCCTCTTCTGTTTGGAACTACTTTTCCTGTTGGGTGGGGCTGGAGCCACTCCCTAGATTCAGAACACTGGAACTCTTCTGGAAGGCAGGAACTCTTTTCTTACCAGGAACTCTTTTCTTACCTAGGCGTGGCTGTGGAAGGAGACACCTAAGCACTACAGGAGGCTATTTAAACCACACCTGGTGGATGAATCTTGCTTTGCGTTATGCTGCAACCTCTGCAGCAGGACGCTCATCGTGTCTTTTGCATCCGGTCCTGGGCCTAAGGAAAAAGGCTTACCATCCTGAATCCAGTCTTCAGCAACACCTATAAAGACAAGAAAGAACAGGTTAGCATTCCGGCATCTGAAAGGCAAAGGCTTACCATTCTGAATCCAGTCTTCAGCAACACCTATAAAGACAAGAAAGAACAGGTTAGCATTCCGGCATCGAAAGGCAAAGGCTTACCATTCTGAATCCAGTCTTCAGCAACACCTATAAAGACAAGAAAGAACAGGTTAGCATTCCGGCATCTGAAAGGCAAAGGCTTACCTACGCTTCGTGCGATCCGGAGGTCTTCACAATGCATTGCGGCATCTGAAAGACAAAAGCTTACCAACTCTTCGCACGCTCCGGAGGCCTTCGGCGCTGCATCCCGCATATGAAAGACAAAACAAGGTGCGTTTAAAGACATTGGGGAACTTTAATACTCACGTGCCATTACTCCTTTCCACATCTAATCCAGTGGGTATTCCGGCACCCTGCAGCCGCTCCGAACTCGTACCTGCAAAATAAAAAGACAGTTAGAGCGCATCGTGAAGCAGGCAACAAGCGCTTACTTACGTGCTTCCAGGCGCTTCTATTCATCACACGGGCTCCATCTTCAACTCACTTCAGCCCGTCATCCGCCATCGCCGGAACCCTGCAAAACAAGAGACATCATTACTAAAGACTTTAAAGACATTTGAATGACTCGAAACTTACCGTTCGTGCAGTAAACGACGGACAGCAGTCCTCTGAAGTCAAGAGGCCTGCGCTACCTATCCAGTGAAGAAACTGGTTACAGCACCCTGCCCCGAGGCAGATGGAGAGCTCGGCATTCACTTACCTAAGACATCTTACTCTACACGTCAGGCATACAGTGCACAGAGGTCCAGCCCAAAGAGCCAACCGGGTGCTACACATCACCTTTGAAGATACGGTAGTCGCCCAGTCAAGACCGGCGCCTCTGCGAGAATCAGGTGAGCGTTACAGAACGCAAAGCCTACCGCAAAACTCTCGCCCAGGCGCTATGGAAACCTCGGATACTGACCCCCTATCCCGGTTACTTGGGGAACTAAGGGCAGAAGTGCATGCAGCTCGTCAGGAAACGAATGCTCTAAGAAGGGAACTAATTATTTCCAAGGAGAGAACAGACAATCTTGCTAGACAAGTGCTACAGTCACAAGCCGGACAGACCCCGTTACCCGCATCAGGGGCAAATCTTCCTTCAACATCCTCTATGAATCCAGTGCAGATCAACCTACCTGGGAATGTACCTCTGGCTCCGCCCGAACGATTTTCTGGTGACCCAAAGAGGTTTGCAGTATTTATCAATCAGTGCCGGTTGCACTTCTTATGCCGGCCAGCAGCCTTTCCAACTGATCAAGCAAAAGTAGCTTTTGTACTTTCGTACCTTAGTGGCAATGCGGCAGACTGGTCGATCCCTCTAGTTAATCAAGATGATCCGGTTCTCCATGATTTTCAAGCCTTTCAGCTTAGTATGAAAAAACTGTTCGCAAGACATTCACAAGGGCAGGCCTTGGACAATGAGCTTCTTTCGTTGCGACAGGGTAATCAAGACCTTTTGGCTTATATTGCATCTTTCAATAGACTAATAGTGGAAACTCAATGGCCTGAGTACAAAAGGATTACGCTGTTTTATAGAGGTCTACGTGGAGAGCTCAAAGACGTTTTAGCCCAAGTAGTGAATCCCCCACAAGACTGTTCGGATTATATAGACTTGGTCGTTCAAATAGATCACAGGCTGCAGAACAGGAAGGCCGATCGTTCCAAGTTTGATGCTCGAGTATTTTCCAAACCGCCAACTCCTTCCAAAGGAGTAGACTCCGGGGAACCCATGCAAATAGGGGGTCTGAAAGGTCCTCTAACACAAAGGGAGCGGGAAAGGAGGAAACAGTTGCAATTATGCCTATATTGCGGAAACTCAGGGCACTTTCTTCGAGACTGTCCGGTGAAACCTGCCAAGAAGGCAGTAGGAGCTGCAGTTACCAAAGTTACAAACTCTGAGCAGGGAAACGACCTCGCCCGACAAGAATAGAGGTCCTCTTGCCGAGCGTGAAAACCAGTTCCGTGACCTCGCATTTCGTGATACCTATGGTCCTCATTAGCCCTGATAATCCGGATCGATTACATGCAATTGAAGCTTACGTCGACAGCGGTGCCATCGGCAATTATGTGGATCATGAAATGGTTTTGAGGATGAATCTAACTCTTTGTCCCAAGGCTGTAAAGGACGTCATTACTACGGTGGATGGTACGGAGATAGCCTCCGGGCCAGTAACGCATACCACTCAAGAGGTGACGCTAGTAAGTCAAGATGGACACCATGAGAAGATCGTGTTCGATGTGATCAAGGCCCCTCAGTTTCAGATTATTCTAGGAATACCTTGGTTAGAGAAACACAATCCTCTGATCGATTGGCGAGCAAGAACGGTCCAGTTTCCAGAATGTGTCTCTACTTGTCACCCTCCACCTGGTGTTGCACTGGCCGCAATTTCTTCAGAGACTCCCCAGTTACCTCCCGAATACCTAGAATACCAAGATGTTTTCCGGAAGGATCAGGCTAACTCTCTACCTCCTCATAGGTCTTATGACTGCCAGATAGACCTGATACCTGGATCTACTCCTCCTTGTAGTAGAATTTATGCCCTCACCGAGCCTGAGAACCTTCACCTTCGACAATACCTGGATCAATACCTGGCAAAAGGGTTTATTCGTCCTTCCAAGTCCCCTGCTTCTTCAGCTTTGTTCTTCGTTCCAAAAAAGGAAGGAGACCTTAGAACTTGTATCGATTATCGCTCCCTGAACCAGATCACCGTTAAGAATAGATATCCGTTACCTTTGATCCCTGAACTCCTGGACCAAGTCAGAAAAGCATGCATATATACAAAGCTGGATCTTAGAGGAGCTTACCACTTGGTACGAGTAAAAGAGGGCGATGAATGGAAGACGGCCTTCCGCACCAAGTATGGGCTATTTGAATATCAGGTCATGCCCTTCGGACTTTGCAATGCCCCGGCCGCCTTTCAATATTTTATGAACGATGTCCTCAGAGAGCTCATAGATGTATGTGTTGTTGTTTACATTGACGACATCCTCGTTTATTCTTCATCGGAATCTGAACATCGGAAACACGTGAAAATGGTCCTCGAAAGATTGCGTCAACACAAACTTTTCGCTAAGTTGGAAAAATGTGTTTTCAACGTGACTGAAGTTGAATTCTTGGGATTCATATTATCACCTGGCGGAGTGCGTATGGATTCAAAGAAGGTCGATGCAGTTCTCAAATGGCCATCACCATCCTCCGTAAAAGGTGTGCAAAGCATGTTAGGCTTCGCTAACTTTTACCGCAGGTTTATCCCCGAATTCTCTCGAATAGTCCAGCCCATCACTGCCTTGTTAAAGAAAAACAAACGTTTTGAATGGTCTACCGAGGCGGAACAAGCTTTCCAGGATTTGAAGACTAAATTTATCTCTGCACCAATCTTAAAACACCCTCGCCCCGAACTCCCCTACATCGTGGAAACTGATGCTTCAAGCCTTGCCATGGGGGCAGTTCTATCACAAAAGGACCCGGTAACCAATCAGTTGCATCCCGTGGCATTTTGGTCCCGCAAATTCTCGCCTCCTGAAATCAATTACACGATTACTGACAAGGAACTTCTGGCTATCAAGTCTGCCTTTAAGGCTTGGCGGCATTATCTGCTGGGGGCCCGACACACCGTTACTGTGATTACGGATCACCGAAACCTGCAATATTTGAAAACCGCAAAAGCCCAATCCTCTAGACAACTCCGTTGGGCATTATTCTTTGCCGAGTTTGACTTCATAATTACCTATCGACCTGGT
Source organism: Ambystoma mexicanum (assembly GCF_040938575.1). Classification (NCBI taxonomy): domain Eukaryota; kingdom Metazoa; phylum Chordata; class Amphibia; order Caudata; family Ambystomatidae; genus Ambystoma; species Ambystoma mexicanum. The sequence continues at coordinate 848,059,018 of NC_090923.1, forward strand.
ACAAAGAATGGTAAAGCTGATGCCCTTTCTCGGATGGGAGTGGAAGAACACTTGATCAACCCTAAACCTGTACCAATCATTCCCGAACAAAGAATTCTGGGTGTAATCGCCACCGAATCCATAGAGGAAGTTAAGGATAAAGCCAGGCAACTTGTAACTCCAGCAGACATACAGAATTGGCATCTGCAGGGAAAGGACTTTGCAGTAAAGGACAACTTATTGTATTTCCAAGAACGATTATACCTCCCCAGCACAGATTTACAGAAAAAAGTAATCTCTTGTTATCACGACTCTTTAATGGAAGGTCATCCCGGTATGGCCAAGACCCCAGAAAAGATCAAGCGCTACTTCTGGTGGCCGTCTTGGAAGAAAGATATCAGAGACTTTATAATGTCCTGTGGAGTATGCGCCCAAAACAAGAGTCAAAAGGAAAGACCAGCAGGCCTCTTACGCCCTATTGACATCCCACCTCGCCCTTGGCATACGCTTTCTATGGACTTCATCACCGATCTACCTCCATGCTCCGGATACAATACGATTCTAGTAATCGTGGACTTATTCTCCAAGATGGCGCATTTCATTCCGCTCAAAGGCTTGCCAACAGCAGCAACTCTGGCCCGAGAATTTCTCGAAAACATCGTCCGACTGCACGGTTTTCCTTCGGTTCTAATTTCGGATCGAGGTAGTCAATTTATTTCTCATTTTTGGCGAAGTTGCTGTCGGTCGGCTCAAATTGATGTGAGACTATCGACCAGTCACCACCCTCAGACCGACGGACAAACCGAGAGGACCAATCAAAACTCTGGAACAGTATTTACGCTGCATGCTGCAACAAACTGAAAAAACTTGGAAAGATATCCTTTGGATAGCCGAATATGCCTACAATAACTCTGTCCATTCGGGAAGTGGGAAAACCCCGTTTTTTCTTTTGTATGGCAGTCACCCTCGAACCTCGGAGTTGGATCCCCTCGAAGATCTTAAAACACCAGCAGTAGACTACCTGAATTCTACAATCACCCAAGCCTTTAAAGAAGCTGTTTCTCACCTTCAAAGGGCTAAAGAACAATACAAGAAAGGAGCAGATCAACATCGGAAGGAAGCCCCTCACTATCAAGTAGGGGATCAAGTCTGGTTATCCACCAAATATCTATCTCTAAAAGGGCCACGCACATTCAACCCAAGATACCTTGGTCCCTATTCCATCACTACCATAGTAAACCCAGTAGCGGTCAAGTTGGACTTGCCCCCGCACATGAAGATACATCCGGTCTTCCACGTCTCTCTATTAAAACCCGTGCAACCTCAAACCCGACTAACCAAATCTCCAAAACCTATCCTAGTTGATGGAGAACTCGAGTTTGAAGTCAAAAGCATTCTGGACTCCAAGATCTCCAAATCTAAACTATTCTACCTAATTGACTGGAAAGGCTACGGCCCCCAAGAGAGATCCTGGGAACCTGCTGAATATGTCCACGCTCCTCGCCTAATCAAAAGATTTCACCGAACATTTCCTGACAAGCCAAAACCCCCGGAGAAGCCCGGTTTGGGAGGGGCCTTGAGGGGGGGTACTGTCATGATCTCTGCTTCCAAAAGGTCAGGGTTTTCCCAACTCCCTTGGAAGCAGATCCATAACCCAGGTTACGAGTGCCAACCAGTCCCAATTGGGACCTTTTGGACCCAGTCCTGGCGCCAGTGGCACCAGGCTCATAAATATGCCCAGTCCCAGCGCTGGAAGCGCCGGGCTCATAATGCTTGGGTGGACTTACCTGCAGCAGACCATGCTGCTTACTTGCCTGCCAGTTGAGCCTCTGATCCTCTTCTGTTTGGAACTACTTTTCCTGTTGGGTGGGGCTGGAGCCACTCCCTAGATTCAGAACACTGCAACTCTTCTGGAAGGCAGGAACTCTTTTCTTACCAGGAACTCTTTTCTTACCTAGGCGTGGCTGTGGAAGGAGACACCTAAGCACTACAGGAGGCTATTTAAACCACACCCGGTGGATGAATCTTGCTTTGCGTTATTCTGCAACCTCTGCAGCAGGACGCTCATCGTGTCTTCTGCATCCGGTCCTGGGCCAAAGGAAAAAGGCTTACCATCCTGAATCCAGTCTTCAGCAACACCTATAAAGACAAGAAAGAACAGGTTAGCATTCCGGCATCTGAAAGGCAAAGGCTTACCATTCTGAATCCAGTCTTCAGCAACACCTATAAAGACAAGAAAGAACAGGTTAGCATTCCGGCATCTGAAAGGCAAAGGCTTACCATTCTGAATCCAGTCTTCAGCAACACCTATAAAGACAAGAAAGAACAGGTTAGCATTCCGGCATCTGAAAGGCAAAGGCTTACCTACGCTTCGTGCGATCCGGAGGTCTTCACAATGCATTGCGGCATCTGAAAGACAAAAGCTTACCAACTCTTCGCACGCTCCGGAGGCCTTCGGCGCTGCATCCCGCATCTGAAAGACAAAACAAGGTGCGTTTAAAGACATTGGGGAACTTTAATACTCACGTGCCATTACTCCTTTCCACATCTAATCCAGTGGGTATTCCGGTACCCTGCAGCTGCTCCGAACTCGTACCTGCAAAATAAAAAGACAGTTAGAGCGCATCGTGAAGCAGGCAACAAGCGCTTACTTACGTGCTTCCAGGCGCTTCTATTCATCACACGGGCTCCATCTTCAACTCACTTCAGCCCGTCATCCGCCATCGCCGGAACCCTGCAAAACAAGAGACATCATTACTAAAGACTTTAAAGACATTTGAATGACTCGAAACTTACCGTTCGTGCAGTAAACGACGGACAGCAGTCCTCTGAAGTCAAGAGGCCTGCGCTACCTATCCAGTGAAGAAACTGGTTACAGCACCCTGCCCCGAGGCAGATGGAGAGCTCGGCATTCACTTACCTAAGACATCTTACTCTACACGTCAGGCATACAGTGCACAGAGGTCCAGCCCAAAGAGCCAACCGGGTGCTACACATCACCTTTGAAGATACGGTAGTCGCCCAGTCAAGACCGGCGCCTCTGCGAGAATCAGGTGAGCGTTACAGCCAGTTTCCATTAGGGACAGTGTACTTTGTGACACTTGTGTAAGGTCTTGAGCATTGCTTTGTTTGCTTTCACATTGCATGACATGCCATGGTGTGTTTAGTGGTGGAGCTGGGGAGGGGTTGGGTGACATGGCGCTGTTCTCATGTTGTATTTAGCAAGGGGGTCATGAATTTAGCAGCATAGATGTATGTCTTTTGATGACACAGCATTGGTGGTGTTTGGTTAGGTAGGGATGCACACAATGTAACACTTCCAAGTGACCAATCTCAGGTTGGTATGGTTGTGACAGTTGAGTGTCCCTTATGTCATCATCATTGATTGTCAGCTGGTATGTGCCAGGGCTGTGTGCACTCCACAGGGTTGTGATTTTATGTGAAGTAATTAACCACCAGCTGTGTACGGGCTGCCTCACCCCGTGCCCTTTCCCCTCCCATGCGCAGCGGGCGTGCATGTGGTTGGGGATGCGGGGGCACCACCATGTCCACCGGCAGGCCCCGGCATGTTGCAACGTTGTGCAGGACAAATGCTGCCACTATGATCCTGCACACTAAAGGGGGAGCATATAACAGCTGCCCACCAGAGCGGTCAAGGGAGCGAAAGCATGACTTGAGCACTCCAAATGTGCGCTCCACTATGCCCCGGGTTGCAATATGGGCTGTGTTGTATCTTACCTCGGGTGGCGTGGTGGGGTTCCGAATTGGCATCATCATGTGGGTGCTCAGAGGGTAGGCACTGTCCCCTGGGGTGGTGGTGATGGGTATCATTAGTGGTGTTGTGACATTACTCAGTATCTGACATGCATGCATGTGCAGTGGCATTTATACTCACCAACAGCCATGTATCACCATGCCGCCCAGCTTCTAGGTCCCGGTTTAGGGTTCACATTCTGTAAATTAAACTGTCGTGGGTGGACCCTGGATAGTTGGCATATACTGAGGTGATGATTCCCTTGGCATCACATACTACCTGCATGTTGATGGAATGCCAGTGCTTGCGGTTTCAATAGATGTGCTCAGATGCCCTGGGGGGACGTAGAGCACCATGGGTGGATTCAATGGCACCTAGCACTTTGGGGAATTTGTCCACCCCGTAGAAATCCTGGACGGCAGCCTGCCTTTCTGCAGGTGTTCTGGGCAGGTATATGTGCGTGCCGACTGACGGGCGTGCAGTCATGATGGCCAACACCTGGTGTAGGCAGCGTGACTGCGTGGCCTGTGACACCCCCCCCACTATAGCACTTGTCCGCTGAAATGATCCAGTGGCCAAGAAGTGCAGTACATTGAGGACCTTCTCCAGGTGGCTGAGTGCTTGGGAGCACAGGGTGGGTAATGTGAGGTCATCCTCCCACTCACTCACCAGGTCGAGTATTATGTGAGGTGGAAACCTGTACCTCCCATACACCTGGTCATCAGGCATCCCAAAAAGGCTGGTTCTGGGTGTAAAAATTCTGGGCCTGACTGTCCTCGTCCTCCTCCTGCAGTATCCCACGACCACTGCTGCTAGGAACGGTATATTCATCTTGGCGCCTGAGCTTGTTTGTTGTTTGCGCACACTTTTATGCTGCGCGGGTCCACGTACGCCTGCTTCCTGCTGGCGTACGTGTTTCCGGATTAGCGCGTCTTTTTTGGCACCTGCATTAGCCCCGTTCCATTCCATGAATACGTGTTGTAGACGCGTGTGTGGGCGTTCCGCGCATTTGCCTCCTGTACTTCCCCCGTGACGCCCACATTTTCACGCGTTGTTCTCCATTCCGCGTGTTACGCCCCCTGTTCCGCCTACTTTTATTGTGTGCGCTGCGCTATGTGTGCTTTCGCTGTGCGCTTAGCGCACGCTGTTTGGAGATGTGTGCGCCAGCGTGCGCCACGCATATTTTTAGCGCACATCCAGGGATTTACACACGCACGGACTTCCATGAATCGATGTGCGCGGGTTTCGCTGCGATTTTCACACTTGCACTGCAATTCGCACGCTTTCGCACGATTGCGCCGAAAATTTCAGCGCACATTAATTCCATGAATCGGCCTGTAAATGGTCCATGCTTACAACTCTGACACTCCATCTAGGAACCAACACTAATGATGGACCCCAAGCATCAATTATTAGCCATGACTATGCAGCTGCACTAAGTGGCATGACAAAAGGCCACCAATGATGGAAAATGTGTACATTTAGGATATCAGTATACTTGTTCTGTCGGTACAGTAGCATCTTTCTCTCCACATTCTATAAACTAATATGTTTGCTTCACCAGGTCACCTCTCAGACAATCCTTAAAAAGTATTTCAAACTTCAGGAAGATGAAACAGTTTATGAACATATTTAAATTAAGTATGTGTACTATATGAGAGTCAGAGATCTGACCCTGTCGCTGGGAGGATGTGTACCCCTGTCAATCAGGGTCAGGAGGTCTGCCATGGTGTATTCCAAAGTTAGCCCCATGGACTGGAATTCGGGATCGCCTCAGCCTGTGTCCCCTATGCTGGTGCCAAGCGACATGAGCAGAGTACAATTTTCTGATTGTCCCATACTTGTTGTACAACATACTGGCTTGTGCTTTCACTTCTGCCTTTCAGGACTACAGAGATCGGAAATTCCTTGCAGCTGAGGAGGGAATGTACAGCCCATCAGTGAGAGGGGCAGCAGCAAACATCACACCAATGAAATGTCACACAAGACAGACCAGCAATCAAGATGCTCATCCAACAAAGAATGCAAACTCTGACTTTGTTTGTAGCAGGCCACCATTGCAGGATGCTGGAGGACCCATGATCATAAAGGGAGCATCGCTTAAGTATTGCTTTATGGTTTCCCATTTCTATATCCCAGTCCGTGCGGGAGAAAAAGGTAGAGATTGGCCGGCAAACCAGCTATGTTGGAGAGCATATGGACATTAGAGGAAATATGGGCTGATAGGGTGAGGTCAAGGGAGGAGAAGGAAGACCTAGAGACCAGGCAGAAAGAAGAACAGTGTATCGGAGTATGGAAGATAATTTCACATAGCGTGTGCAAGGTAAGCCATTGGTTGGTGAGAGAAAGTGGCACTTGCATGTGAAAGTGCATGTATGGTGATTGAAGAGAGTGAATGAGGTTAAGTGTAAGAGGAGGGGAGAGATTGCCAGGGAAAGGTGAATGAGTGGGCGAAAGAAGGGTGACTTAGAGAGAAGGATGGGTGGAATCTGCGGTAGTGGAGAGTAGTGGCAGGAAAATGCAGTGGAGAGTAGTGGGAGGAGAGTATAGTGGGAGAATAGTGGGAGGAGCCAGGAGTGGAAAGTAGTGGTGAGGAGTGGTATGAGACAGTAGTGGAGAGTAGTAGGAGGCAGTACTGGAGAGTAGTGGGAGGATAAAGTAGTAGGGGGAGGGAGTCATGGAGAGTAGAGGGAGGAGAGGGTCGTGGCAATAGGAATGGAGAAAACTAGAGCGGAGAGAGTAGTAGCTGTGAGATGGAATGATATCAGAAAGACAGAGAGATGAAGAGAGATGGAGAGAGTGAGAAGCAGAGAGAGAGTGAGGGGGAGAGAGAGAGAGCGAGAGAGATGGAAGTGGGAGGGAAAGAAGGATAAAGAGTTGAAGGAAGAGAAAGGACATCAAGGCGAAGAGTATGAGAGCATGGGAGGTAAAGACTGAGTGAGACTTGGGTGATTGGAACGTACTACATATTGATATTATTCTTATTGTGGCTCCACAGGTTAGAATCCACAGAGAAGACCCTGGACAGAGTCAGGCATATTTTATACAGTAGGGGTTACCAATCTCTAGAAATCGCCTTTGCTTTTAGGGAAGTCTGTGCTAGGCAGAGAAAGATGATTGTGAGTGGTATTACCCTTAATGGGATCCTATTAAATCATTTCCTGAATCAGAGGCATTGAGTGAGAGATGGGCCTGTCCTTTTCAAACACATTAGATATACATGTTACGCCAAGCAGTGTGGAAAGCATTACTACTAGAATGAGTGCAATGAAAACTGAAAACCCCCTTTATTACCCATTAGCCCCATCCGGGGCCAAATAAAGAGGTACATTACCCTTTGATAGAATCCAAATCCACTGCCTGGTATACTGAGATATCATGTTGTTCCTGTATATGGGACACATCAGTAATTATTTCTACTGACTTACCGAGCAAAAAGCAGCATGTTGAATTGATGAATTGACACATCCCTTCTATCTCTGCTAACAGGGAATCTAGAGCCATACGGTTCTGAAAGGCAGACACTGATTCTATCCCTTCATGCAATGACAACAGAGCATGTCCCGTTGAATTATCAGATACCTCAAGACCTGCAGAAATGTTGACTAGCGAATTTTCTAGCTCTATAACTCCCAACCAAAGAAAGAATGCTCTTACAAATGCATGAAACACGGTACCCCTTTCTACCTGTGGATTAGTTGACCTTTTATGGCGGCTAACAGCAGCATGAATGCTGATAACTGGGCGTAATGTTCCTATTATGCATGTACTAAAATACAAATAATATGGGTACCCCAAATGCTAATGTGGATCAGGGGGTATGAAATACTTTTTAACAAACAAGAAAGAGATCCACAAGCAGAGCAATATTCATTTCATTGCCATTTAGTTTGTGAAAAATGGTAAGCTTGGAGGGAGGGGTTGGGATCTGTGCCCTAAGGGTCACTAGGGGAAGCAACAGGGGAAGCAACAAAGTGAAAGCATACTCAGATTGAGTTGAGGTTTTAATATATTTAGATTCGAACAAAGAAACCATTAAAAACATATGGCATTATTCAAAATCATACACAAGATTTTGTTGAGGGTATATACAGACAAAAGATACATGTATATTTACAAAATTAGATCCTTAGAGCTGACAAATGACAGGTAAAGAAAATTAGTTAAATTAAAAAAGCAATCAAGAAGAAAGAAAAAAGGAAAACAAAACACAACAATCTGACAGTATTTAACTCATTTGCAGACAGGTAAACAGTTCCTGCTTGAAAGCAAGTCAGGATATTGTTACATATAAATCCTATTGGGCTGTAGTCCTTTCAAGACTATAGACCTGCTTAGTATTTTAGACAAGTTTGTAGATTTATTAATGCCTCCAAGCTTACCATTTTTCACAAACTAAATGGCAATGAAATGAATATTGCTCTGCTTGTGGATCTCTTTCTTGTTTGTTAAAACATATTGTGCATGTAGCTGCCCAATTGGAGTTGCTAGTTTCCCACACAACTAATACCATTCCATGTTCCTCAAATTCGGGGACCATTCTCCCAACCCTGCAAGGATAACAATGACCTCTGCTGGTGTACCTCTCTTCGATGACAGCTGTCTAGATTTATTCCGGGAACCAAATACCATTAGCAGTCTACTTCATAATAACCCCAGAAACAGTGACCCAAAATGTTCCTCCCAGATGAATATATTTCTCCCTTAGGTACCCACTATTCCCAGGACAGGAGGTCGGTGTTTGTCCCTCGTTTAGTTCTCCCATAACTCTACTCATCTTCTTCAGGCAGACTGTCACGTTACAATATTGATACATTCCAACCTGAGTACAGCTTTCTGAAGACTGGTAACACAAATAGGATACTCCCTTTGAAATGGTTTTGGAAAGGTATTGCAGGCTGTGTATTTGTGAACCAACATGTAGCACCTCAGGGTGGTAACCATGTTGCACATCAAAATGGTGTGGACGCCTTGTGACATGTGTTTTGGACCATTCACACAGACCCAGCAATCTGTAATATTTGCAGTGGTTGATGCTATATGACTAATATTAAAAATTGAATTTTCTAACCATAAGCCAGTTGCTTGTGATGCCAGCAATATGATCAAAACAATTGGTACATGTCCCATTTTAATGGGATTTCGGCAACACCGCTTACAAAAGGAAAAAGGTGTTGGAGAAATATATTTTTTCTAAAAGTGAACTGTTCAAACCCGTGGTGATGACATCAAGTGTATTGCATGTCTTGTAAGTACCTGACCATCTATATTGTGGTGGTGGGAGGCTTACAACAGGTGAGTTTATTTGCCCTCAAGACTTGAGGACGAGGTATTCAAAGTAGGGGGCTCCCGCTCCTTGGTATGAGTGGATTGGTGTTTTATTGCAATGCTATTCCCCTTTCTTCACACCAACCCTCGTGAAACCAACTATTTCCAAAATCTACCAAATCGACCTCGAACCAAGCATTGCCTTGTGCATATATGATGTTCAATTACCTTCTGCCAATGGCCATGCTTTAGCCAAGCTTTTCTACTCCTTTTCCCCCCATTGCTCTTAACAAACATAATTTTTATAATGTTAGTACCAAAGGTTCGAACATGGTAGTAGCATTTTTCGGTCGTTTTGTACCGTCGGACCATTTTTTTCGGTCAGATCGTACAAAACCTTCTCCTGTAATGCTGGCTATTTTTTAACTCAAGATGCCAAATACCAAGGGTCACATATAATCCTGTTTCCCATCAAATCAGTATTATCTCCTTTCTCTGGCACCTTCTTTGGAGAATACTCTAACTCCTCTCTATGCTCAGTCCTGGCAAATGAACACAGGAACCATATACCCCACACCTGTAGCATTCAGACTGACATGTGTGATAAGTGAAACAATGTACAAAGTGCTTGTGTCCTGGTGGGCAGGACTCTGGATATATGCCATCAATTGTCCCTGGGTCCTGATATGCAGCATCCTCTATTAGCAGCTGCACCATGGGTGATAATATCTTGTGCTGCATTTCAGAGGTAGAGGGGTGAGAGAGCCAGGGGACTTGCTGTCCATCTTCCCCAATTCCCCTTGTCTCTGCGTAATGTATACATGTGTTGTCCAATTTCTGGTGACAAATCGGGTGAGGATTCCGAAGTCACAGTTGGCAGTGAACACATTTCAGAGTCTGTGGTCTTCTGCAGATGTGTGCAATGGAGCCACCTATTCTTACCTGTCGCTTTAGCCGCCGTGTGCGTAATAAGTGGAACCGTCCTAGGTCCCAGCCATCTAGGTTGTAAGGCGTTCTTCCTGGACCAATTCTGGACATGTCCAACGTTCCCAGGCTGTAGGTCGTACAGCGGCTGTGACGGTGGAACAGGAAATGCTGCCTTGAACTGAAGATGAAAACACAACAGAAGGTAGGAAAACAGAAGAGGCAGTGTTGCCCTGTACATGCGCTCGTTTTTCTTTTTCTTGCATGGACCACTCCTGTATGAAATTTTATTACATATAAAGGACACATGGGTGCCCACCCATTTTTCAGAACACTACTTTCCTCATTTAAGGCACTGGCCCTCCCACGGGGATGCACACAGTAAGCCATCCACCTCTATGAGGGCACCAAATAGAACCTGGATAAATGTACTGTTCCAGTCACTTTCCTCCCTCACCTCCATTTGCTATAAGGATGCACAAACATAGCGAGGTGACCCCTGAATCATAACATAGCATTGAAACATGATGATGTACTCTGTAAATAACCGCCTAAGCAAAAGGCCTCACAGAGCTTCACCCGCATCTCTCTAACAGATACAAGACCCCTTTAGCGAGGTGAATAATCATCTCTTGGGTGCCTCCCGAAAACTCACCAGGCCCAGCCCTACCGCATCACAAGCCTCTCCACCCACTGCCACCCCACCGGAGGGGGTGTTGTACTCTGGACTCTCTCACTCACCCCTCGAATATCGGGTAAGTGACCACAAAAGTTACTTAGGACGCTTCTAAATATTATAGTCTGGAAGATGAGTAAAACACATATACTGTGTATCCCATAGGTTCTACGAAGATGGCCTGATGAAGGTTAGCCGATTCAAAAGCTTCCTCGCCGAAACATGTCAGATCACAAATCCCTCTGAGTCATTCGAGACAACCCTGTAAAAAGATCATTTGATGTTACTAACACGTTGGCACACCCTAACCTAGGAAAATTAAGTTTATGACATTGATGTTTTCATTTTAGTCAGACTCCAATCTAGGTGAACAAACCTCTGAGTATTGAAGTCACCAATTTCGGATACTAAAACTGTGTGTCAACCACAAATCAAGTATCTTACACAATCATTTGTTTTACGGGCTCACAAAAAGTATGTTGTTTCACTGTCTTTCTGTGTTACACTTTGTGGATACCCTATTTCTTTCTATGTGATACTTTAACTTTATTCAAAGAATTATGCTGACATCTCTCTATGGAAATGCATATGCTGGACATTTGTTTTGCACATTAATTGCTGTGTTTTTATAATGTTCTCACTATATGTTGTAAGCTTTAGACACCCCATGTGCTTTTGACCAAATTAAATGACAGTCTTTTTCATATCTGTTTCTTTTAGATTACCATGTCAGGAATACTCTACGGGATATCTGGTAGGGATACCCATACCTATACTTTCTAATTCATAAATAATGTATTCATGAGCAAGGACCTACGGTGGCATCAATATTTGTATATGTTAGTATTTAACCGAAGCCACCAGTAGGAGTAGGGGTTGACCCTTTCTATTTAAATATACAAAAGACGACAACCCCAACCTCCAGGGGGCAGCCCTTATGCTCAGGTGTACATGTGTAAGGGCCTGTATCTATGTGATGCTAGTCCCTGCATGTACCTTTTCTAATTTGTACTTCACATCCTGATTTAGTCTTTCAGTCTGTCCTGAACTTGAGAAGTTCTGGTGCAGTGAAGCTTCTGATGAATGTGCAATACCTCACATAGCTGCTGTAGACAGTTGTTATCAAATTTGGGACCCCTGTGTCTGTGTATCTGTTGACAAATGCCCCATCTTGGCACTTTGTCCCTTACAAGGATGCAGACTACTGGCATTTAATCATCCCTTGCACAAGGGAACACTTCTGGCCATTCAGACCATACATCTGTTATCAACAATGCCCACTGCATGTTTGTTCATGGTCGGCATAAGGATGGGGTCCATCTGGAGTACAGTAAAAGGGCTTGGGGGAGCAGGTGCAGCTCCTAGGCTCATCCTTATTTGATTGCCAGGATTGTAGGAGGTACACAGATGTCATTTGTTCGCAAGCTGTTTCCTCTGTTCCGCTGCACCAGGTGCCCACCAAAACCTCTTGGCCTCTACTTTATATGATCCGTAGAATGAATGAGCTGGGTAAAATACCATTGCAATGTGTCAGGGGCAACAGGCAGAGAGGATAGTAAGTTAACCCAAATCCTTCTGCCCCCCTTAGAGTAGACAGAAGGGCAGGAGGTCCGCATTTCAACATCAGACTCAGCTAAAAATCTAGATTGTAATTTTGACACTGGGCTGTCTGCAGGCATCCCAGCAGATGTCGGCAACGGTTTATAGTGAAAAAACCGAATTACAAAATCTCAAAAAAAAAAATCTCGAGTCCAAAATCTCGAAAACAAAAATCTCGAATTTTTTTTTTAATACGTTTTTATTTCGAAATGGGGGGGTTCCCCCCCCAACCCCCCTTTTTTCTTTTTTTTTTTATTTTACCCTTTTTTTATACTTACCTGAACCCACAAATACATATAAATAAATAAATAAATAATTCGAGATTTTTTTTTTCGAGATTTTGGTTTCGATATTTTTGTGATTCGATATTTTGTTTTCGGTTTTTTGACCGACCACCGTCGGCAACAACAACAAACTCTGAGGTAATGGGGAATTCATGTGCTGCTGCCATGTCTACCATGGCAATGTACTACAGCCACCTCAATGGGTAATTAACGGGCTTCCAGTAGGGAAACAATGTATAGGGCACTTTTAATGGGTGTTCCAGCTCTAGTCATGAAACCTTGCTCAGCCCACGGAGAACAGAAGTCTGGACAAGCACCTGTGTTGATACGCAAGGCTTAATAGGTGCAGATAGAAGCACTCTAAACGAGTCTGGGACAAAGAGTGTGTAACAGAAAAGGCACACATGTGTTGACCATTGGGCAAAACTAGCACAGTGCCATCAACAAACAGCACCATTCTGGTGGGTGCAGCTCTGTCTTTAATCATCACAGGGCAATCATGCATGGGCATAGAATTACCCACTGGGAGCAATGTGGCAGATTCAGAGTCGGAAACCTCTCCAGAGTGACGCTGTCACTGTTCAACAATACATCGTCATACTCTAAGCCCCTAGAAGACGTTAAATGCTGTGTATGTGCTCATGTGAGGAGGGCTACTGCATGCAGCACCCTTAGTGTGACATGGTGATCCAAAGTAAAATCAGAAATATCTTTCAGCAAAAAGATGGATGCAGCCACAGAGCTGACACAGGGGGGAAGAGCCCTTTCAGTAGCATCCAACATTCCGCTCAGATACGCAATGGGTCTCAATTTTACACCATGGGGCTGAACTAACACTGCTGATGCCATCCCTTCCTTTCAGAACAGTACAGGATGAAGGGAGCCCAAAATCTGCCAGACAAAGAGCAGGTGCTCTCAAAAGGGCCTCTTTCAGCTGCTCAAAATCAGAAAACAATTCTGGGGTTGGTGGGATAGAGTCACCTTCTGAATAAACCCCTCTTAATGAGTGAAACAGCCAATTCTGTGTATGAGGGTATCGAATGTCTACAATAATTACACACACCCAACATGGAGTGAAAACCATGCAGGCTTTCAGGGAAAGACATAGAGGCAACAGTGCCAATCCTGTTTGGTGGTAAGAGAAGGTAGCCAGCTCTTATTTCCTATGCCAGGTATGGGACTTGTGGTAACACACACCGAATGTTAGATCCCTTTAGCTTGAGTCGCTTTGAAGCCAATGCATGCAACTAAATCAAAATGTCAGTGCGACACATACTCTCAGTCGGGGAACCAATCAACAAATCATCAACATACATTAGGAATGTGGTTTGTGCTGACAATTCGAGACCATCAAGTGCCTGGTGTAACAACTGTGAGAACAGGGTAGGTGACTGCACAGAGCCCTGTGGTAGCACACACCAACAACGCTGCATCCCCTTGAATGAAAATGAAAACAAATATTGTGAGTCCTCATGGACAGGAATTGTGTGAAAGGCATTAGACAAATCTATTACAGAAAAATACTGGCAATCTGAAGAGAAGCCAGTTAACACTGTGAAAGGGGCCCATAGGGGACCCTGACGTCTATGGAAACAAGGCGGGTCACCACACACGATAGAGACGCCAGACACGAGGTTGTATTCCCAAAGCTAGGGTTTTATTGCAAAGCAAAAGTCTCAGTTGGCCAACTCGGTCTCAACGCCCCGGGACGTGTATCTCTAGACCTCGAGGGACGAAAGAGAGTGAATTATGTACATCAGTTACATATATACAAAATGCATATCAAACAATCAGCTATGACATGTATAACACCCCTCTTCAGTGGGTTTCTTTGAACTTGGTGTGATGATGGACACCTCCGACCACTATGACACCTTCAAACATCTATTCTAGTATCAATTTGCAATTCGTGAGTGCGTAGGCATCTTTCGGTTATTGAATAGAACATGGCGCCTCTGTTCTTGGAAGCGAACTACATACAGAGGGAGTTGCATTTCAGACCTCGCTATCTATCAGGTGCTATTCGTGTCCTGGGAGCTGACATGCTCTTGAAGGGGGGCCGTTAGAAAAGCATAATTCAAGCCTTTAGCGGTATTATTCTAACAAATTCTACCATATAACGAGACTGGCTGGCAGCTGTGAAATGATTAAATGCCCTGCGGGTCTGCTTCAAGGCTACATTAAGGAGGGAGCCGGGCATTCTTCCTGGCGCTGCCTACGTTTGTGTTTCAGCGAAACTCTTGTTATCCTCTCGGCCCTGTGGCCTTGTCCTTTTCATATACAGACAACAATGTTCCACAGTCGAGCAGTCTAAGCAGAAAATATACTGCGAAGCAATAGGAACAGAAAGCAATGAGCAATGGTTAGAAAACAAAATGGCGAATCTTGTTACATCAAAATGGTCGTTCATTGGAAAACTCGAAAACCTAAATTCTGTCGTATCGTGCATGAGACGGTTGGCCTACGGCCACCAAAATGCGTTTGCGGTCTCAAATTAGATTTCTAGACTGACAAACCCTCCTTTGGCCGTATGCCAAACGTCTCATCTATTTATTGAAACCTCCTCTAGTGATGATGAATCTGAAGTACTTATGTCTGAGTCTCGCATGCTATCGTGGTCATCATTGTCTTCATTAATATCTATTGCCATCAACTCTTTCATTACTCTCATCTCATTTGGGTCTGGGCTAGTTCGATCATGAGGTTGTTTTTTCTTTGTTATTATTTTCATGCATCCTTCCGTACATCCCTCAGTTACCTCTGCACAAACTATGGGTAAACAATGTATACAACAACAGCACGTTAGGAATATTCCGAACACCACTACTAATATTGAGATCAACTTCCATCCCCAAGATCGTAGTATTCCTCAAAACCAAGATCCTATTCCCCAGTTCCCTTCTCCCGTGGGGAGTTCAGAGCTTAGAACGTGCATTTTCTTTATTGCTTCAAAGATCGTGGGGGAATAGTCATCGACATAAACGCAACATGCTGATCCCACTATTTTGCAAATTCCCCCACGATCAACCAGGATTACATCGAGAGTCATTCTATTTTGCAGCGTCATAACCCTATGATATGATATGATATGGCATTTGTAACGCGCCTATACACAAGTGTTTCAAGGCGCGACGAGGCAGGGAGGGGGGAACAAGGGGAAGACAGACAACGATCCTACTAGGCCAGGTGACATTCAGACTGCGCAAGTGCAGGGGTAGGGGAAGGGAAAAATGCAAGGGGGGGAGAGGGGTGGGAAGTGCAGTACAAAGTAAGTAGAATAAAATAAATAAATAGGGCCAGCTGGTGGCAAGTGCAAGGTAAGTGCAGACAAGTGCTGGGAAGGGGGGGGGGCTGTAGGGATACAGAGACAGTCCCGCAGTGCAGGGGTTGCCTAGGAGGCAGTGCAAGTGGAGAGTGGCTGGGCCCCGGACCGAGGTTGGTGAGAGTGGCCCAGTTGCAGATTCAGTGCAGTTTCAATGAAGAATTTAGCAGGGGAGAGGGAGAGAGAAAGCAGAAGCAAAGAGGAAGGTTTTGAGGTGCTTCCGGAACCGGAGATGGTTCTCCTCAAGTTTCAGGGAGGCAGGAAGGCTGTTCCAGAGGGAGGCCCCTGCCGCGGAGAGAGATATACCCCCAGCGGATGAGCGAAGGGCTCGGGAAGGAAGATATTTAGGAAGAGAGAGTTGAAGGTATTTAGGCCCCAGGCCCCAGAAGGCCTTGTGGACAATGCAGAGATTCCTCTTTCTTCCAACATCATGTTAAATAATATATCTGTTGTTGTGTTTATTGTATTCTTTAGGATTCTGGACAGTTGCTTTATATTATAGGAGTTCACTATCTGTCCTAAAAATGGAATGAATGATTTCGCTACATCAGTTGCTATTAAAACACCTTCGTCAGTCCTCTTGACTCTGGTTCTGGATAATCTGGCCATGGCTGCTGTTTCTAAGAGAAATACTCCAGGAAACAGTAGCCCGAGATAACATGTACCTGCCCAGTTTCTGGGCAACCAAGGGTATGCTTTCTCTCCACATATAAAATAAACTGGATCACCTACGTATACTGGTTCTATTTCCCATTTTAGTACCACTGTATTCATACAACCAGTATATGTTCTGACTGAAAAAGATCCTTTCTTTTTTAGGCAAAAAGGGACAGTTCTTGGGCTATAATTCACTGTGTAAGATGGGGGAATTGCATCTTTGTCCCCTTCTGTTCTTACACGAAACGTCATTACAGATGTTTTTTCTGGCGGGGACAATCTATCTCGTCTATTTTGTCGTGTTATTTTACGTGTGCTTTTCCTCATGGGCTCTGGGGCTATTACTTGTGCTTTATGGAAAATGGAACAACCCACAGGCTTCATTATTATCTCCTCAAACTCATTCATGTTGGTTCTGTCTAATTGACCCGTATTACGCTCATTCCACTTGCCATAGAACATTGCACCTAAAGATGCACTACATGCAGAACTTAATGGTAATGGCTGCACATACCACCCTATTCCTTTCCCGGCATGCTGTGGTAAATGGGCACATACCCAGCAGTTTGTTTTCTTTAGGCTTGCATGTGTCATGTTCATAATCAGAAGTAAGGTGTTATTTCCAAAACCTTCCCTGTGTTTTCTTCCATTAGGGGTTGGGTATAAGTGATCACCTGAACTGGGCTTTCAGTAGTGGATATATTAATTATTGGTAAAAACATTTCTAATGGGTGTATTGTTTCTACCCACCATAATATTAGGGCTGTCGATATTGGTGCTACCACGCTCATGAAGCACATTATTATCGTTAGTGAAAGCATACAATTTGTTTTACCATGCGTTTTTCTTAAACTTATAGGGCCTCATTACACGGATGGCGGTAAGGATTTACCTGTACCGGTAAATCCTTACCGCCTTACTACGAGGTCCCTTTGCGGGTTGGGGGATTTAACGCCTGCTTTTTGCAGGCGTTAAAATCCAACCCGCAAAGGGACCTCGGAGCTAATTACGGCACCGCAAAATTGCGGTGCCATAATTAGCGCCTTCCCCATTCCCATAGAGCCCTATGGGGCATAAATGGGAATGGGGAAGGGCAATGGTGGAAGGGGGATTTACTGCCCCTCCAACCTTGAAATCCCCATTCCACCATAGTCTTTATAACTGACTCATTCTCAGCGGTGGTGGTGCAGGAGGAGGCTGGAACCGGTCCCGGCATGTTTCTCGTCGTCCTTCTTCTTCCTTATCACAGTTCGTTGTGGATATCTCTCTTCGTCGCGTTTGCTCTGATGTCTATAAGTTCAATGGAATTCTCACAGTTCAGTTTTGCCTGTCCATTTTTTTTTTAGCCTGGATTCGATTATTCGTTTTTAGGAGAGATCACTTGTCACTTCTTATCCTGCTCAGAGGACCTTTGATCAGTTTTCGCCTCAGTATCATGTGCGCCCAGCTTGTCCGCTCTGGTTCCGGACACATGTACTGTTAATCAATTATCTCACTTGTCATAGTACCATGTGCGCCCAGTTTGTCCGCTCTGGTTCCGGACACATGTACTTTTATGATCGCACTGAGGAGCCGCGAATCTTGTATTGTCCGACTTGCACAATTCTCACGCTTCTCTCCTCTACACCCCTGGTTCCTTCTCCGTCCATGAGCTGAACCAGAGGTTGACATAAACACCGAAAGAAAAAGAATGCGTATCACTTTGTCTTCCGAGGCCGCAGGTTGTATCGCCTTGCTCCTGGTATCGTATGATCCGTAAACAGTGCCAGTGCACTTTCAGATTCAGGCTTGAAGTCAGCCTGTGGCGCTTCTGCAGGTGCTGGTGTGCGCCGCGCCAATGATGCAGATTCGGTCTTTGGCGTGCTGGTGGGCACCAAAGGGGTACACAATTTGGTTTTGCTGGTATCTTCAAGGCAGATTTCACGTCGGTCAGCAGTGATGTCGATTCTGCTGGGCAACGTTGGGGCACTCTTTGCCCTTCCCTCTCTTTGGCAATCCTCTCAGGCTTTGTTTCGAGTTTCACTTCACGTTTTCGCAGATCAGGTGGCTGCACACTGGCAACAGTTTCTTTCGTTTCTGCGACTGCTGTCTCTTTTCGGTCATCGGTGTCAGGCAAGACTTTCAGTGCAGTTGGAATCTTCTTGGCATGGGTGGCATGGATCCACGACTTCCTTCCATCCAGCCGTATTGCCGTCTGCGTCGTCAAAAGTACTTGATAGGGCCCGCGCCACCTGGGTGGTAATTATGACTTTCTCTCGAAGTTTTTTAGCAGCACCCAGTCTCCTGGCTCCAGCGCATGTCCCGGACCGGTATACCGCACGGGTAATGCCTCCTGCACTTGCTGATGAATCAAACGCAATTTCTGCATTAAAAGGCCACAATAAGTACTAAGCACAGGATGTTCTATTTCATTGAGTTGTTTTGGCTGAGGTGCGCACCATACATTTGCCGGCCTCCCCATTATGATATCGTATGGGGGGAGCCCAGTTTTAGCCTGTACAGACGTACGCATGCATAATAGTGCTATTGGTAATGCATCGACCCAACTCAACTTGCTTCCCGCACAAATCTTGCTAATTTTTGATTTAAGAATCCCGTTGTGCCTCTCCACAAGACCGGCAGAACTCGGATGCCTTGAACTATGGAATCTCTTATCAATCTGGAGACCTGCACATATCTGTAACACCACTGCACCCACAAAATGTGGTCCATTATCGGACCATAGGACACGGGGCAAGCCAAATCTGGAAAAATACTCCTTCAACATTACTTTTGCCGTAGTCATCGCTGTGCAGTGTTTTAAAGGATATGCCTCCACCCACTTACTGTATGCACAGATTACCACCAAGACGTATTTTAAGTTTTGGCACCTTTCCATCTCTATGAAATCAAAATGAACTACCTCAAATGGCATGGAGGGTGGGCCAAAACTGCCTGTTGGAATCACTGATCCCTTTCCTACATTGTGTTGTAAACACGTGATACAGTTCTGCACCAACCTCTCTGCATTCTTTTTTATGTTTGCATTCTGCCATACTGTAGAAAGGTGCTGTATCATTTTCTTGGCACAGATGTGCCTAGGGCTGTGGGCCATTGTCACCATTGCAGTCACATATGAATTTGGCAACATCCAGTTTCTAGTTCCCTTGTCCACCCAACAACCCTCCAAATCCAACTCAGCAGATCCCTCTGCCCATCCCTGTATTTCATCGGCCGTAGCCTCGGCCTGCATTTCTTTGACAGTCGCAACTCCATCTTCTATCATACAGGGTACTTCCTCTGTCTGAACCGTCATCATCTTGGTATTCAAATCAGTGGCAGTTTGTTTCGCAATCCTGTCTGCAAACGCGTTTCCCTCTCCTATTTTGCATGTTACTTTTTTATGTGCCTCGCATTTCACTATTGCTGGGCGCTTTGTAAACGTGAGTGCAGACAGCAATCGTACAATCAAAGGGCCATGTTGAATTCTGGCACCGTGTGATGTCAGAAACCCTCTCTCAGCCCACAGTCGTCCAAAGTTATTAACCACTCCAATCGTGTACTGACTATCAGTATATATATTCACATTCAAATTTTCAGAAATCTCGCAGGCTCTAGTTACTGCTATTATTTCTGCGGATTGTGCTGAATTATAGGGGATTCTTTTACTTTCTACAACACTCTCTAGGGTAGTGATAGCGTATGCGGCAGTTGTCTTGCCATCTGGTAATTTAAAACCTGAGCCTTCACAAAAAAACTCTCCATCCGGCTCTTTCTGTGGAATATCACTTAAATCAACCCTCCCCTTGGTTTCTTCCTCAGTGACCATTAAACAATCGTGGGGGGGGGTGATTCATTCTTCCCAATTTCTTTTATGGTTAATGGCATTAATTCTGCAGGATCCAAAGCGCTACACCTCATAATTTGGATATGGGGCACGAACAAGATAATCTCATATCTTGTCATTCTAGCAGAGGTGAGGTGTTGCGTCTGTGTCCTATTTAATAGAACGTCTATGGCATGTGGCACCATCAGAATTAAAGTGTGCCCCAATACCATCCCTTCCGTTTGTTTCACTGACGCAGCAGCCGCCGCGACAGATCGCAAACATCGTGGTAGCGCGCGCTACAGGGTCCAGCGCAGATGAAAAATAGCCGCATGGCCTATTTCTTCCACCTTGTTCCTGTGTCAAAACCGCCAATGCACATCCTTCACTTTCACACACAAATAGTCTGAAAATGTTCTTATAGTTCGGCGTACCCAAAACTGGAGCCGAGCATAATGCAGTTTTCAATCCATCAAATGCTCTCTGACATTCCTCATCCCACTGCAAAGGCATAACCGCATCTTTTCTAGTCAAATTCACTAATGGTTTCACAATCATCGCAAAATTACCAATCCATTGTCGGCAATACGAAGCCATGCCTATTATGGCTCTCACTCCTTTTTGTGTCTTTGGAATAGGCATACAAGAAATACTTTCTATGCGTTCTGGCGTTAGTCTTCTCCCTCCTTTCGAAAGTAGGTAGCCCAAGTAAACTACCTCCTTTCGATTATACTAAAATTTCTTCAAACTAGCTTTATGGCCATGTGCCGCTAGTTGTGACAGTAGTAATACAGTGCTTTCTTTACAAATCTCCTCTGTGTCTGCAGCTAGCAATAAATCGTCTATGTATTGCAAAAGTACACAACCCACGGATAATTCCAGCATGTCTAGTTGTTCTTTTAATACTCTACTGTAAATACTTGGACTTTCCGTATAACCTTGCGGAATCCATGTAAATGTAAATGATCGTCCTCCTAATGTGAACGCGAACAAGTATCTACTGTCCTTGTCCACTGGAATACTAAAGAATGCGTTCCTCAAATCTATTACACTAAAATATTCTGCTGAAACAGGTATCATTGTCAATATTGTTGTGACGTCTGGCACTAGAGGAAATTGCGGATCTACTACCTTATTCAATGCACGTAGATCAATAATGAAACGGTATGGTACCTCATTACCTCCTTTTTTATAAACCGGAAGGATCAGGCTGTTACATGTACTGCCTGTGATTTCCTCTATTAACCCTAGTTTCACCAAATCGGTAACAATCCTCTTCAATCCTTTCTCACCTTCAACCGAAATTTTGTATTGGGGTATTCACGGTAGGGTAACATCTTCTTTTAAAATAATCTTTATTGGCTCTATCTTTAAACATCCCACATCGTTGTCATTCATTGCCCATATACAGGTTGGTTCTTTACTTAGTTCCCCTGGTAACACTTCGGACATGAATTCTGACACAGGGGCATCGTGTGGCCATATCGTTAGAAACACTCCATCTGCCGTGCAATGTATAACAGAACCTAGTTTTTTCAACAAATTTAATCCCAACAAATTTTCTCCACAATTTTCTGTTAGAAGGAAAGGACAATGTTCGGTAAATGGTCCTATGGTAACTGGGACTGGTTTGGACACTGGGTTTATGATTGGTGTACCTGCGACCCCTACGGAAATATTCTTTTGCCCTGACAGTGGTATATTGGGAACCAAGTGATGGTCTATTGAACACTTCTGTGCTCCTGTATCTACAAGAAAGCGGTGTTCCTCATTCCCAACTCTCATTTCTACGTAGGGTCCTCTCTGATTCATGGGAATAGACACTGGTTCCGATCCCTATCCTGGGCTGTCCTATTGGGGAAATAACACATCGTCCGATGTGTAATCATTACTATTACTGTAATACATGTTTGGCTGTGTATCGAAAACATTTCCACTCTTCCCTCTATTTCCCCCACTCTGATTTCCATATTGTTGATTTTGCTGTCCCTGACTCTGGTTTGGGGCATTTTGGTTTTGGCCTTGGTTTTGATTACCTCCATTATTATGATGCTGCTGCATACTATTCCTATTCGGTCCATTCGCTCCTGGATGTCCTCTATGCTGTCTCCTCTGACCAGACCCATTTCTATTCTGTAGATGCTGGCATTGCGCTCGCCAATGTCCTTCCTCTTTACAACATGCACACTGATTTGGCCCCACTGTTCCCCCATGCATATTCGAACTACTCCTTACTTGTGCATTCCCTCGCACTCTATTATGTCCTACTACTTGCTGCATTAGTACCTGTGTTCTAATTAGACATTCCTTCAAATCTGCCCCCACCTGTTTTAGCAATGATAATTCGTTCACCATCTCCTTCTGCCCCGGCTATGGTAACTGCCGCCATTTATTATGTGACCCCTTTTTCCCCTCTCCAGGTCTCCCGATATCCCTACTCCTGTACCTAGGTGTACTAAACATTTTGGCAGGTGCAGTAAACATTTCGACATAATCATTATCTAATTCATCTCTAAACTCAAGAAGTCTATGCACATGTTCTCTCACTTCTTCATCCCTCTCCCTACAGCGTGCTAATGCATTCAAATCTAACAATCGCTGCAGTGGTAATTTCCCAATTAGCTGTTTCCATCTCTCCACCAAATATTCACCCATGCATTCCAACACTACCTGTCTTTCGTTGCTTCTATGAAAGTCATATATCGAAGCCAATGTTTCTGTCCCATCATTCCCGTCTATATACATCTCTGCCTGTTGCTGCAATTCCACCTTCCTTTCCTTGCTGATTGCGCTGCGGGTTACCCTTGTGCACTGCCGTTGGTCAGTCCCGCCTCTTGCCCCAGTGGTTTCAACTTCAACCCCGGGAGGAACGGACGGTACCGAGTCTGTGTCTAAGGCGGGAGGTGCAAGCGAGTGTCGGTTGTGGGCCTCGTTGGCTAATAGGAAGTGTTACGCGCGCGGTCTGTGGCTGTGGGAGGGCTTGAGCTACCGGAGGGGGAGCTTGAGCTACGGACGGGGTCTGGGCAATAGCTACTGACGTATCTGGTCTTACTTCTGATCTTGGGCCTTGTTTTGTATGGGTCAATATATTTTCTATCAATTCACCTGCTATGTGTAATTCTCGTGGGTATATCTTTTCTATATTCAACTGGTCACGCCTGCCTGCCCTTCTTAGACTCTCAGTCCACTCCTCCTCTTCTTTTTCTTCCGCTACCTCACCTTTTGATTTATGCCTGCGCGCATGCTTTGCTCTGCTTTTAAATCGGAGCATTGCTTACTTTCTCCAGTCTTTAATAGTTTCAAATGCTGCAGGACGCGCTTTCTTTCTTATCAATAGCCTTTCTAAGTTATCTATCCTCGCCATCTCAAAACTACCATTAATCGGCCACTGATGGTCTTGTTGCTTTCTGGTTTGCCTATGCCAAGTCTCACAGAATATTATCGCACCTACTCCATACTTCACATACATCTCATACGCCGGTGTTCCCCCAGGTGGTACAATTTGGCCATTATCCAAAGATTGTCTTCCACAGCGGAAAAACCCCGCTAAACTGGACCCAGGCATGTTTCAACCTTCCCCTTGGTTAATCAACCTTACCTAGGGCGTTTGATTTTGCAAAGTCAACTCTCAACCAATATCAGGATGCTTTGAATCGGGGAATGACTCACCTGATAAATCAAGTTGTTTGTATATTGACGCACCAAAGGACGTTGTGTCTGCGTTTCTTGGCTTCGGCCTCGTTTGGGGACCCTCGCCTCCTTGTTCTCTAGCCAGGCACATCGATCAGGGATCAGATGTGTGCAGATCTGCAAAGGAGTCTCTCATCACTTTTACAGGGCGCCCCGAACACCTCTTGATCCCGGCTCGATCGTCCCGTCCTCGCCGTTCTCTGCCTTTCTCAATTACAATGTTACGCGAAGGAACAAGTGGGGGAGGGTCCCTGTTCGGGTGCCATCTTGAAAGGGGCCCCTAGGGGACCCTGACGTCTATGGAAATAAGGCGGGTCACCACACACGATAGAGACGCCAGACAGAGGTTGTATTCCCAAAGCTAGGGTTTTATTGCAAAGCAAAAGTCTCAGTTGACCAACTCGGTCTCAACGCCCCGCAACGTGTATCTCTAGACCTCGAGGGACGCAAGAGAGTGAATTACGTACATCAGTTACATATATACAAAATGCATATCAAACAATCAGCTATGACATATATAACACCCTTCTTCATTGGGTTTCTTTGAACTTGGTGTGATGATGGACATCTCCGACCACTATGACACCTTCAAACATCTATTCTAATAACAATTTAGACAATATGTAACAATCCCTACATACAGAGGGAGTTGCATTCAAGACCTCACTATCTATCAGGTGCTATTCGTGTCCTGGGAGCCGACATGCTCTTAGCGGGCTCAGCAAAGGGGGGCCGTTAGAAAAGCATAATTCAAGCCTTTAGCAGTATTATTCGAACATATTCTACTATATAACGAGACTGGCTGGCAGATGTGAAATGATTAAATGCCCTGCGGCTCTGCTTCAAGGCTACATTAAGGAGGGAGCCGGGCATTCTTCCTGGCGCTGCCTACGTTTGTGTTTCAGCAAAACTCTTGTTATCCTCTCGGTCCTTTGGCCTTGTCCTTTTCATATACAGACAACAATGTTCCACAGTCGAGCAGTCTAAGCGGAAAATATACTGCGAAGCAATAGGAACAGAAAGCAATGAGCAATGGTTAGAAAACAAAATGGCGATTCTTGTTACATCAAAGTGGTTGTTCATTGGAAAACTCGAAAACCTATATTCTGTCGTATCGTGCATGAGACGGTTGGCCCACGGCCACCAAAATGCGTTTGCGGTCTCAAATTAGATTTCTAGACTGACAACTGTGCTATGTATTGCTCGTAGGTCGAGTACTAATCTCACTTGAGTCTGGTGTGCTTAGGTACCCAAAAAACTGGGGTGTTAAAGGGAGAATGACACTGTTTCAAAATGCCAGCTCGAAGATAACCACTTATAATCGGTACCAAGGCATTCATCTTGTCAGTTTTAAGAGGGTACTGTTGAATCACGGGCAGCAGTACTCCTGGTTTTAGTGCGATCTGATCAGGCTGCACCCCCTTGAGTCTTCCCATATCAAAGTCGGATAGTTCCCAGAGAAACAGGTAACTCTTTGAGATCCGCAGAAAAATTTTGTGGTGGAGTGCCTTGTGACATAATGTATGGTAAGGTGGCAGGTGTTTCTAGGAAGCAGTGTGCTGGAGTGCATTTTAATGTGACACACCGCCTGGCCAATACATAATAAGTTAAACAGGGACAGTGGGGATGACTACAAATTGATGTCCACATGTTAATGCCCCTATAGATACAGAAATGGGTAATGTAACAGACAATGGCCCGCATTACAACCCAGGCGTTAAGGGGTTAATGGCGCCGTAAAAGGTGGCGGCACCGTTAAACCCTTAACACCTGATTATGAGGTCCCTTTGTGGGTGGCACTTTAACGCCCATTTTTGCCCCTATGGGGCAAAAATGGGAATGGGGAAGGGCCATGGCGGCATGGGGAATTACCGCCCCGCCAACCTCGGAATGGGGCGGTAATTCCCCATTCCGCCATGGCGGAGTCGGTAAGTTACCGGCATGGACCATGGTGCTACTAGCACCATGGTCCAACGCCTGGGTCGTAATGAGGGCCAATAACACTCTATTGCCCTATACTCCCTTAGTACACACTGGGGCTCATTATGACCCTGGCGGTAGCCGTCCCAGTAAATACTGGCACAACTGCCACCGGAGTCATGAATGTACCGGCACCCGGCAATGGGGACTTACCGGGGCATTACAGCCCCAGCACACCCAGTAAATCCCCATTGCCAGGGGCCGGTAATAATTACTCCCCATTCCCATTTGAGTCCCATTGAACTCAATGGGAAATGGGGAGGCCTGATGCACCGGCACCATTCATGAATGGTGCTGGTGCATCCGTCGAGGTCTGCTGACGCGTGCTGGTCTGCCCGCCAGGTCAGACCTGGCAGGAGGAAAGGCACCCACGAGCAGAACTCATAGTTTGCCAGTCCGGTAACAACGTGCCGGTAGCTTACCGGCACCATTATTAACGGACCGGCAAACTTTTAATGGAGCCCATTGTCTCTTGTGATAGCTGAAATGTAAAAGGCTGGATAGAACGAAGGGCACTTCTGTTTGCCCGTGTCTATTAATGCAATTACACTCATCCCCTCTATTTTATGAGGAATACACAGATTTCAGCTATCCATAACAATTTGCAAAAAGATGGGTGCTGACTTAGGGACCTCCTCATTTCATGCTTGTTTAAACTAGAATGGTTGCTGGTCAGCCTGTGTTTGTGGTGGCATCAGATATGACATGACATTATATGGTTTTTATAACGTGCCTGTACACAAGTGTTTCTAGGTGCCACAAGACAAGGGCGAGAAGACATAGGGAGGGAAGTCAAATGATCCTACTAGGCCTTGTGTCATTTGGATCATGCAAGTGCGACAATAGAAGTGCAAGTGGAAGGAGAGGGGGAAGTGCAAATGAGAGGAAAGGGGGTAGTGCGATCAGGGCTGCATGGCTTTGAGTAAGTGCAGGCAGGGCATCGCGGCTCTGGGTAAGTGCAAGGAGGCTGGGGGCTGTAGAGGGTTAGACTGGTCATGGGGGAGCCTGGTACCCAGTGAGAACCAAGTAAACCAGTTGGTGCAGCAAACATGTACATTAGCAAGGGAGCGAGAGCGAGAAGACAGAGGAGAAAAGGAGGGTCTTGTGCTGCTTCTGGAACTTCAAGTGGTCTGGCTCAAGTCTGAGAGGGGCAGGGAGGCAGTTCCAGAGTGAAGCACCTGCAGAGGAGAGCGATCTTCCCCCCACTCTCTGCCTTGAGAAGCGTCTGACCCTTAGAGACTTGGAGGTAGCTGAGCAAAGGGCTCTAGAAGGAAGGCATTTCGGAAGAGAGAGTTGGATGTTGTGCAGGGCCCGCCCCCAGAAATCCTTGTGGACAATGCAGAGGGTCAGATGGTCTTGAACCTGATCCTTGCAGCCACCGGGAGCCAGTGGAGAGATTTCAGGGCTGGAAAGATACAGTCCCTGGGCTTGAGGCTTGAGGCCAAGGATAGTCTTGCAGTCCTGTTCTGGATTAGTTGCAGGGGGTGAAGAGTAGAGGTAGGCAGATTAAGAAGGAGGCTGTTGCAGTAGTCCAGCCTGGTTAGGAGTCTGTTGCAATAGTCCAGCAAAGTTAGAATACTTCTGAGGAGGTGAAGCTGGAAGTGGGCCTTTTTGGCAAGGTCTGTGATGTGAGGAGAGAATGAAAGAGTGGAGTCGAAGATGACAGCAAGGTGTTTTGCCTCATAGGAAGGCGAGGGTATAGGGCCCAAGTAGGGCAGCCAGAGTGAGAGAGGGAAAGTGGGAGCAGGAGTCCCAATGAGAAGGATCTCTGTCTTACTGGCATTAAGGCAAAGTTCATTGGAGGTGCACCAATCCTGGATAACTAGGTCGAGTCATCGGCTGCATTTATGAGGGGAGAAATGGTTGGGGAAAAGAGTTTTTGCCAAGGGTGGGGTATGAACCACCCTGTCAGAGTGGTGCTACTGCTGCACAATTGCAAGCCCAGTGTCCCCTTCCCCCACACCTGAGACATGCATCTCAAGACATTCTATTTCCTCCCATGATAAAATGCTGTGGGCCCAAAGATGCCCAAGGCACTTGGGGAGGGGCCTGCATAGGGGCCCAAGAGGAGGTATTCCCATTTCTGTACCCTCTGTATACTCTCCACCCACCCCTTTGCTGCCCCTTCTGATTGCCAGGCCAGTAAAGCAGTCCATATATATTCTCATCTTGATGATAGGATTCAATCTGGGGGGTCCAATAACTGTTCTTCTCTCTCCTCCTTTTCCTTCATAAACCCCCTTAGATGGTGGTGTGCGTTCAAACACGTCACTGTGAAAGTCCATGCCTCCCACCCTTCTGTTGCTTTAAGCTTGTGTGTTATTGGCGCAGGTAAGTGTTCAACAAAATGAGTCGAAACAAACGGACGACATTTTGGGTCATCTGCTGAACCCTTTCCTTCCATTGCTTCAGCAAAAGCTTCTCTACATGTATCCATAAATGAATGGGCTATGTACTCCTTGCTAAAGACATACGCGTCTATGTGCTGTAAAGGTGGTCCTTTAGGAAAGAGTTCTCGGTGCGTTCATTGTCGCTCAATGCTGCCTCTTTTAAATACTGCTCCATCCCTAGGCTCAGGGTAAGTAGGTGGCTGAGCCAAGTCATCCCCCCATTCCCACTTGATCATTAACTGTCTATACTTTTGAGCCGTTAATAACTTCTGAAGTAATGATTTAGTACCTGCCCAATGTGCTTGATGCCCTAATAACGTAGTGAGAAGATTATCTAAAAACGGTGTGACGTCTTTATCTGGATAGGGGCGTTTCCCTTTAGTGGTCATTAAAATCCAAACCGCCCTGGGGCTATGAACCTTAAGCTTTATGTCATCAGCCGCTTTGTATGACCCAAAGTGGATGAATATCAGTCATGCTCAGTGCATATCGTCATCCCCTATCATCATCACATGCAGTGGATGAGTTATCCTCCCTGAAATTTGAGCAGCATATTCTGCGTTCCCGAGTAAACCTTTCCCTTGTCTAACCAAGGACTGTTCCTTCCGATTCTCATCAGCACTCTGTTTATCATAGGCAAAGGACATGCACGTGTTCACTCCAGTATCTGTGTACATTAGTGGCCCCTTTCTTGTCTGCCATTCGTGCAGCTCATCCGCTAGTTGAAGAATCTTGAGATTGCACGCTGCTATCTGGATGAGTAACAGGCGTCAAACTGCCTTCAGACGTTCCCTCCCACTTTTCTATCTTGACACATGGCCTGAAGGCATGAAGGCATGCTTCAGCAAAGCTGTCGCCTCCAACACAGCTTATCCATTTTGCATGTTTTCCACTCCACCTATATCTATAAAGGGTGACAACTAAATCTAGATCTGTTGGCATCTACCCCCCTCATTTATGTTAGTGTATGGGGGGAGGTTTGGCTAGGCTGACACATACACCAACCTGTATGTGCAATTATCTTCATTTCTTTGTTTTTCATCGCTAATTTCCCCTCAAATTCAACAATATTTTCATTCCTCAACTTGTTGCTTCTTTTTTCTGCTACATGTTTCCACAGCGTTGCCATTCTGCATTGTGCAGCAGAACCTGTTGCTTTCTTCAACACTAAAACCTCTAACACTGCTTCCGCTTTTTGCCTTTCAATCAACCCAGTAATGAGCCACTGAAGGAGGTAATCTTTAGTTGCATTCCAATATATTTTCCAATGATTTATCCCTGATCCATGCTTTGTATTCATGAATACACATGTGGCTGGCTCTCCCATCTCTGTCTTGTCAGTGGACAGGGAGAGAGAACGGGTTTTCTGAGAGCATTTACTTCCTGCTGCGCCCATTTGCATCTCCCACTATGTGCCAAGGAATGCGAGGAGACAGACAGCCAATACTGAGACAGACAGACGCACACCCTTAATAAACCCTTATTAAAGCATCCGAGGGATCTCCGTTAATCAGTCCCACATTGGAGAACAGGCGCACACTGAGTTGTTTACTCCCCAGTAGGAGCGATACGGCTCTCCGGCTCTCGACAGGAACACTGTGTTCCATCCCATAGCTGGACATCAATCAGATCACACAGCGTCAAAAGTGTTCTGAAAATCTGATGTCATGGCCACCAGTTGAAGGATCCGAAGGCATGGGAATAAACACCTCCAGGCCCCAGCTCCACTGATGTCCCTCTGCACGCAGGGGATGGAAGAGAAACACACCACCACATGTGTTGGACCGGTATAATCTCTCTTGTTTATAACTCGCCAATACTATATAATTATAGACAGAATTCAACTGGACCTTAACATAAGATGCTCATCACAAGATGCATCAGGAGTACGTAAACCATGATCAGCAAAATACATGGAAAAGAGCGGGATACCTAGAATTTGATAGCTAAACATTATACATATATTTTAACATATGAGAGCCGATATTTCGTTCTCAGTTATGTTGCACTGCATTGCATCAACCTTCACGTCTTCCTGCTAAGGTGCACATTTTCTCATGTGTTCCATCTCGGGAGAGTCAGGGCCATGTTCCTTAGATTACATGTTATTCAAAACATTGCTGCTTCACTTTTGTACAGAAAATCACAGCAATTAACAGGCTCCATAATCTCACAAGAGCAGCAGAGATAAACTTGCACAGCAGCCAGGCCTTTTCTCCTTTTCTCCTTGCAAACAAAAACATTATTTCTTTCTGGACTTAGTGCAAAATGCAATGTTTAGCTACTTGAATGTGCTACAAAATATAAAACAGCTGTGTATCAGTTTGGAACTGGATACCTGGGATTCATCAGCAGACCCCGGACAGAGTAAAATTGTTAAGGTGGTTGCTTTTAGTTCCTTACGACTAGCCAGCTAGATTTTAGACAGCAAGGGTTACCGATCTCTAGAAACCACATTTGGATTCATGGAAGTCTGGTTTAGGGTGGAGGAAAGATGAGAGAGAGTGGGCGGGGAGGGAGGGCTCAGTTGGACCTTATTAAATCACTTAATGAAATCCCTTGAACTGTCTTCAAGAGTTGGTGGGTCTTTGAGGACATTTTGACAGTGTTATCTAAAACAAAGTGAACTGGAAATAACTTTCTAGCTACATTCGGCTTAAGAGGGTCTGATTACACACCTATGTGAGTAATTGTAAACACTCCTGAAGCCAGACATTACCTAGTGAAATTCATTTTGGGACTACCAAATCTGATGGATTATGTCGGAAGCTAGGGTCTAATTTATCTGAAGTTGAATTTATGTTATTAATGCAAAACTATTAGTAGGCAGTCTTTGCACACAATCTATTGCTTGCAGGTAAAAAAGATTGCATACAACTGCCTGCAGACAGCTGAGGTCAATCCCCGCTCCACGCTGCACACAAGTATGAGTGGGGGCTGACAGGTCCTTCCTCAGTGACCAAGAAGTCATGGGCACGTTCATCAGGTAAGTGTGTGTTAATGTGTGTGTGGGTTTGTTTGTTTGTTTGTTTGTTTGTTTGCTTAATTTATTTGTAAAGCGCTCCAGACCCAGGGGTATATGGGCACTCAAGAATATGGTTACAGAATACAGGTCAAACATATAGTACAATTATATAATTTACAAATACAGTTTTTTATACAGTTACAGTTTGCATAGGAGATATACAATGGCAGTAATATGTACACAAGAATGATATAGAGGCTAGTGCCCGCAGACACATGGAGGTAGTGAATGAGGGCTGGGAGGGGTCAGTGTGTGAAGTGTCCTGAGTCACCTGTGGTGGGGATTCGTTTTTATTCAGTAGCCAGGTGATAACCTGGGTTCTGAATGGTTGAAAGGTAGAGATGGTTTTGTTGTCCAGTTGAAGTGTATTCCACAGTTGGGCAGCTAGAACCAGGAAGCTGGTTCCTCCGGCTCGTTTTAGGGCATATTTGGGCACCATCGGGCATAGTGTGTTGGTGGATCTGGTAGTTCTGATATTAAGTTTCAAGGTCAATTTATTGGTTAGATAGGGAGGGGCAAGGTAGTTCAAGTCTTTGTAGGTGAGACATACGGTTTGTAGGTCAATTTTTTGTTGGATGGATAGCCATTTACATGATTTTCTGACAGCAGAAATGTGTTCTCTTCTGGGAATATTAAGCGCAGCTCGGAGTGCGTTGTTTTGGAGGACCTGCAATTTGTTAATTATGGATTTGTTTGCACCTGCATATAAGCCATTGCAGTAGTCCAGTTTGGACTGTATGAGTGCTCTGGCTAATATGAGGCAGCTGCTAGTGGAGAGTAGAGGTCTTCAAGCCCTTATCAGTTTACCTGTGTAGGCAGTGGCTGAGGCGGTCATATTGATTTGTTTAGAGAGGTTGGTGTTGGTATCTAGATAGAAACCAAGGGTTTTTACACTTTTGGTAATGGGTATGTTGTTTCTATCAATAATAATGCTGATGTAGCTGGGGCCGAGTTTCGAGAGGGTGTTGGGGGAGCCGACCAGGAGCAGTTACATCTTATCATCATTCAGGCAGAGGCCATGTGTGGCCATCCATGCCTGAATGATGGTGAAGACTTCGTTGATACGGCCGACATCAGAGTTGTAGTTATCCGATAGGGTTAGGAGTATCTGGGTGTCATCAGCATAGTTGGTGTAGGTGACACCCAGATGGTCCAGTTTGTCAAAGAGGGGTTTTGTAAATATGTTATACAAAGTAGGTGAAACACATGAACCTTGTGGGACACCGCATGTGATGGGTATCGGGTCGGACGCTGCTAGTGGTGAAAAGACACGCATGGTCCTGTTCGCAAGGAAAGATTGGATCCATGTTACCGCTGAGTGGGAGAAGTGTGCAGCCGATGACAGGTGATTACATAGGATTTTGTGGTCGACCAGGTAAAAGGCTGCAGAGAGGTCCAAGAGAAGAAGGATGGCAGCCCTGCGCTTATCTTTGAGTTCGTCGATCTGACTTTTAAGATCAACAAGGACCGTCTCTATTCCGTGTTGAGGTCGAAAGCCAGACTGACGGATTCCTAATAATTGGTTAGATTCTAGGTAGTCCTGAATTTGTAAATAGGCAACTCTATGAAGGATTTTTAGTAAGAACGGGACAGTGGTGATAGGTCTATAGTTAGTAGGTATAACCGGGTCAAGAGTTTGCTTTTTTAAAAGTGGGAGGACCCAAGATTGTTTTAAATTACTTGGGAAGGACAGGTTTCTTAGTTTGGTGATGAAGGGGGATAGATCATTAGCTGCATCTTTTATAATCTGTGCGGGGCAACTATCCCCTTTACAGTTTGAAGGTTTCAGGGAGGCTATACATTTTTGTACTTCAGGTACAGTTACCTTTTTGAATGTAAAACCTGAGTTGGTATCAGTGGGCGATTGTAAGGTTAGATTGGAGGTTGGGCCATTGGAGAGTTGTTGTCATTTGTTTTCAATTTTAGTTTGGAGCCCAGTGATTTTGTTGGCGAGGGCATTCTGGATGGCTGTGCACCAGGGTTTATCCTTGGTACAGGTATCTGTGGGAGGAATGGGGTTTTCAAGTTCCTTTAAGATGTTGAATAGTTCTCTAGTGCTTGATCCTGCCTTGGTAATCCTGGAATTGAAGGTTTCTCTTTTTGCACGTATTATCTCGGTTTTATAGAGAGCAGTGATATTAGTAAGATTAGTTCTATTTTCTGATGAGGGAACTGTTTTCTACAGTG
Source organism: Ambystoma mexicanum (assembly GCF_040938575.1). Lineage (NCBI taxonomy): Eukaryota > Metazoa > Chordata > Amphibia > Caudata > Ambystomatidae > Ambystoma > Ambystoma mexicanum. Next base: position 848,092,558 of record NC_090923.1, read on the forward strand.
TTTCAAATTTACTTTTTCTTTGTCTGAGTAGTTTGAGTTCAGGGGTGTACCAAGAGTTCAAGTGTGCTTTGGGTTTCCCTTTGCGCATTTTTAATGGGGCAATGAGGTCAATAGCTTTGGACATGGATTCATTGTGGGTGTTGACCAGCAGGGTCAAATTCACTGTGGCTGGTAATGCGTTGAGCGTGGGGAGTACCAGGGGTATAAGAGCTTCAGCTATAATGTTACACTTGTTTCTCGTTGGGCAGGCAGGTGCAAGAGGAGGTTTTTTAGGCACTAGGTTGTTGACAATGATATCAAGCGAAAGGAGGTGGTGATCCGTCCAGACAAGGGGTAGTGGGTTCTTGAGGATAATGTTGCAGTTAAGAGCAGTTACCCAGTCGAGAGTCCTTCCTTTCGAGTGTGTGGGTTGGGAGCAGAGTTGTGTGAGGCCGTGCTCAGTTAGTGCGTTGGCCAGGGAGGTGGCTGTGTTGTATGTTTCTGAGGATGCAAGGGTACAATGTTTGTGGTGGGGAGGAAGGTGTCAGCGGAGCGAAAGGATGGTTTGGGGTTTCTAACCCATAATGAGAAAAAAATCACACTTGCATGGGGGAAGGTGAGTGCATGGTGCATTTGGAGAAGCAGTTCCAAGATGAGTGTGTGGGTAAAACCCTCGTAAATCGGCATTTCCCACTCTATGAATGGCACTCCAAATCGGCATAAAATCCTGTCTTTTTCCTTTGCAGGCATCAATGGTGGATTTTAGATATAGATCCAAACTATTATACAATACCTGTATCATTTAGTTTGTGAGTGTACAGTGCTTTATTCTGAAGAAAAAAAAACATAGCTATTTCTACGCTATGTAATTTACAATTTTGCAAAGTTTCTGGAAAAAAAGGTTTTGGTGTCATGACAATGCAGAAATAGTTTTAAATGATATGTATCTACTAAGGAATCTTGCCTTATAAGAAATATGATGTGGGCAAGACAGGATTTAACTATGTCCTAGGAGCTTCTCTTTTAAATGTGCACACGGGTGCACTGTCAATGGTGATAGTATTGACTGAACAGAAGACATTTAGCGTAAGGATTGTATATGGCTTTTACATGTTCATGTAAGATATTATTTGGCCTCATTACGAGTTGCCCGGTAATAGCGGGTCCATTTCCGGCATGCCGGAATGAGCGTGTCCGTGCATGTATGAACCCGGTAACAGCGGGTGATTACGAGTGCGCGAGCACGCGTGTTCCCCCATGCCGGTAGTGGCAATCCCGCCATGCTGGTAAAGTGCCACCAACCCCCTTATACCGGAATCGCGCGGCCCACCCATAGCGTTACCGCTTCATACCAGCACCTGAATACCGGCACGGTGATACCGGCACGGTATCACAGTGTACGTAAAAACCGGATCCGGAAATTACATCATCGCGCAGGAACGGGGAATGGGCCACTGGCCATCTTTAAAAACACAATCCATTGCCATCCTCCATAACCACCACTACACCCGTGTTGTTGAGTGCCACAACTCAATCAGGATGTCGAAGGCCACCAGAAAAAGCCCCAAAAGGAAGAGGAAGCAGCGTTTTTGTGATGCTGAACTGACAATGCTGGCAAACACCCTGGAACAGCATGCTGACATCATCAGAAACACAGACCTTAATCATGGGGCCCAAACCCAAAAAAAAGAGGTGTGGCAGGAGGTTTCTACAAGGGTGTCGGCAGTGGAGAGCACCCCAAGGAGCGTACGGGATTGCCAAAAGCGCTGGGACGACCTCCGCATCCGGGTACGGAAGATCCTGGCGGAGAACCGGAGGGCCGCAATGGTGACAGACGGTGGCACACACTCCCATGTAAAGCTCACCGCATGGGAGGAGACCGCAAGTGGATTTATTGACCCGGAATCCATAGAGGGGATAGGAGACCAGGAGTTTGGCGCAGCAACTACAACAGAGGAAGGTGAGTGAACCATCACATCCACGTATAACAAAACATGATGTGACACAAGTGATGTTGAAGTCAGATTAGGCACGCCAATGCATGTCCCAAGGCGACATCAACAAATCAATAGAATAATAAGTGCCATCCCCTGCACCACACGCATGATGAGTGAAAATTCCAATCCCAACAGAGGTGCAACATGACCCAACCATGCCCATGCCCCCCCCACAGACACCAAAACAATCCAATGCCACCAGCCATGCAATGATTTCCAACATGTCCCCTCAGTACACCAAATGCCACACAACAGAAATTAAATTGTGCCTGAATGTATGAGAATATCACACCGCAAAACATCACAGCTGCCATTTGGCACCACCACTGATGACCTGCATCTCTTCTATCTCCCAGGCACCGATGAGGAAGGTGGAACAGAGGACAGGGGTGCGAGCACATCCAGTGCACGCAAGGGGACCAGGGCCACCGCCACCCCCTCGTCCAAGAAATTGCCTGCAGCCACACCCAGTGTGCCACGCAAAGCATCAACCCTGCAGGGGGCACCTGCTGCGACAGTGGTAGCTGTTCTGCCGGCCACCACGGACGTCGTGTCCACAGAGGTGGCTGAAGAGGCAGAGGTAATGTCCGGAACGCCCAGCCCAACGCCCATTGCCAGCACCCCCCCACCTGCGGAGACTGAGAGCCAGGATGACCCATGTCTGCATGACTCCGACCTTGGAGAATCGGACATTGGCATCTTGGAGCAGGACACTGCCCAGGACGAGGACCCCACGCAGGTGCCTTCCACCACCCCGCCAGCCACCACCCTGCCTTCCACTACCCCGCCAGCCACCACCCTGCCTTCCACCACCCCACCAGCCACCACCCTCCTTCCACCACCCTGCCTTCCACCACCCCGCCAGCCACCAGTACACCTGTGGCTGAAACCCCTTTCGAGGTCCGTCTGGCAAGGGTAGAGGCCCGCCAAGAAGAAATGCTCCAGATAATGCAACAACAGGTCGTCGCTGGTGATGAGGCCATGAAGGCCATAGCCACAGCCATTGCTGCCAATACAGCTGCCGTGGAGGCGTCCACATGTGCATTCCGGGAGTGCATGGGGTCACTGACCCAGGCCCTTCTTGCGAACATCACGCAAGTGCAGCAGCCACACCATGGCCCAGCCAGGGGACTGACAATAGACACCTCCACCACGTCATCCCCTTCCACCTCAGTGTAATCAAGACCTGTGCGCTTAACACGCAGGAGCGCACAGTGCTCGGCCATGGCACCCCCAGACCCAAAAGTCGCGAAGAAATGACATTATGGGAAATGACAAAATGTGAGAAACTACAATGGTGAAGGCAACACTGTTGGTTGCACACATGGGGACATTTGGGATCTGTGGGGTGGGTGAGGGAGTTTGTTGGCCTATTCCCTGGGGTATGTGGGGTGGGTGAGGGAGTTTGTTGGCCTATTCACTGGGGTATGTGGGGTGGGTGAGGAAGTTTGTTGGCCTATTCACTGGGGTATGTGGCGTGGGTGAGGGAGTTTGTTGGCCTATTCACTGGGGTATGTGGGGTGGGTGAGGGAGTTTGTTGGGGGGTTCTGGGAGGGGGGAGTGGGCACAGTTTTGCTGTTACAAATAATACACAATTTGTGATGAGAAAAATCCATGGATGGACATTGTTATTTTTCGTGTTCATCCATTTAATGTGTTACGGTGTTCAGTGCACAACCACCAACATTCCCTTTGAGCATGTTCACATTGGCCCAGTGTCTGACTGACACAAGTCATTCACCGTCCCTGTGTTTCAAAAGTATTTGTCAATTTGTGGTTGGCGTACAGCATGGCCATCCCGTTCAACACGTACTGGCAGGGGGGCTCCTTCACCTCCGTCTCCATCCCCTTCATCCTCACCCGACCCATGCATGTCAATGTCAGGTGGCAGTGGTACATTCCTTCGGACGCACATGTTGTGTAGCATGACACAGGCCATGGTGATCTTTGCCACCTTCTCAGGCCTATATAGGAGTGCCTCACCAGACCTGCTTAGGCAGCGGAACCGCGCCTTCAACAGGCCAAAGGTCTGCTCAATCACAACACGGGTACGAGTGTGCACATGATTTTACTCCTCTTCATGGCTGTTCTGCGGGTTCCGCACAGGGGTAAGTAGCCATGGCCTCAAGGGACATCCTCCATCACCTGCAAGCAGATACAAATAGGTGTGTGTCACTCTGAACTGCCACCTTCAGGGAGCACGGTCATGGCAGCAGCTATTTGGTGTTGGCATGCACATGTCCCTGTGCGTGTACCAAATAGTCATCTATATGGAATGTATACTGTAAAGAGGTGTGGAACACTGGATGGGGTTGAATAGATGATGCAGGGTGTAATCATGCATGCTGAGGCAGATGTGCTGTGGCAGTGCGACAATGTTTAGCCTCCAATTCATGCTGTATACTCTTCACTATGCATGGTCACACTAGCCGCATTGCCACAGTTGCCATCCTATTCAGTCATGCATTGCTTGCCATCACCATGGTGCCCCGGTTGTGCCTCTTGTTGTCATCCATATGCATTATTTGCGATATGTGGCCCAGTGATGTGTCATTTTCCGTTTGGCTGGGTCAGGTGAGGAGTGTTTAGCTCTGCATTCATTCTCCACTCACTGGCAATTGTCACCCAGGTGTACTATTAACCCCCCTTTCCCACCCTGGTGAAGGATCCCCCCCTTTCCCACCCTGGTGAAGTAACCCCCCCCTTTCCCACCCGGGTGCAGTAGCCCACCCCTTCTGCATCCGCACACATGAGTACCCCACAGCATGGCCATGGGCCTGTTGTGCAACTCACCGAGCAGCCAGGCACGTGATCCAGCATGTCGCTCCATGTGACAGGGTTGCGTGGAGTTGCGCAGTACCATGGCATCATGTGTGGAGCCAGGAAATCAGGCGCAGCAATGGGTGATGATCTTGCTGGAGTCACATACCATTTGCACATTGATGGAGTGCTATTGCTTGCGATTGCGGTACACCGCCTCTATGGCATGGGGGACTACCAATTACACATGGGTTCAGCCGATGACACCAAAACAATTGGGCATGCCTTCCAGTGCATGGAAGCCTACTTTGGTTTCAGCTATCTCCTGGGCAGTCCGTGGTAGGGATATGTGGGTGCTTGCGTGCTTCAGGAGGACATCCAGCACTTGGTTCAGCATGCGTGAGAATAGTGGTTGTGAAATGCCATGCAGCTGGCCCACTGTGTGTTGGTAGGTGCCTGTGGCCAGGAAGTGTAGCACAGACACCACCTTTAGTAGTGGGGGGATGCCAGTGCATATTTGTATGTGGCTGGCAATGTCATTCTGTATCATGTCCACTATGGTGGTGATGGTGTCACGGTCCAACCGGTACAGGGTGTGGATCTGCTCAGGGGTTAGGTTGAATGGGCTGGGTCTGGTGCGAGGGATTGGTGGCTACCTACGAGGCGCTGGTGGCTGCGCTGGTGGTAATTGCTGGCCCTGTCTCACCCTCCTTCTCCTCTTCCGTCTCCTCTGTGCTGCCTGTTCTTGCTGCTGTAGTTGTTGTTGTTGCTGTTGTTGCTGTAGTTGTAGCAGTATAGGCATGTCCTCCTGCGCCATGATTGCAAATGCTAGTGGTAGCATTTTGGTGTAGGAAGGGGTGTGGTGTGTAGGTGTGCTCCTTTTGTACTGGGCCACTGTACATTGCCTACACCTGAGGGGGCTTTGTGGTGTGTGGGTGTGCTCAGTTCATACTGGCACAGCCTCCTTTGACTCCACCTGTGGGGATTGTGTGCACCTGTGCCTTGTATCTTGGTTGCTGTTTGCTGGTGGTCCGCGATGTCTGTTTTGCCGGCATCATGCAGCCTGTTATTACCCGGTTCGCGATGCCGGTATTTGCATGTTTGCCTTGGTTGTAATTGGCACCTATTACCGGCATGCCGGTATTTCCTGCCTGAAGAGGCGCGTGTACGCGCCTATGCAGCTATTTGCGGCGTAGTAAATAACGGTGCCGTTAATACCGGGTTTGTGGGTCAGAATGCTACGGAACGTTAAATGATGCTGGTATTTACATACCGGCATAATTTTTCCCTTACCGGCATATCTCGTAATGAGGCCCATTCTTCTATTGTGCCATGAGCTAGCACCACCGTTCACCTTCTCAATCTTTCTGAGTGCCTACTTGTACCATGAACACCAGTCTTGCACACAATAGCATGCCTGTGTTCTTATGAAAGCTTCCTCGCTGGGTTCTGTATTTGACACATTCCACTTGTCATTCAAGTTTTTTGATCCTGTTTTGTGACGAAATGACTATTGCCCAGCAATAATACAGGCAAAATGGGTTCTAAGCACTATTCTTCACCCGCACTATTACTATTGCAGCAGGGATCAAGTCATAAAGGTGAAAGAGGCACCCAGATTAACTATAACAACGAAAAAAACGCAGTGTCCACACAGGGTTCTTGTAAAATATAGGTACTTAAGTAAAACACAAACAGATGGTTAAAAACGCTCCCACCCCCTGCCCTGTCGATTCGTGGCGGCTTTGATGAAAGGTAGGATGGGTGGACCAGTGACACCATAACCTGCACTTCGAGGCTCGTTTCACAGCTATGTTTTCTTTTGTGTGTCTTAAAAGACACACAAAAGAAAACCTGGTTTTGTCTTGTGAAATTCCCGAGGCCCACATACCTTGTTAGATTTCACAGAACTGTGCAGCAATAGGAAACGGACACAAACATTTGTATGCACATGCAATCTCTACAACGTAGACCAATGTGTACATGGGGATCCTTGGTCATATTAGAAAAAGTAGTGTTGCATTTTAATAATCTGCAAACCTAATTCCCTATCTATCATTGTTACACTGTCATACTGTAGTCCCCTTCTCTTGCAGGGACGTCATTTCACCAAAATGCCTGGGGTAGCAGAAGTAACATCACACACCCAATGACATCACCGGAAGTGATGTCATATGGCCTTTGACCTCAATGCCATCTCATGACATTTAACCCTGTTGTTAACACCTAAAGTGACGGACTAACAACACACAAAAGCTTACATTTCATGAAATACCAAACCAGTACTAAAGCAGATCCAATACTTCTTTAGATACCAACCACATGTTAAGAATGGAGCTGCCTTAATATGTCATGGTGGGGGTCATGTTATGACAGGGTCAGACACAGTGGAACCAACAAAAGCCCAGGGCACTGCCATGAATTTGCTACTTTAGCCTCATAAGGCAATTGTAACTGCACAATTGATTCTGCAGCATATTGTATCACAACTGGATAGCTCAGAGTTTAAATCAAGTGGATTCTTTCTATTCCAGGATTATTGTGGAGACATCTTTGAGTCAAAGATTATCATTGTACGTTGTTTATTTCATATGCATAATCCTTTTGGTTTCAGATGATATCCAAAGGTGGCACAGAGAAAGGAGAACCTTAGTGTAATGATGTACTTTATTCTTAATTTGTCTTTTTCTCTTTGCTCTAGAAATTCGCTGATTCTCCCACCAGCGCTCTGAGAGTGGAGTGCGCCGGATCTCCTGGTATGCCCCTGTAAAATACACCCTGGACCGAAGAAAGGGGGTGAAGATGGTAACGCCAGCGGGAAGTCCCACTTGCATAGGATGGAGGCTTACTTCACCAAAGACCATCTCCTGGAGAAGTGCCTGGCTGGAAATTCAGCAGCAGGCCATCGTGTGATAGCCAATTGAAGTAAACCTTACAGCAAAAAACGTTAAGAAACATAACCAGTAACTGAGGAAGGGAAAATAAATAGACAGAAAATATAACAAAGTACACAACACTTTTCCCTTTCCCTTTACAATGAATCTCCATAGCAAATCCAAACAACTCAAGAGGAAAACTATATACTAAAAGTAACAACCTTAAACATCCAGTATCAAAATACATTCATAGCACCAAGGCTTGTCCTAGCTCTGTCACGTATCCTAAATCATGCTAGGTGTTATTAATTGTTTGGCATCAATTCAAAAACTTCTTTCAAGAAGGCCTACATGCCAAAGTCAAGGAGATTTGAGAACCCAACATTAACCTCCCCCACCAATCTTCTGGAGATAGCATTGAAAATTTGCTGAAGTGTTTCGCCAACCATTTAGACTGGAGGTCTTCCACTCCTGGGCAATGTAAGGTGAAGTGAACTAGTGTTTCTCTGTTGCAGTCACATAGCATACATTGGTAGTTGCGTGAGTCCCTTGGCTTGCAGACCTCCGTCACTTCCTTAGTGGGATACAGATTTAACCCCACCCGCAAAGTGTTGGCTCGCTTGTACCGGCATGGAAACTTGGCTATGTAAGGTGGCAATAAGCCCCTTGCTCTGGTGTCCTTAAAGTTGTTCCCATAGAGCTTTGAATTAGCTCTATTTTCCAGTGCATGAATCCAGTCCAAGTCGTACAAATTCCTCTTCACACAGGCCAGGTTTGTCCATTGCGACTCATCTGATTCACCCAGGTCAGCCAAACTGTCCTTGCAGAGTGAGCTCCAGGTGTTCAAAAGGACCTCAGTGGGCCTGGACATTGCTGAACCAATAACCGCAAAGCCTCCTTCCTTCTCAATTGTGCAGCATTTCCTATACAATGAAAGAGTTTTCCAGACCATAATAGAGTAGAGGGAGGTCAGCCCCAATTCCCCCCCTAATGACCTGGATTGGTATGCAGTTAGGTTGGCCTAGGAGCCGCCTACAATATAGGCCTTCACGTTTGCCGCACACCTTTGCTGATAGAGAGAAAGACGCCTCTGCGCCATATGTTAAGATCAGTGTCACTTTTAAGAGGTAGAAATCGATTACTGGAGACAGGGAGAATTTGCAGTAACGCTTCTGGGTGATACAGGCTTGAGCAGCTACGTTCTTGGTTTTACTCATCAAAGTTAATTCCCTTTGGGTATCAGCTGCACAGTCGTTTAGACATAGCCCCAGGTATGTATGTGCCGACACTTCCATTATCTTTTCCCCCTTAATGTACCATGCTTTTGCAGCGCCTTTTTTCTTCATCTTCTTTCTGTTAATGATTAGGATCCTTGATTTTTTTACATTTATCTTTATCCCGTTTGTCTCCACATATTCCCCTAGGGCATCAAGCTGTCTTTGGAGGCCAACCTGTGTCTGATCGAGCAGAATTACGCCGTCGGTGTAGAATAGTCTTCCAATTTGAACCCCCGCCAGAGTGAGTGGAAAAGATCTGATTAGCTCAAACGCCAACTCTAAGGCAGAGATGAAAAGATTGAAAATGGCGGTTGCCAGTGGGCAACCTTGCTTCAAACCATTAAAGGTCAAAATAGGATCACTCATAAGCCCCTTGAGATCCAGTCTCACACGTAGGGAGGTTTGACTATGTAGTAGTTTCAAAGCTTCTCAAATGTCCACTGGGCACCCCCAGGCTTCCAATTTTGCCCACAGACATTGACAGTCTATAGTGTCAAAGGCCTGGGTTAGATCAATTGACGTCACGTACAGTTCATGTCAATTTTTCGCATTAGCCTTTGACTTTAAGATATTTTAGAAAAATAGATTCAGCGAGGTCCCTACACCCCTAATGTATCACGCTTGCCAGGGGTCATAGTGAGTTGTAGACCTTGCCCAGTTAGTGAGGGCTTTGAGCAGCAGTGACCCAAAGATTTGTCCACTGACGTCTAAAAGGGCGATGGGCCAATAATTCCTTGGGTTCGCCATGTCACCCTTTTTATAAATCCGGGCAATGGTGGAACAGGACCACGATTTGGTATTTTTTTCTCCCATTTAATTAAATCAAACTACTGCCCCAATTTGTCAGCCCATTTATCTGGATCTTCTTTGAGTCGTAAGTTTGTCATCCCATCAGGGCTTGCCACTCTTGAATTACAAGCCCTGATTATTTGGTCGTAGATTTCACTCTGAGACATAGAGAATGACCATGGGATCACTAAGCCAGGGTCCTCTTGGAGCAATTGATTTTTAGGACCTGCAAATACCTTCTCAAAGTGAGCCTTCCAGTTTTCTGCAAATATCGAATTTAGCACTAAAGCATATTGGGGGGCAAATAGATGATTCACGACTCTCCAGATTTCCGCTGTGTTTTTTAAGGATATGAGACCTAACATTCTTACTGCATCCTGTTTAACATTTGATGTTTGTGACACTTGAGCCAATTCTTGAACGCTTGTTTGAGCCGTCTGGAGCTTTCCGCAGCCTCCATAGTTTGTCTTAAGGAGTTTGCTCTTAATTCCTTGTTCAAGGCCTTTTTCCTCTTTGTGACCTCTACATCATATTTATGACGAATAGTAAAACCAGCTTTGTTAGCTGATGAGTGAATTACATCATAGGCTTTGAGTGGTTCTGAGATCTGTGATGTAACTTGATTGGCATATGGCTTTTGAGGTGCTGGAAACTGTGGTATTTTCACCCTCTGCCGGTTTCTTCCCAGTGCAATTTCAAGATTATTTAGGCACATGCCTCTTTTAGATGGGCATTTGTCTGCCGTTATGACTATGATGTTATGATCACTCCGGTCAGTTTCCCATACCGCCAGACTTGATTATTCCAAGTATAACAATGCAGAGGCGAAGACGTAATCTAACACTTTTTTGCGTCAAGCCCCTTTTCCATGTTATCCTTTGGGGGCGATCCTTCATGATGTTCCCATTCGCTAGAAGTATATTTCTCTGTGCCAGTTCATGCCTCCAATGAAGCCCTCTCAACACTTGCTGAAGAACCGCAGGAAATGAGTCTTCTATGAGGTTTTGTGCCCCATCAAAACAGTGGATATTTAAATCACTGCACAAGAGGATCTCTAAATTGGTGTGGCTAGCCCTTGCTTCATCGATCAAAGTGACCACTGCACTCACAAACCTTTCACTCCACATTGATGCCACATTCCAATAAAGGTTAAACAGCATATTCTTTTTAGAAGTCCCTGTTGGAGAGGGGCCCATCAATATAATTATCGCCTGATCAGGGGTGAGGGCTGAAATTCTGATATGATCACATAACCTCTTGCAGTTCTCAGGCCTATTAAAAGGCCAGCCGTTGGTCTACCATTCTGTCCTTTTTCTGCTGGATTGAATACTAAAGAAAAACCTTACAAGAGGGCTGGGGATTTCAGCCACGTCCCCTGTAGGCAGACAATGCCCATCTCGTGGTGGTTCGGGATACCCTCCCCAAACAGATATATAAAACCTTGGGTATTCCAAGTACATATTTTTGCCTGATGGGACACGGCAGGTCACTGTTGACCCCCCCTAGCATCCCCACGCTATGATCTTGCATTTCCTTCAGCCAATGCACCCGCCAACCAACTCCAATCATCACTTTCCAAATAATGGTGGGTCGCCGACCGACATCTCTGCTCATTGTTTTTATTATGGATCTGATATAGACGTAGTCTAGGCGCATGTCGGGAGAGCGATTTGGAGGCATTCCTGGAGGACGACTCTTGCTCTGCATTGTTATTTTTTTTACAGGAGAAGCGGTGGTATAGGACCATTGAGCTGCCCTCTTGAGGATGGTGGGCGGGAGTGAGGGTTTTCCCCTTGTAATCCGAGAGCCTAAAACCAAATTGTTGTAGCTTGGCCCGGTCCACCAATAATATGTCTCTCATACTCGAGGAGGAGAGATGTATCAGTATCTTATGAAGTCAGTGTTCATCCGGGAACTCCACTAGCCGTAAATCCTTTAATTTGATTAAAAGCTGGAATGGTGTTCAGAAGACGCATAAGATTTGCTCTTTTCAGAAATAAGTTGTCCTTAATAATGAGTATTCTCTCCAGTAAGAGTCTGGAATCCCTCCTTCCATCCCAAGGAGATCCTTTGGGAGGAGGACTTCTTTCACAATCAGCCTTTGACCACCTTGAGTCTATTTTGACCTGGTGGAAAATAGGTGGATTTTTTGCTGAAGACCCACGAGGGGAATTAGCACTATGAGTGGCCTTTCTAGAGAGCATTCTTTTCTCTTCCACTGTTTTGAAGCACAAACCCATTAAAGGGCTGCCATTTGAGATTTGAGCATTTTTCAAACTCTCTTCCACCTGCCTCCCTTCAACTTGGGGATCCATATAGCTATAGTCGCCAAGCCCATGTGAAGAAAAGGTTACCCTTGAAGTCCATCATCTTTGAGGAGGTAGAGTTTGCCTTTTTGGGACCTCATCCATCCTGATGTCATACTGCCTCACATAGAGCCTTTAATGCGCTTGAGGCTACACTTATAGATTCTTGCCTTCGCTGCCTCTCACCAGGATGGAGGTCGGTGTCATTACTTATGGGTTCATCTTCGTCCATAGAATAGGTAGAGAGGTTGATTAAGTCAATGGACTGTTCATCAAGGGAGCCTTCCCACTGCCTTACTACATAAGTTGGCCGCCTTTCCCCAATTGTCCTAATTGATTGCCCAATCCTTCCCCTACCTCAGGTAGGCAGAGATCTCTTTTTGATTGGCTGGGGACCTGTGGGTTTGCTGCATTCTTTTCTTTTCCTAGATTTCTTTTTAAGGCAAGTCTCTTGGTTTGGGGTGACTTATTGTTTAACCTTCCCGCTCTCCGGTAATTTCGAAAAGATGTCATATTTCTTTTTGGAGAGAATTGTCCCTGAAACCCCTTGGCCTTCTGGCGCCTTCAAGTCGGGATGGCGGTCGAGCCATGGAAGAGCTGGAGTCTCCGTAGTTGGAGGCTGAGGAACTGAATGTAGTTGCGGGGCCGTAGGACATGCACTTTCCTCTGAGCCCTCTTGCATACAATTTAAAGACTGCAAGGACTTTGACACATGAAGCTGGTCGATTTGGATCTGGTCGTTACTTCAGTCCACAATTCCAACTGCCCGTGGTGAGATAGTCAAAACCGGTGGACAGTCACTTGAAGTCAAATGAAACGGACCCTGGAACACCTCGCTCCTCCTTTTATTCTTGTCTCTCGTCGCTGTTGCAATAATTAAACGGAGGATGCTAGTAATCTCTTCCTTGTTTTTATCGCAGTTGCCTTGAATGCCTGTCACAAATCCTTCGAGAAATATCAGCTTGGTGTGCAACTGTGGGATGTTCTAACCCACTAGTCTATGCCCTGCAACATCACTGTGTGCTGTTTTCACCAAAAACAACAGGATGGCTGCCAAAAAGATCTATGCGCTAAAAATCTTTGAAAAGTGTGCAGGGAAACCTGAAAAATAGGCCGCCAATCCATTTTGCGTATGTCAGTGGTAACACAGGAGACCACTGCCAAACCCTATCATTGGGCTACCCACAGAGTAAAATGAAATTACTTGAAAAAACAGTGCTGCATTGCAAGGGAAACACAGAACTGCTAAAATCTGTTTTTCCTTGGCTGTTAAATTTGCAAAATAATGATTCTCAAACAGCAGAAAAGATCCAACATCCTTGTTGGGTGTAAACATCACTTTATTTAAAGAATCCAACTAAGCACAATGTCAGCAGAAGCACATTTCATCATAAGAAAATCCACATTCAAAGGTGCTTGCATGGGAAAAATATGTCAGAAATGGGCACAGTACCGCCGCTTGCCTGTGTCAGAAGCTGGCATTTACTTATCCTGTCATTTAAAACTTGTACATTAAAATCAAAGTGTGGTAAAGAAGAGACTTCCCATCAAAAGCAATATGGGTTGTTACAATTCAATCTTTATGTTTTAGAAAGGCTGGAATTAAGAGATTTGTGGCTATATTTGTTAAAAATGTTAAATGTATTTTAGAAAAAGACCATTTTAAAGAGTGTTTTAAAAGTGAGTTAAAGCCAGCCACACTGGGCTTCAAAGACATTCCACAGCTTCTCCCAAACAAAGGAATCTTCCCCCCTGCTCTCTGCTGAGGAACTGGCAGGGAGTTGTGAAAGGAAGTGGGAGGAGGACTTTGGCCTGTTGCTCTGACAGGAGACAAAAGACTCCCTTGACTGAAAGGAAATGCAAATTTGGGCGTCAACAGATACCAGCTGCTGGCAGGAAGAGGTTCAGGCAAACCTTGGAGGTGGGGTTAGACTGAAATGTGTATCTGGAACTGGAGAAAATATATTTTTGAGAAAAAGACTCTAGAAAACTGTGCCAAACTGGTAAAAATCTGGAATTTACAGGTTGTTAAAATGAAAATGTTGCTCACAGTTTGAAACTACTTTGAAATTTGTGCGATATTCAGAGACTGGACCACTAAAATGTTGATGTTGTAGCAATTGTAATAAGGTTAGGAATATGAACATTTACAGGATCATGCCCAGATGTTATGTCCATGTATGTGGAAAAATTTGTACAGATTTGACACTGGGTAAACAACCAAAAGCGCAAAAAACTGTCAATTGTGAAACAAAACTCTTAAGAAGATGGGACTTGGACAGATGTGTGCCTTATTTAATCTGTAATGTGATTATGTATTATTAGCAAGTTGGTGATATTGTAAATATGTTTTATATGAAAAATATATTTTCTGTGTAGAAACAAAGGGGAGGTTTTTCCCTGGACCATAAACACAGCATCATCATGACACATCATGACACTCTGGTTTCCTTCTCAAATCAGGAGAGAGGGAATACTTTGACCAATCAGTTTCCTAGAGGGTGGGCTTAGTATAATCAGCCTGTCCACCCCTTTGGGAAATACATAAATAGGGACTGTTGAGGACCTAGAGAGACACACACATTCACCCATCAACTGATTTACTGGTGAAGCGCTCTGCAGAAGAACCCAGATCCAGACTCCAGAACTCTGAAAGCAGAGGGCCCAAAATCCAAAGCTGAACCCTTCTCAGCTGGCCTTTAAAATCTTGCAACCTGATTTTAACCCCAGACTTCAAAGGGGCACAACAAATTCAACAGCCTGGCTGTGCTGTTTTTCTGGTTCTTGCCAAGAACTCTTGCCAGAACCAGAGATCCAAACCAGTAGAGCAGAGCTGTAACCCAGAACCAACCCGTCAGATCCAGATCCAGAGGCTGTGCAGAGACCAGAGTGCCTTGCTGAGTGCAGAACCAAGTGCCTGAATCCTGTCCGGTGGCTAGCAGATTCCAGTCCAAAACCCTTTGACCAGATCTTGACAGGCCTATTCCAAAACCATAGTTGTGAGTATTTAGCATAGAACTGTCCATAGGCAATCTCTTACACTTAAGTAATCCAATCCAATGCATTCTATCATATCCTGAACTGCATTGTAGAACTTCTTTTGTCTATCCTGAATTCTTCTCTCATCCATATAGTCCTGTGATAATTGTAGTGATAAATCATTTTTGCACTAATATATAATTGCTGAAGAAAGGCAAGTGTCGCAGCCGGCAAAGATCAGACAGAGGTGCCTCTGGACTGGTGGCTGTACCATTGGTATCTCGCATCTTCATAGCCCCTTAGTGTAAGGCCAATCCTTGTTTGTAATCTTCAAAAGCACATCTTTCATTTGAAATCTTGACTCTTTTTGAGAAAAATCAACCTTTACTAAAACCTTCATAACGTGTGAACCGTACATGATAGGAACGAATTCCTTATAGTTTTGCAACAATCGTGCTTAACGCGCACAGAAAAAAGTTTGCAGCGATTCTGCATTTGGCTCAATTTCATCACATGTAAAATAGCTATTCTTTGCATTCAACTTCTGAATTCAGTTTCCTATCGGCTAGGTATTCAACCATCATTGCTAGTGTTTACCTGAAGCCATCCACAGCGGCTCCCACTAGTCCTGAATCCAATTTAGCGAATTAAAGTCATTTTTCAGTATGTTTCCCATTCATTACAAGCCACATTTAAAAACAATTGACCTGTTTTAAAATCAATACTGTTTCTCTCTAAGCTTGCTGGGGGGGAATTGGGATTGAAACTGCATTTGTTGATGGTATATTCCTGAAACCTGTTTTCTCTCCTTCCATCTTTATATTGCATATTAGGGGGAATTGAGTAGTATCAGGGGGAAAGCATGATTACATTGCATTTGATTGAATTCATATCAAGTTTTATTTCTGTGCTGTATTAATTTCCTATCATTGCATTACATTGAACCCCCACAAAGTGTTATTCTATGCTACATTATTCTTCTCATCCATGCTCCTACTGATTAAAGAGATTGTGATTGTAATATCACCCAACGCTGATCATTGTATAAATATTAATAGTGTGATATCTAGATATTTTTCAAATTTATAAAAGTGTGATATATATCTTGTTCAAATCCATCAAATACATTTTTTAACTTTGCCAAACAACCTTCTTCTTGGTTCAGTGAGACCAGGGGGATTCAAAGAGAGGGGCGTGATATAAGGGTACATCGTTCAGAAATAAAAGAACTTTAGACATAAAAATATATAATTAAGTGTTCCAGCTGGGCATCACACGGGTGTTCCAGCTGGGCATCACACGCTAGGCATTGTGCTGGGTTGAAACCACTTACACAACATTGCAATCAATGTAGACTGATCTCTAATGTGATCGCTCAAAGTTTCATGTAATTTCATGAATGGGGCCAGGGTTACTGTCAGTGCCGCAATTAGGCCTGTATTAATAGTAGAAGCACGAGGAACCTGGTATTCGACCTAAGCTGCGACCAAGTCCAAAACAAAGTCTTCATCGGTGAGTTGACGAGCCATGTGGCCCATCAAAGGTAGGTTGAATCTTGCTCCTCCACGGAGTGGACCTTCCTGAGTAAAAGGGACTGTAGAGGCACCCCCATTGAGATCTTGAGCTATGTTTTCTCCCAAAGAGTTCAGCTTCAATCTTGTTCTGGGTAGGGCTCTAAGTTCTTCCGAAGATTTCACTCTACTTTTTAGAGGGGGGCTTTCCCCTATTCTCCCCCCTTGATGGCTGGACCCCCTCTGGTGTCAATCATAGGGCTCCCTTCATCCTCCCAGTACTCAACCCCCCGACAGTTGTCCGCCGTCCAACCCTAGTCGGCTTTGTTTGTTCTCAGAAGGGAAGGGGCCCTCGGCATCAGTACTGCTGGCTTTCGCAATGTCTCTGATTCCTTGGATTGATTCTCAGACCTCCAATAAAAGAATCTAGACATTAGAGAGTCAGTTTCTGGAACCCAGCCTCTCGTCTGCCAGCATTGTTTGAGATTGGACTTGTCTTGTTTCTTTAGGAAGGTATTGCCTAGTATTTTCGCAAATATGTAGGCTCTGGTGGGTGCAACTCTGTCCCCTTTCAAGGATGGTACTGATGAGTCCAGTATTGCCTCTGCGACTGGAGCCACTTCTCCCTCCAGTAAGAGGGGGTGTGATGATAATGAGTTTTGGGGCTCAACACTCTGAGGCAAAATTTGCATTGGCGTCGGCAGTGACTCCGGGCATAGTTGTTCCGCCTGCTATTCCACTTGCAGGGACAATGAATGATAGGGCAGAGAAATCAGGGGGATGAAGGGGATAGCCACTCCCCCCTGAGAGCACCCTTGAAGCTGGGTGCCAGTGGATACAAGTGACTCTGGGACCAAATTTACGGCCTCTAAAGTGTCCAATGCCAAAGAGGTTGTGGCTGTAATGTAAAAAGGCATGCCTTGGGCCTCGGCTCCTCCTCCTCAGAAGTCAATGGGTGTGCCAAGAGTACCTCTTGCTCACTGTTCCCCTCACCAGCTTGAGTTTTAGGGTTTTTAATGAACTTTGGGTTTGGGTTGGTCGAGCCTTTGGCAGACCGTCCAATGGGCTTCGGATGGCAACCAATCCTTCACCGGCCCTCACACTCTATAAGCGTGCTACCATCGCTTAAGACGGGGTGCTCGAACTTAACCAAAGCATGGAAGTGATCTGTTAGAGGCTACTCCGCTCCTCCCCAGTAAAGTTGTGGGCAGGCGGGCCCTCCTTTTCACTTTTTTACCTTTCTTACGGGCTTAGCACTCAGCCTGACCTAACATGACCCACAGGATACCAAGGTATCGTTTAGTCCAACTACTGTTCAAAGGTAGAAAATGTACTTACAGGTCAGAGTAGCGGGCAGAAGCAGGCACAAGCATGTGGCACAGTGGCACTGCGGGCTGCAGACTGACAATACCCACTGAGTGCACACTGAGCGCACACAAACAAACTGGCTCTCAACCAAATGGATAGGGCAGGCAGCAGCTGGCTGGGGGTCTCTTCACCCGGATCCTCAGTGACTAACAGCCACCTCAGGGATTCACCACCTCACCTTGAGCACTGTCACAACAGTCCCATCTCTATCAGCTTTGCTCTGCTGCCAAGCTGCTTGTTAGAGGAAAGGACCACACAACGTCTGATCGTCAAGCCGCACTGTAAGACTGAGAACTGAATAGCCACTTCCGACAATCACCAGATGTTGTGCATTTCAAAGCTATGTCCATAAATATTAGAACATTATATTGTATTTGTGTTTCAATTCATTGGCATGAAGGTTGAACTTTCACTTTGGATTTAAGATACTATTTTAAACATCTTATTTTACATTTTCTTTAAGGGAACATACATCAGGAGGCAGATCTATGGGGTTGGAATTAAAAGGGTTGTGCAGAGGCTGTTCTTCCTGGGCTGTCGTTTGGAGCATGGAGCACTGGCTCGCGGTGTGCAGGCTTAATCTCGGAAGAGTGGGGGCTGTGCTGCCCTAAGCACAAAGGGCAGAAGGCAGATAAAAGAAGACCCAATGTGAGCATTGTCCAGAGGGATGCTGTTGGGGTGTTTCACAACAGGCATTCTGAGGGGAATCCCAACCTTGCTGTGTCTGGGCACACGTATAACCAGACATCCTCTAGGTGTGCATGGAAAGTATAATTGAGGTGTGTGTAGCTTTAAAATCATACATGTAGATATTGATTTTGCATGGGTTCGTACATATCAGGAATCCCAATCTCAATTATGTATAAAGGGCTTGCAAAATAAACAAGTCAGCTCTGGTACTTATTTATGTACCCTGGTTCCTTGTGTTATCATACAGTGGTGAAGCAAGTGGTAAATGCATGCTACCGCAGGCAGTATTTCACTGTATCACATGTGGTACTGTAAGTGATTTCAATCTGGCACACACCTAAGTCACGCCCAGCATGCAGTGCACAAATGAAACCCTTATTTATTTTTATCTATAAGTTCAATATTCTGAACGATATACCACTCATACCACACCCTTCTCCTGAGACCCCCACCCCCCGGTCACACTGAACCAGGAATCAGGCTAGTTTGCAAAGGTAAATATTTATTTATGTATTTAAAATGTAATCACAATATATTTTAATAGGTAACAACAGTCACCAATGGGTTGACAGAACAATGAATAATATATTTTATGCACTAGGAATCAAGTAAGGAGCACAACAACAAATGCAGCACAGAAAAGAATACTTTTGGCTTGGTTTGGAATAGATAGCACTTTGGTTAGGGGTTCCGCCTGCAACAACCCTCAACCAACCAATAGGCAATTTTAGATGTGAGGAGAGAGCAGGTAATCAGGAACAACACCAATCAAACAGAATATCACTCCCACCTTCCCCCTATAAACACAAGAGAAAAATGGATTTGACTTTTCAACTGTCAGGATGGCTTTGAAATTGACTGAGTAAAAACAGCATATGTGGTCAAAAATGCTTAAACTATTATAAATTCCTATGGGAGCCGCTTTGAACAGATACAAACAATCACAAGCAATGATTTAGTTAAAAGAAAACATTTGAAATCTCAAAGTCAAAGTGGGAAATAATAACGCCAGCTAATTCACACGTGTAAAACCTTTCAAAATGTCAAATTGCGGCATATTTTCCTTGCATAATTTTTGCTATAACGGGTCAATCCCACTGTTTCAGTTTTGGGTTCCTTGGATAGCTAAGGATGTTAGGTACAAGTGGGAGTTGAAATTTCGCTTCTATCATAAAAACTCAGGGATTTATAGAGGTTTTAGTAAGAGGCGTTTTTGCATTGCAAAATAGGCGCGAGAATGGAAAACAGAAATTCGGGTTTAAAATGACAGATAGGTTTGATTACACTATTTTATGACTATGAAAAAGAGAATGCCACAGATGAATCTTACAGCCACGTGATCAACGTAACCCGCCTGTTGTGGATACTCTACTTCTTCCTGGGATTTACTTTAGTTATTCAGAATCACTAGGGAGTTATGGTTTTGGAACACAGGTGAGACAATCAGTGCAAGAAAGATTCTAACAATACTGGAGTTCTGAATTAAAGATGGGATGGGTTTGAGATTGGGATCATACAATGGTGATATATTAGGGGTCACTGTTCTTCCTATTCATACTTACAGTCTGTTGTAATTAAATTGGACCATCAGTTCTGGTCATGTAAAAGCAAGAGAAAATATCGAGGCTGAGTACCATCAAAAGGAAATACACCAAACACGGGCTTATAAAGATTCACAGATCTTTATTACAACTGCGCAGTTTTCAAAGAACAAAACAGATCAGATAGCTATCTGGCCCTCAGTACATCACAGCGAATACCAGCTCTTCAGTGTGAGAAGTGAGAGTTACTGGACATCTGGACATTCGGGTATTTTATACATTTTCAGTAATAATGTCCAGCCCCTCTGCAAGTTAATAATCCATGGTCTAGAGTTTGTGCCGAGTTCACTTATGGCTCATACAACAATATGCACATGGATTATCTTCAGTTTATATACAAACAAGTTACAATGGCAACAGTGTCATGTCCCTCACAATGCAGTTCAGCCAGTGTCCACATTCGATATTTGTATTTCATTGTGTCGATGTATGTCCGTGGATCAGGCTCATTGACGCAGACAATCCTTAGACCACAAGTCAGACATGGGACAAGGTCTCTTTACTCAGCCTAAACATTTCGGCCAACGGAGAGTCTAAACATTAAATATAGTGCAAAGTTTGGGAAGGCACGGTTACTAGTTGGAAACACAATCCACCATTTTAGAACACAGAGTTGCATTTGAACAGAAATCAAAATGGCGGATGATCCCAAAATGGCGACAAACTCGATCCAAAATCGGCACATTTGAAACACGTTTTTTTTCAGAGCGCGACTGGGCTTAGGCCAACATATATACACAGAAGGAGGCACGATATGTTTTCCCATTTAAACGTCATTGGATCGGGTCTATCAAGGAAGGACAGCACATCAGGCGCAGGACTGGATCAGCTAGGCCGGTCACCAGATTTGCACAGATCTGTCCTTCTTGTTTCTCAGTATTTCAAATCAGTGGGATAGCGAGTTCATCTGGCAAGCCTTGTGGTAGCAAGCAAGATAGTTTCAGGATGCTAGTTCAGAAGGCTTTCCCACACCACAGTGCTCCACTGGCTTGTGAGAATAAATTTGAAGATGTAGGCCTTTCTGAAAATCAATAGTTCTCTACTGCTTGGCAAGATTCTTTCTACATTGGTAACCTCTACACAAATCACACACAACGATTCCATATTTTATGTAGTATATGTTCCTCAAAATCCCGCAGCTGTGGGATCTTGTTTCACCTTTCTGCAGAATTGAGTCCTTTTCACCATGAACACAATTTCCAAACTTTCTGCAAATTTCCACAAATGTGTGTGTTTACCATAGGGATGTGTGTGTTAAGTTTTACAATTCTATCATTAATACAGTTCATATAAAACCACATATATAGCTATTCCTGTCGAGAATATGTTACACAGTTCTACCGCTTCTTGAAACATACAGCCAAAAATTAGACTAGCAGATCCGTCCCAATCTCTGCCCCATAGGAGAAATCAAAAGCTGACTCCCATTAATATATGCACAGTAGGTGAACATATCTTAAAGTGAAATCTACACATTTAGTTCAATTGACCTTCCCTTTAGAATAAAGTGCACAAGACAAATTAGTATTTGCCTTTCACAAAAAGTAATCAAAACTGGAAAAATAGCCTAAGAGATGAGAATTTCCAATAACTATGCTGTCAAAGTATAAAAGGTGCCCACCTTTTAAACCCAATAATTTATAATGAAATATTCTAAGGAAAACAAAATCCAAAAAAGGAGACATGTACTTTGATGACATTGAATGCTCATCGTTTCCTTTCTCACCCACAGGTTTGGCTTTCAAAAAAACTCTGTTTTATAAAGGGAACTTGAAAATTACACAAACGTAATAAAGTACTCACACAAATATATACATCTTTACAGAAATATGGTAAGCACACCATTTACAATTCTGCCATTATTTCCCTACCACCCCACCAGTCAAACTTAATATCGCCAACTAAAAGGTCCAACATGCCTAATGTAAGCAGGCATCCACAAAAGCACTCTGCTGTCCTTATGCAGATGCCCACACCACCCTGCCATACTGGATTATAGAACCAAATGGGTTCTGTAGACAGACATGATAACAATCTCATTCATTGTTAAAAATTAATGATATTGTAGGTCACTGTTCTGCCTTACCCTGGTGTAGTGCAGCTTGTTGTGGTGCATTTTGGGGCAAATATCTCAGAAATCATGCATCCTAGGTGCTTGAAACGTGGTTTTTCGGGACCTCAAGTTCTGTTCCTCATGACAGTACAGGTTAAAAAACTACATTTTTTCTTTCCTTTCCCATTGAACAATGTTTACGGCTTCATCGGAAGGCACCAACTCGCAAAAATCTTCTGGAAAAGTAATTTCACCTGATGTGGCAAAACATTTGTTTCCCATCCCATCCAACTCTCTGAGGGTCAGATGCTACTCCAAGCAGAGAGTTGGGGGCAGATCTCTCTCCTCGGCTGGGGC
Source organism: Ambystoma mexicanum (assembly GCF_040938575.1). NCBI lineage: Eukaryota > Metazoa > Chordata > Amphibia > Caudata > Ambystomatidae > Ambystoma > Ambystoma mexicanum. The sequence continues at coordinate 848,115,101 of NC_090923.1, forward strand.
CCCTCTCTAGAACAGCCTCCGTGCCTCTCTCAAACTAGAGCAGAACCACCTCCGGTTCCGGATACAACTAAAGACTCTCCTTTTTATTTTCAATTTCTCTCTTCCTCTCCCCTGCTGACGTACCTGACTGCTCCATGCACTGGTCATCTGGGTCCAAGCTCCTGCATGTCCGGCTGTCCTTGCACTGCCTCCGGGCTCCCCCAGCACTTAAGGGTCTGTACCTGCAACCCTAAGTCCCTTTTCTTTGCACTTATGAGTCATTTGCTGGCTGCACTTATTGAGTTACCTGCACTTCTCCGCCCCCCGGCACTTCTCCTCTTCCCTTGTCCCGACACTTGCACAATCTGAATGACACAAGGCCTAGGAAGATCGTTGTTTTTTTCCCCCCTCCTTGTCGCGCCTTGAAACACTTGTGTACGGAGGCCTCTGGGTGCTCCTTGTGCACAATGTTTTTCTCGCATTGTACATCGAAAAGTTTAAAATGCTGTGAAACCTCAATACTGCATTTGCACATTTGAAATTGCATGATAGAAAGGCCTGCTTCTCCTCTTGTCCCTGTTTCCTTTCCACCTCTCTTGCTGCATAAACTCCAATTTCTGTCAGTTGTAGGCTTGAGTGCTCCTGTAAAAATGGAAGTGATTTAGAAGGTGGAGAAATTAGTTTAATGTAGTGCCATGCATATGAGAACAACAACGTGATTTTAAGTTTAATCATAGTTAGCCCGTGTTTTCACTTTTTAGATTAATTTCTAGTGCCAAATTAGAACAGACATTATGACGGACATATGATTACTTTAAAGGCCACCAAATGTTTTGGAATTCTTTCTATTAATTTCCTAATTGATGTATGTATAGCGATTTGGTTGCTTCTTTTTTGTCCCCATTATCTGAGTTCTGTAATGGGCATGTCCAACCACCAATGCCCTCTTTCATTGCTGTGTTACTATATAGTCAAAACCAATAACTGATTACATTCACTATGCATATTTTTAAATATATCTGTATTGTACTGATCTCATGAATTTGATTAATAAAATAATTTTAAAAAGCGTTAGACTTGAATGTAGGTCGACCTTTGAAACACCCATGTTTTATAAACAGTCAGACATTCATGTTATTACCCAGCTAATTCATCCTTTATTTAACTTGACTCTTAAGTATGATTGTAGGCTTGAAACATAGCTGTATTGCCAGTTAACCACTCATCAGCCTAAGCAAAAGTAGGTCCAACCAGAGAAAAGGACTTGGTAAAGGATAACAGCCAAGACCACTAGCCAACATGGTTTTAACATCGTTAGCACCACAGCATTTTGCATGGTCTGCTACCAGTGCGCTTCCCTTCCCTCCCTGTTCCCCAAGACATTTAACTTGATCAAGGGGCATGCATGACTGTTTACCCGTTCATTAAATAGAAGGTGTTCCGTAGCAAATATGGCCACCTAGGGCACACAACAGGGAGTAAGGGAATGTGTGTCCCACCAAATATGGCGGCCAACAACATGGAACAGGTGCTCGAGAGGGAGTCTCTTGCTGATGTCTGTGAAGGCCATATAGGAAAAGGGAGGCAACTTGTAATTGAGGGAGGTGACATTTTGAGGAGTGGCAATGTAAGTGGGGTTGGATGAGGGGAAATATGGGGAAAGAAAGTGGTGGCTTGTGGGTGGGGGGCTGTGTCAGGGCAGGGCACAGGTAGAGACTTGCCTGCATAGCACTGGGAGCCAGTATCACCTCCTGAAAACAGGCTTTTACAGTCTGTGCATGCCTGAAATTGGTGGTAGCTGATTAGCTGGCTCCCCCTCACCAGGTGCTCATAGTTGAGTCAACCATTGGTGTGATGTGAACCTGAACGCCTGAGTGTGCACATTTCCCACAGGTTGCATATGCACTACTACAAAGCAATCAAGCACTAAACACCACGCTGACATACATTTCATGGGTAAGTAGGAAGAGGGGAGGACCTGTCGTGCCGGAGGAAAGAGCAGTAGGACTCGAGCATGCATGTACAGTCTCATGTCAAGTCAAGATGTATTTCTTTCCCTAAACACATCACTCATCCTCTAACATTCCAAATGCAAAAATAAGGTCTGGTCCCAGCACCAGCAGCACGGGACATTGTGGATGTTGGTAAGTTATGAAAAGAAAATGAAGACGTACACTCAATCTGTATCTAGTGTCAGGGGATCCCGGGTTACGGTGCAAGAAGGTGGATACAAGCACATGAGACAACTATGGGCTTAAAGGAAGTGGCTCGTGCCCTCTTGTACCTGGGCTGGTAGTAGAGAGGCCTAGTGGCTGCGTGCCCTCTTGTATATGGGCTAGTAGCAGAGAGGCCTAGTGGCTGCGTGCCCTCTAGTACATGGGCTAGTAGCAGAGAGGCCTAGTGGCTGCGTCCCCTCTTGTACATGGGCTGGTAGCAGAGAGGCCTAGTGGCTGCGTGCCCTCTTGTACATGGGCTGGTAGCAGAGAGGCCTAGAGGCTGCGTGCCCTCTTGTACATGGGCTGGTAGCAGACAGGCCTAGTGGCTGCGTGCCCTTTTGTACATGGGCTGGTAGCAGAGAGGCCTAGTGGCTGTGTGCCCTTTGTACATGGGCTGGTAGCAGAGAGGCCTAGTGGCTGTGTGCCCTCTTTTACATGGGCTGGAAGCAGAAAGGCCTAGTGGCTGCGTGCCCTTTTGTACATGGGCTGGTAGCAGAGAGGCCTAGTAGAGATGTATCTATACACAACACGGAAAGGACAATGTTTGTGTGCAGACGGGATGGCTTGCTTTCACCTTTTCATTTTATAATTAAGTGCATCTCATTGCCACGGTTTCATATCCAAATGGAGCTGATGAAAACTAATATCAATGCGGTGAAAATTAGCATCTAACCTTTCCTTTATTTGAACTGAACCAATACATCAGTTGATTATTTCACTTTTTGTTAATGTTTAATTACTCCGATTCCCAGAAGGGAAAACCTGTTAGTAATTATCTACCATTGCTTCCGTTCTGCAAGAAAAGCACCATTAAAAACAGAAATTACTTTTTCCAGACCTGTCCCTCACAACGACAACATGGACATATAGCCACTAGCGTGAGAAATTGAGAACACAATTTATCCTGCAGACTGTAAGCCAAGTTCTATTTGAGACTCGCCTTGACCCTGTCTCTCATCACTAAGACTTGAAGGTATAAAAATCTATTCAAGCCCAGTGATGGAAGGTCATTGGCAGGTCCAGACGGCTCACTACGTAAATCAAGTCATTGATTTTCTGGAAGAGCGACAGGCTTTTTCTGGAAGATCAATCCGAGTTATTCTTCTCAAATGAAATGCAGTAGAATCATAGGGGCTTGGTGACAGATGATGGGACTAAACCTGAGCGAGCAGCCCACAAACCTCCAGGGATCCACCCTATTGACATGACAGTGGCAGGGCTGCTGTGCTAGTTATTAAGGGAGGGGTATGAGTAATGGAGCTAGAGATAGGCACAGAGAATTTTGCAGCGGGAATGGTATTTAAAACATTCTCATTACAACTGTCACGTGTCGATTTATGACATACACCAAGTGCATGCAGGTGTGCCCGCACTCCAATGCGTCCGAAATGAGGAGTGTAGTCTGTGAACACTGAACTCTGATCAAGCAAACAGTTAAACATGTAAGTTTGATTTGAACAATCCCCTTTTCCATTAAAAGTACTGGCTCCTTAATTAAACCTCTTCAATTGGTAATGCAAAATACCTAGCTATATTTTGCTCAAATATATGTTAAATATTTTAAAATTATAGTCAACAAAAGTGTTTTATTATTCTATGTTTTTTAAATGTTGCCTCTTACTGATTTCACATCCAGATCTAGTTGTGTTAAGCCTTGGACATTGTCCTATCATAAAGCAGACTGTACTCTTTCCAGAACCACCTCCCCATGGAATTACCCATGGACCTGATTCACAAAAGCGTTTTATAATGGTGCAATCCCATAGGAAAACCCTCTGTGAATCAGGCTCTATGTCCTTTCCTCTGCAAAGTCCTATTGCTCCCTCTTTTCAGTTTTGGCATCCGTTGGCAGAGTTAAAGCCACTGAATGACAAGCTTTTTTTCTGAGGTTAGAATTGCTGTCATGACACTGACTAGCATTAAAAAGATGAACTCCTTTATTTACTTGTATTTATCTATTGGTTATTTGTAATGCACCTGTACACAATGTGCTTCAAGGCGCAATAAGGCCGGAGCATGGATGACAAGACAAAAACCAGTCGTATTAGGCCTTGTAACATTTGGATCGTGTGAGTGGAGTAACGAGAAGTGCAGGGGGAGAGGAAGTGGGAAGTGCTGGTCAGGGCGGAAGAGCCCGTGGGTTAAGCGTCAAGGGGAGGCCAGGTGGACAGAGCCAGGGAAAGCAGAGAGTACAGGGGGAGAGGAGTACACAAACTAAGTGCGAGGAGCGGGGCTGGAAGGGCTCAAGGGGTGCAGGCCCAGTCAGGCTAGTGCAGGGGAGGGGGCCCGGTAGGGCAAGTGCAGGATGGGGGCGGGGGTGGTCAGGGCAGACCAAGTGTATGGGTAGACTGGTTGCGGAGGGCCTGTCAGAATCTGAAGGAAACAGGCAACCAGGCAAGAGGCAGAGGGGGACATTAACAGGGGAAGGGAAAGGGAAGGAAGATTAAAAATAGAGAGTATTGAAAAGCTTCCATAACTTAAGGACATCCGGCTCAAGTCTGAGAGGGGCAGGGAGGCCATTCCAGAGGGAGATACCTGCGGAGGAGAGAGATCTACCCCCACTCTCTGCTTGGAAAAGCGCTTGATCTGCAGAGTTGGAACTAGAAGACTGAAGGGCTGTAGTAGGGAGGTATTTAGAGAGAGAGAGTTGGATGTAGCAAGGTCCCAGGCCCCAGAACGCCTCGTGGATGATGCAGAGGGTCTTGAACTTGATCCTCGCAGCAACTGGGAGCCAGTGGAGAGATTTTAGGGCTGGAGAGAAGCAACTGCTGGGCTTGAGGCCAACGGTAAGTCTCTAAGTCTCTTTGTTGTATTTCCTAGTGTCCTTCAACATTCTAGCCTACACAGTCTATGCTTAATTAAAACTATTCAAAATGAATGTTTGCAACATTGCTAATATAACTTAACAGTGTCAGCGGATCTATTATATGTACAGAATAACCATAGAGGCATAGCACACTGTTCCAAAATGTCCATTCAATACAACAAACACTTATCATCGCAACCTCGGTACAAGCAACATATCAAAATAGATGTTTAATGCATGCATTTTACCATTTATGTGCTCTAAAACATTCACTGGCTTTTCTGCAATTCTTGATCATTCATAGAACCCCTATTACCAATCATGGTGTTGATAGGAAAGCAGATGAAATGACAGAGTGATCAATTCAATGTTAATATCCGGAACAGTTGCTGTAAGCAATCACATCAAAAAGATTAAAAATAACTGAGTGAAATAAATACAGTTTCAAATCTGATATCTATTGTGGGTACATGTATAAGGAACATGCATGTTTCTATGTATAAACTGGTATATGGTGTGGCCATGGGCATCATGAACATGTAATTGGCAAGGTCAAGCTGTCATATATTCTGGGCACGAGAATCAAAACGTATATTACCATGTCAATGCTAGTATATTTTGTAGACACGGGGCTTCATCAAATCATGTTTTACATGGAAATGCTCTCATAAATTGACATGCAATAATAGAGTACGGCTCCTACACCATTGCAGTTGGGAACGTTAATGTACAAAAGTATGGATGAGGATCATTTGTGTCAATCAAACAGGGGTGGACTGGCCTATAGGGACCTCTGGAGATTTCCCGGTAGGCCTCTGCACCCTGGGTCTCTTGTCTCTGGTATTTCCAAATGGTCTCATAGGAAAAGCATTGGGCTTGCTGAAAATGTGTAATATGGGGCCACTTTGAACATTATTTCCAGGGCCTCTTTTGGTTCCCAGTCCATCCCCGCAATCAAACCGTTTATACGGTAACCATATCACTCAGCAAATGGCTGTAAATGTCTGCAGGCTTGCTCCGCTAACGGTCTGCAGGCAGGTTTAATAGAACCTATGTACATTTTTGGTAATCTGTAAAGGAAATTTCCCTTTGAGGTGTAGAAAAATGTACTGCATTCGTTTTCTCGGGTGTTCCTGTTATCCCACTGGTGCTCAAGTCTACCAAGCAAGGGTTTGATGAAAACCTACATTGATGGGCAGGGGCGGGGGACAAAAATGCAAGATTGCAACTCAATCTTCGTTAAATATGCACAGCTAAGGGCAGGAAAAGATAACAGTGGGAAAGGGAACAGCTTGTTCTATGGTCAACTTTCAAGGTGACTCAGAACTTGATCGTCTGTTTATAGTGGAAAAAGGGTGTGCTGAATACATTCCAATTCTAGTGCGTCTCGCTATTTTCCAAATGTTTAGCTCAACCCAATACCATCAGAATGGAGGTATAACGGAAATGAATGAAAGAGGGTTTGTGCTAAGCCAGTCCAAATTCCATCATCTTCAAGTCCAATTTCCTAGCCCCCACAAGGGCCTTTTTTCCAAGTCCCCGGGATTATGATCTAAAATAGTCCCACATTCTCTATTATTGCACACGGTCGTGTGTCCCAGCTCTCGATCCTGTTTGCACCCAGACTGCTTCTTGGTCTAGATATTCTCTCTCACCTAATGAGGTAAACCTTGCTGGTTTCCTGAAGGTAGCTGCATCACACATCCACCATTTAACAACCTGTTATGCCCCCTTGCCATTTGGGGTACGTCACTAACAGGAATTTAATTTCCCCTTCTGAGGTACTTGTCAGACTGAAGTTATTTTAAGCCACTCGCCAAGGTTCACCCTCCTTGGTTTGAGCACATTACAGCCTCTGACTCTTTTTGTCACTCCAGGGTCACTTGCTCCCACCAAAGTCTAGGAAATCCCCTATTGAGCTTAGCATCCAATCATCTCTGTTTTACAGTTTCGGTTCCTTGCCAGGTCTGTGCTATAGCTACCAGCAGACTCAATGCAGATTGCTTTCCTTGTTATCTAATCTGGGTAAGGAACTGAGTGGTAGCCTTCAGCATTGCATCTATGGATATCCTTCCTGAGGACCACATGGTCCGTTTCTCACTGTCCCTTTTTATACTCTTCCCACTCATCCCCTGAAGTACCTAATTACATGGTGGATTGGTCTGAATCTGGACCGGGGTTTAAAAACTAGGTCAACCATATTGCAGTGAGGCGGAATTACTTTCATCTTTGCACAATTTTGTACTCTGTCTCTGTTCAAGCCCAGGCACTCCCCGGTTTCTGCTGTGTCCCAAATGGGCGCTGTGGGCAGCCATGCTGATTTCTCACTGCTGTTTGGGTAATTTTCTCTGTGAGCCACCTGTCTGGGTGAATCTGCTTCTCTCTCCTGTGGATCTAACATGGATAAATGTGTTCTCACTCATATAGTATCCTGATTGCTCCTTAGTGGTACGTGATCTAGTGCAGTCTATACGTTGGCAAATGACTGGAATCTGGGGGATCAAAAATGTTACCCCTTCAGTGATCTCATTACATAGCAGATGGCTTGCAATATCTCCCTGAAATACCTCCCAGACCCCCACTCCTGCCCACCTTCCCCTTTGTCACAGGTGGGTATTAAGATGATGACCCGGGAGTCGGTCCGTGCAACATAACTTCTTTATTGATCAATATATGTCTTACATGAAAAACAGCCCCAACCTGCTTCCAGCTCAGCAACTGTCTTCATTCCAATCGAAGCCTTCCAATTCAAACTCTGCAGGTAATGGGGTTGTGGAAAGGAATATTGGTATCCTGCACAGTCTCATCCATTTACAGTAAAACATGTGCAAGTCAACTGTATTTATTAACACTATTTACATATTATAATATACATCAGTGGGCAACCAAAAAGGGTGCATTGAAAATAATTTGTAATTCATTTGTTCAATACATACCTTTTATTTTCCATGTTCTGCTTCATCCCTGTATTTGCTCCAATCATGTTTCACAACCCATTTTCACTGATTTTGCGAATCTCAGAAGCTCCACATTCTTCTCCTTCATTTGACTTTTCAGATCCATCAGATAGCCTCATGTGTAGCACACACTGTAGAATGACTGACCTGATGTTCTGTCCCCATTCAACAATATTCTTCAATTTCCTTGTTTATTTCTTTTTAAAAACATGTTTTTATTACTTGTTTCAATTTAAATGTAAACAATTTTTACAAGGATTATCCTGTTGACCCAAATTTTATACGGGTAATCCAGTCATGCTCCTAGCCCAAGGTCTTCGGATGTCCGTGTTTCTCAAGGTTTTCGTTTGCCTCAGCTGATTAATTATCTCCTACCTCATCTATGGCTCTGGTTATCCGTCTGTTAAGTAATCCAAGGTTTTCAAAAAAAATGGCAACCGCTATTAGCCAGGAGGTTTTTCCCCATTCATTAGCCTGCTCCGTCATTCCTCTTCGTCATAAAACTATGAGTTTCTCAGTAGATGACCCAGGTGGAGTGAGCACACTGCGGTAACCCCTGGGCATACCAAAAGAAGGTGTTTGATGGTTTCTTTCTTCATTTCCCTATGTCGACAGAAACGACAGCCATTTGTGTCGTTTTGATTCCTTCTTGCTAGGATTTTGTTTGTATGAAGAATGTTCAGACGGAATCTCATGAAGTTTTTACGTAGTTTCCTGTCGGGGCATTTTGCCAGGAAGGTTCTAGTTACATTCACTTTCATTGTGTTGATCGGTAGATCTTGCGTCAACTTAGAGGAGCTCGCTTCTTCCAACGTTTGGATCCAGTCTCTTTCGAGTATACGTTTTTTTATTCTTTCAGGGTTATTGATGAGCTCTACTTCAGTGCTGCCTACCCTATCCAGAAGAGACCTGTTCCTGGAGGCTCAGTTTTGTAACATTTTACAAGAGCCTGCTAGTATTTCCTTGCTGATGGCCATTAAAATGAATGGAGGTGAAGACAGCAATGTTTTTCTGTATAACATGAGTAGGTTCAGGGTCACTATGGATTTTAGGGTTTGAAGAGTTAGTTCTCTTCTTATCAAGGAAATCGGTAGGGAAGGTGGAAGGTTTAAGACCTTCCTCCAATATAATCCTTCCAGCTTCGGCCAGAATTTCTCAGGAAAGTAAGGCATAGCCTCTGTGCCATTGGTGAGGCTAGGAATGACTTTCTATTTATAAAATGTCAGTATCGGAGACAATGTGAAGCATCCGTATTTTTTGTTGATGACTCTGGACTGGGTGATCAAAAGTCGTGCCTTTGCCATTAGGCACTCTTGCATTGGGACTTCTGTGCTGTTTTTGTTCAATGTTATTCCCAAATATCTGAATTTATTCACTAGTTCTAGTGGTTGATGGTCAATCGTCCAGGTGAAGCTCTCTACTTTCCTTGTGTTCTTTTCGAAAACCATTATCTTAGTTTTCTCTCTATTCACCTGAAGGTTGTTATCTTTCAGGTATGCAGCCAAGTTGTTAATTTGTCTCTGCAGGCCTATCAGCGTTTGATCTATGTGGATTATGTCATCTGCACATAGCAGACGTGATATTTTAGCTTCACCTAGAGTCATAGGGAAGGAGTGAACTCTGTTCTCAAAGTCCCGAAATCAGCTATGTAAGCACTGTACAGAGCCAACGAAGTTGGGCAGCCCCGTTTGACTCCTCTGCCAGTTTTAATCCACGATGATAGCAGGCCTGCTTGGTTAAAGTGGACGCACATCGAAGTTCCTGAATATAAGGCCTTAATTGGGTTCAGGATCTGTGGTGGACTGGCACGATGTTCAAGTTTTTCCCATAACAGGGGTCTATCATCCTGGTCAAAGGCCTGGACCAGGTCGATGAATGCCACGTACACTTTCAGTCGACCTTTTAGGACTTTGGCTTTTAATGAGCTCAGTGCCAGTATATTCGCTGTCGTCCCCAGGCTTTTCACAAAGCCCGCTTGGAGACGATACACGGTTTTGGATGTTTTTGTCCATTTCTGTAAATTGTCCAGGATCAGAGAGCCGAATAGTTTCCCTACTGAATCAAGAAGGACGATGGGGCGATAGTTAGGATTGTCCCTGGCGCCTTTCTTGAAAATTGGGACCACTATCGCCCTTTTCCATGAAGGCGGAATTGCTGCAGTCTTGATACAGTTTTTGAACACTTCCATAATGAAAATGGACCAAGGTTCTGCATGTTGTTTTATGTCAAAGTTGGTTATTCCATCAGGGCCAGCGCCCTGGAACCATTGAGTTTTTTAATTTCATTAGGATCGTGCCCTGATCAGTTGGTATCTCCCAATTGTCGCTTGTAGAGGAGATGTTCAAGATCTTTCTTCTGGTGGGAGAACTATAGAGCTCCTCGAAGTGTTTTACCCATTTTTGGTCACTCTCTGAATTCAGTAGGGACAACTTGGCTCCTTCACCATTGCCCTTGATTAGTGACAAGAAGTCTCTTGACTTCTTGTCACATATTGCATGCAGCATTGACTCGGCATCTTCCTGGTGTCTTTGGTATTTGGTGTTTCTCAGCCAGGCTCGGTAACTTTTCAGGGCGTTCTTGGCTTCCTCCATTTTAGCTGTGGATTGCGACTTGTTTGCTGCTCGTCTCAACTTTCTGATTAACTTTCTTCTCTCCACGACTTGTTTGTTATATGCATGTAAGGTGGCTTTGAAATACTTGGAAGTCGTTTTCTTTTTTGGGTTGAAGACTAAAAGACTGAAGAGTAATCCACTGTGTTGGTGAGGCTTGCTTTGTTTGTTGCCCTTTGGCAGATGTAATTCTTTGTGAGTTGGGCAATGGCCTTTTTCGTCAGTCTTAACCTGTTAGCACAAGTGTAAGCTTCAAGGCTGGCATTCATGTAGCTCACTTTAGGTTTCTGAGAGTGCCACGCTGAAATCAAGATATTGTGGTCACTGAGACTAGTCTTGACCACTTCATATGATTCCAGTATGATCAGGAGGCTTCGTGAGACATGGGTGTAATCAATTGTTGCCACTTGCCCATTTCTTTCCCATGTCGGGTTCTTGAGGATGTTAATCTCCGATACCTGATGAAGATTGTATAAATCTCTGGAATCCATAAGTTTGATCCATAGGTGAGCTCGCCCTCTTGAGTTATCCAGGCGAGCAAACAGGTTGACATTCAAGTCGCCTGTGATGATAATGTGGATGACCTTCTGATTAATCAGAGTCCAGTCAATCAGGGATTCCATTTGTTTGAGAAAGTTCTCGGTACTCACACATGTGGAATTCCAGTAGGTATTTATCAGTAAGTTCTCCTCCTGCTGGTAAGAGTTGGATGCCTTGACCATTCAATGGTGGTGGCCAGGATGAATTCAGTTGCCTTCATGAGTTGTTAGAGGTGCAGTCCACTGCCCATTCTTATTGCTGTTATCAGGCCGAATCTGGGTCTGACCTCAGGGCCCTTGTGGGCTGGTGAGTCGGCTAGTTCAAAACCCTCTAGTGATGTTTTCGTGATGAGCCACATTTCTTGGAGGCAGAGGGCATCACATTTGGCCAAATTTACATCGGATTTGATGGTTAAATGACAGAATCCCATTGTGTTCCAAGAGCCCAGATTCATCATGGATTTCAGGGTGGCCAAGGGGTATTTGAGCTCCAAAGGGCTATCCGCTGTTGTTTCGTGTTATGGCTAAACTCTCCTTGTTGAAGCTGAAGAGGGCACTGTCCGTTCACTTTTGCGGTCTTTGGACGTTAGAGTTCTCATCTCGTCTCCTCTGTGTCTAGTCACGCCCTGAAGGTCTCTCTTGTCTTGCGAGAAGTTTATTTGCATTTGGGAGCGAGGTCCCTTTGGGTTTCTCTCTCTGTCGGGCGTCGTTGGTGAGGAGACATATCTTGACCTTTCATTGAGTTGTCTTTGGATATTCTTTTTTCCATTTGCTGTAGATCCCAGATTCCGTGGTCTGCCTTAGATCCTCTATGACTCGGGAGTGGAGCTATTGAGGAATGGCTCACGAGGGCTGGATCCGGTTGGTCTGCCATGAAATGCTTCCTGGGGATTCTTCCGTTGGTCTACCACCAGCTCACTGAGTTGGAGTTCGTTTAAAGAAAGGATCGGAAGAACTTGATGGATTTCCCTTAGTGAGGGGACCTCTTTTGTGTCACTTAAGTCAAACCCCAGGCTGCTTAGTTTTTCCTTTGCTTTCCATAACAATTTCTGGGTGTGTAAGAAAGAGCTGTCCTTCCTTCCATTTGGGTTTGGTTCGAGTATGTTAATGTCCTTGGTAAGGCCACTTTGAAGCGAGTTCACCTGATTGAAACATTTAGGTAGTGCCCTGTGATTCAGGTTACAGTTGTCTTTCCCCTCATGAGTTCTTTGAAGTCTGAATGTTCTCATAGATCTTAGCTTTGAATTGGAGGAAGCTCAAGCGTATTGAGAAGTGCCAGAATCAGGGCTTCTCCATTCTCTTCGATTGGACCTTGTGTACACGTAATTTGTAATGAATTTTGACTGAGGGGGGTTGATCTTTTCGCCCCAATTTCAGGCCATGATCTTCCTTTAACCTCTCGCTTTCTTCCCACCTGGAACCCCGTACCAGGTCCCTGTTTCTTTCAAAATATTTATGAGGAGAGGGACTGTGGGATACGGAGAATCTCCTTCGTCGTGGAGTGACCTTTCTTTGTAGTTGGCGACCTAGCGTTCTACTTTTTTGTAGTCGCTCCCTTTTCTTTACCAAGAATCGATCGAGGTTTAGGAGAGGGGATATCGACAATCATGATTTTCATCTTTGGCTCTTCAGCAACCCTGTTCTCTTGAGAGTCTGATCTTTTCCTCTTTTGCTGGGGAATGTCTAAAAGCTCTGATTCAGAATCTTCTACAGTGTACAAACTCATGTTCATTAGGTCTGATAAGCTCACCAAGCTTTCATCTTCAATTGACTTTGTTCCATTGCGGCGGGACTGCGACGTATCCAGGCTCGTCGGCCCCGTGGGCCCTCTCGCTTGTTTAACGGGGACTTGGGAGTTTCCTCCGGTGAAACTGCACCCAACCTTGTTTTTTATTTTTTTTGCCTTCTGCAGGTTCTTCTTTTTTTAATCCTGGGGCGGGCCCCCTTTTTGGGTGAAAATTCCAAACATGAGATTGTTTGGATCTATCGTGCTGGTACTGGATTTTGATTTGGAGAACGTGGTTATGGTCCAGGGCAAATTCAGAACTACTGATTCATTGCCCTTGATGAGGTTGGGCTTCTGTGGCTTGGTTTTAGGTGGGACCACTCCTGCCCTCTGTGGTTGCTCAGTAGCCAGTGGGTTGAGTCTTACTGCAGGACCTGTTAGGTCACTCTTCCCCCTCCAAGTCCCTTCTTTGATGATTTGAATGCAGGCATCATCTTGGGTGGGGGGAGCTCGCACCTCCGTCTGAGTCCCCAGCGACATGACTGTTTTTATTTCTGATGTTCGTGTACTTGGTGTCCTGGGTTGGTGGGGATGTCCTAGCTGTCTCTTTTCAGGCATATGTACTGAGCCGATAAGAGTTGTCCTGTAATTTGGCTACCACAAAGCCCTCCAAGTAATTGAGCTTTGTGTGCATGAGGGCGATCAGGGTATTTTGATCCTTTAAGCTGTCATTAAGGGATTCATAAAGTTTCCCAAATGGGGCCAGTGCAATGGTCCCTGCCGAGAGAATGGTCATTGGGTCGAGTTTCTTTTGAAGGGATTCATTGGGAGGTTTGGAAGAAATTTCACAGAGGCGTCGATTGACTGGCTGAGTTCTTATACTAGAATCCCTGCTCCCGACAAGCTCTGGTATTGTGGCACTAAACCTGGTGCCCGTGGGTCGAGATGGCTGGGTGAGCCGGGCTTCTCTCTCTTGGAGCCGCTGAAGGGCCGAGGGTGACATCGTCCCTCCTGCGTCAAGTGCAATGTGGGGCGCACAGAACTCCCTGGGCGCTTTTAGGCCTTTCAGATGGAACGTCCTGTTCTATATTTCTTCTTACCGGCCAAATAGGTTGATAATTGGTGTGAGGCTTGGACGACAAAGTCGGATTGCTCAGGGGACCTTCTGTTGAGTTCAGGCTTGCCTCATTGTTGACCTCCCTTGATGGGGCTGGCCTGCTTTGCCGATCTCGAGCAGTCTGCGGCTTGCCAATGTGCCATTTTTGGGGAACTGGTTTCAAACAATTCACTGGATTTGGTAGTATGGACTCTCATGGGATCCATTGAGGCCCTGCAGATGGCAGATTTATGCTTGTAAGTGGGTGGCAGTGTCTTGAACTATTGCCAGCAGCTCTGCATCCGAGAGGTCTTCTTGGGTTAGTCCATCCCGCAGTGTTTTTTTTTCCAAAGATCTCTTTTAACGTGGACATGGAGGCTACTGGGTTAGAGGCTTGCAAGCGCTTCTGGTCCTTTGGCCCTCTCTTATAGGGCACCTTAGTTTGGACCGTTCTGTGAATAACCATTTTTTGTTTGCTCGCTTCAGTTCTTATCCCAGAGGTGTTGTGTTTTGACCACCTCTTCTTCTTTGCGATTCCAGTCGATAACGGCAAGCATGGCACTGCAAGAGCCCCTTGTGAGCTCATTGGTGGTGGGCTGGTCGTTAAGAGGGAGGAGGTTCCCTCTCGTTTGTGTCTTTGGAGAGATGTTGGTCTCGGCGGTCAGTTTGGGGACGTTGGATTCCTCAGTGCCAAGAGCTGGATCCTCCATTACAGGCCAGGGAGCAGGGAGCAGAAAATCCAGTGCCCTTACCTCGTCTGGAGGGGTCATCAAATCTCCTTCCTTGGGGTGTGTGTGCATTAGAGCTCTGGCGTGGATATTCATATTTCCCTCAACAGGGACTCCCTGAAAAGGACAAGATGTGCTTTTGTCGCCATACTCGCAGAGTTTTTCAGAAAGTCCAGTTTGCATTCCTCCCAAAGGAGACTCATTGTGGGTGGTCCCCAGTTCACCGGCCAGCGGAGTCTCGAGAGGTGAGTCTATCAGCCTCTGTTCGGCAGGCTTGTCCCTGTGTCGACCTTCTCCGGCACCTTCTCCTGCTCGGTAGGGGAGCCATTCGGGGCGACTCGATGGTTGAGATCGAAGGCTCCATATGGTTTTCTCCGGCTGCACTAGTTGGACGTCTAGGTGCCGACTCAATTGAGGGAAACTGGAAGGACGCTGCGGGGAGTTCGGAAGGTAAAGTCTTACCGGCGGCTGGTGATTGAGACTGTGGATGGTTTTTCTGCATGTTGAGGGGGGATTCCGTAAGGTCCTTCATTGTTTTTTTTAATGACACATTTTATTGGTTTTATTTAGTGGAAACAACAACAATAAACACATTTAAAGCATGCACAAAAAAACAAAGGGAAAACAAGCCTAGTACACAGGTTACCAGCATGATTCGTGTTTGGGTACTACGGCTTGACCCTTTCAGGTACAATCCATTATGTGTGGAAACCAAATAAGGTTTCTACTTTCACTGACCATCATGACATCTGTTGCGTTACGTTAACATTCCTCCCCAGGGCAGCCTCTTGCTGTATATACTCTATGCTCCAATATGATGCATGCATCCACATCTGACACCCATTGCTCAAATTGTGGAGTAAGGTCCGAACCCCATAATTGTGCAATGTTCCTTTTTGCAAGGCCAGTGACATTGAGAACAGTAGTTTCTCACGGCGCATCATCTCTCCGTTCTTCTCCACCCCTAATATTACCAGCTTAGGATCCACAGGTATAACATGGCCAATGACCGTTGATAGTGTACCGCAACATCTCTGCCAGAAAGGTTGAATTTTTGGACATTCCCATATGATATGGAAGAAGGTTTCTCCCTCTTGATGGCATCTCAGGCATTTAGAGGTCGTGACTTTACCCCCATGATGTAACGCCGTTCTTGGATAATTTACCCTATGTAAAATATTTAGCTGTACAAGTCTGATTCTGGCAGAAATGCCAGTTTCTCTAGGGTACATTAGGGCAGTGGTCCAGTCCTCATGTTGCAATAGCCCTACTTCCTTTTCCCACTTGACTTTCAGGCTTCAGAGAACTCATGTTGCAATTGAGGAGATTGCATTATACATTACAGAAGTTGTTTTCACATCTACCCATTCTAGAACAATGTTTCTTTCAATTGGCGTACATTCCGTCATATCAGATAAGTTAGGCAGATGCGCTCCCAGTGCATGAGACATTTGCCTGTAATGATAGTGTTCCATCAATGGGAAACCAAACTTATTTGCTAGGCTCTCAAAGGGTGCTATTTTACCCTCCTGTATTACATCACTGACCTTGTCTATACCAGCCGCCTCAACGTTCACCCATCTCAGGAGCACATTAAGTTCAGGTAGGTATCTTTTCCTCCACAGAGGCTGAACTGGTGTTATCTTCGCCTCCCAGCCTATGTGTCTGTGTGCTTCCACCCATATCTGTGCTGTGTGAGTCACCATTGTGCAAGGAGGAGGGCGTTTGATGGTTTAGTGGGGAAATACCCTGTCTTGCATGCAGTTCTGCAAGGATGTGTGGGAGTTCGGGATTGTCGTGCAGAATGTTGTTTATTACCTCCATTTGGGCGTCCCAGTAGTATGTTTCTAAGTGCAGGAGTCCAATGCCACCCTCCCATATGGACCGTTGTAAGGTGGGTAGAGCCATCCGCGGGTGTCCACCTACCCATAGCAGCTTCCTGAGTATCCTGTCAATTTTCCGGAATTCTACCACAGGGATGTGTAACGGTGCGTTCTGCAGGATTTATAGAAAATGCGGCAGGGCAAGCATCTTGAAGAGCGCTGCTCTCCCAACAAAGTAAGAGGTAGAGACATCCAATATCTCACGTCATTCTCAAATCTATCAACAATCGGATATAAATTTTTAGGCACGTATTCCCTCAGGTTAGCCGTGACTTGAATGTCAAGGTAGTGGAATAGTTCCATTTCCACCCGATACCGGCAGACATCCGGAATGATATTCCCTATCCCTTTTAGCGGAAATAATATTGATTTGCCCCAGTTCTCCTTCAGCCCGCTGAACAACCTGTATCTTTCCAGCATCTGGGTACAAATGATGGGGCAAGAGACCGCCGGACAACTCAAGTAAATTAGTAAGTCATCTGCATATAGGGAAACTCTATCCTCGAAGTCGGGAGCCCAGCGAAAACCCGTTGTAAAGACTGGAGGGGGGGGTCTGTACTTATGCTCTTGATATGGTAGAGGAGAGGCACAGAGGACCCCAGCCAAGATTCTCTATTACGGTAGCAATGGACGAGCAATCAAGGCCTAGCTTCTCAGGAGGTGATGCAGGCTGGTTCTTAAGTACAGTCTAGTCCCCAAGCTCCCACAAAGGAATGTCCACACACTGTATTATTTAAAACCCAGTCTTTATATAATTAAGTTCAAGGTTATGTACACAATCACAATAACTCCCTTTGTGCTCAGAAAATCTACAATGGCAAATATGTACAGTTCTAAAGTGGTACCACAATTATTATAAGATCTCATTAAAGTGCATCAACTATACTCTGGTCAAATGCCATACGGATCACTTAATAAAGGCAACCAACAATAGACAAAGGAGGAAAGCAGTTTGTTAGAACATTTGGCATAATACTGGCCCCTACCAACTAGACACAGTTTTATGTGGAGATCCCCCCAAATAGGCAACCTGTAAAGTAAAGATATATAACAAGCCCAGTCCATATATTGTTCTATAAGTCTTATTTCCTTCTATAATGTTTCTACCACCTTAATGTACCTGGAATGGCAGAGTTCGACGACAGGTCATCGCCGGATCCTTCTTGAGCGGCTCCCTTTAAAGCAGGAGCCACGGATCATCAAGATCCCACAAAGAAAGTGAAGTCAGAGTTGCAGCGGCAGCTTTGGTCCCAGCGGTGCTCGTCGTCGATGAAGCAAAGGCATCCTGCAAGGAAGAGGCGTGCGGGGCTCCTCGATGACGATAGTTCACAACGTCTCTATGGTCGTTGGGTGGTGGGAAACCCACCGGCGGATGCTCCTCGGCACGTCGACGCCCCTGTCTTTCTGCGGCAGGATAAGGTGGGCGGCGGTGCGGACGAGCACATCCGTGAATCAAAACCCTTAGGCAAAGGAGCATGCGGCTCCAGTCGGCGGTGGCACGGCGTCAAACGGTCCCCTCTTCTGGGAAACATGGCTTTGACGGGCCACCAGCATTTACAGCAGACTTGCAAACCCTGGTCGACGATGTTGGACGGAATGTCCGGTGCTGATCTTCGTTCTCCTCGGGGGTCCCAGTCTCCGGTCGGCAGCCTTTTGAGGGTCTGACTTCCAGGGCGCTTCGGCGAAAGTTAGCAGTGCTTGATGGTGCCTCGTAGCTCGGGAAGAGGGCACTTAACCAGGTCCTCTCTGGGTCAGTCCTTGGAGACACAGCAGCTTTCAGATTGGTGAAGTAGAGCAGCAGCAAGACTTCTCTTCCAGCAGGGCTTCAAGGTTAAGCTTCAGTTTCAATTCCAGTTTCTCTTCAGCTTCTGAACACGAATTCTAGCAGTGAGAGGCCCCCAGATATACTAGTTGATCTCCCATTCATTCTGCTGGGTCACACTCAGTCAATCAATCGGTCAGAAGGGCATTCGTGCAGGCAGGCAGCCAATCAGGGGCATAGTGCATTCAGGCCATTCACTTCTCCCCAGACACTCACAACAATGTGTATTGGGACAAGTACCCAGCCATTCAACTACACACTGAATTCATACCAGTTTCAGGCAGGGCTGTCTCAGTCATTGTGTCAAAAACCAGAAACTAGACATCCACAACAAGAAGTGCATATTGGTCACACACTCCATTCACCCAGGTCCCACACACAGGGTGTACCCACAACATACAGTCACTGGGAAGGCTCCAGCCAGTCTGGCCTGGACTTCACAACAACACCATATATGGAACTTCCACACAACAGCCAGTCAGGGGGAAAGGACAGAGTCAGGGCTTCCCAGGACTTTGGGAAAACAAGGTAACAGGCAATAGAAAGCAAGAGGCCACAGGGGCCATCTTGTTTCCTATAAGGAATCAACTGATTCCAAGGGCAGGGCCTGGGTATCCCAAAATGGAGGATACTCAGATCACCTGTCAAATTCAGCATCGAGCTGCCACCAGCCCATACCCTGCTCTGTGGGCCACCCGCAGGTGCCCAAAGCATACACTAGGGGCACAGGGTTGTACCCCCACCCATGGGTGCCATAAGGGTATCCCATTAGTCTGCACTACCAGGAGTCCCACATGAACTCCTGCACGGAAAACATGACAGAACACACGATAAAAAGCAGTAAAGGACAAGGATACAGAGGCCCTTCCAGCATCACACCCGTCTACAGCTGTGTTTTTCTCAACAGTGCTGCTAGAGGCTCAATTACCAGTGCAAACAGCATTGCAGACAGGGGGCAGCCCTGCCTTGTCCCTTTGCCAAAATTGATCCTGCGCGATAACCAAACATTCACCCTAATTTCAGCCATCGGAGAGTTGTATAGGAGCTTGACCCAGCTAACAAATTGTTCTCCGAAGCCCATTTTACGCATTACCACCCATTCAGCCTCCCAATAAACCGAGTTTAATGTCTTCTTAAAATTGATTCCAAGAAGTGTAAGAGACTCCGGAAGCGCTAATGCTCTCTCAATGGCCAACTGAACTCTACGGATATTCATCCTAGTGGACCTTTTGGGCATAAAGCCGCACTGATCCAGATGGATCAAAGATGATATCACACCTTGCAGCTTGCAGTCTATTGGCAAGCATCTTCGCTAGGATCTTGGCTTCACCATTTATTTGAGAGATTGGCCTGTAGGAGCTACATTTGTCATGGGGTTTGCCTTCCTTATGAATCACTATTATGCTAGCTTTCCTTGGGTCCTGAGGGAGAATTCCCTCTTCTTTCGAATGAAGAAACATACGGATCATATGTGGCGCCACCTGACTTCCCCCTATTTTCTTCCACGTCTCTATTATAAACCTGTTTGGCCCCAGAGTTTTCCCAATTTGGAGTTGTGACAGTGCGTCTAGCAGCTTCCCCTCCGTTATATCTTCTTCCGGGCACGCTTTCTGCATATAAGTCGATACTGGCAGTGTAATCCCTTCCAAAATAGTAGTATCAATAGGGCCCGTAGGGGCACAATACAATTCCTCATAATAGGCCGCAAAGCCCTCTGCGATATCCTGGTCAGTTGAGGCCTGCCCTGCAGTTTCAGTGGTCATGTGTCTGACCTGCAGGTGCCCTTCATCCCTCTTGCCAGTCTTCTCTCCCACCTCATAGAGCCTTGCACGCATTGCTCCATGTGCTTGTTTTGCACAGTTCAGCATTACATACTGTAATTTCTTCAGTGCCAGAGTTAGGGATCTATTATCCTCAGGTAGATTTGTGTTTGTGTACAGTGTTTCAGAGTGCCATACCACCAGATCGGCGGCTTCGACATCCTCCCTATGTGCTTTCTTGTGTGCTGACGTCCACCCTAGGATTTTACCCCTAAGGAAAGCCTTGAAAGTCTTCCAGAGCATTGCAGTGTTGTCAACCGAGCCTACATTCAGCTCAAAGTACAAGGATGTGGCCTTTTGGATTTTTTCCACCAAGTCGGGGAAGCCCAGATAATAATTGTCATGCCGCCATGTTGGTGGGGGCGGGGTCTCTCGGTTTTGAGAAGCATCAATAGCGGGGAGTGATCCGAAATGCTCCAGGGGAGCAAGGTTGCCTCCATTTCCTTGTGAATGTTTGCTTTAGACAAGAAGAAATAGCCAAGCCTGGAGAGTGATGCATGTGCCCCAGAGTGAAATGAATATTCACGTTCAGTAGGATGTAGGTCGCGCCAAACGTCTTTCAACCCTAGTGCCGATGTAAAGGTAGCCAGTTTAGTAGGTAATGAAGGGTTTCTTCACCTTAAGTGTGTTCGGTCTACTTCATTGTTCATGACCTCATTAAATCCCCCCCTACTATCCAATTCTCTGCTTCATTGTTAGCTAGTATAGGTGTAATATCCTTTGTAAGGGCCGACATGAGTGTAGGTGGTGAATACACCGCCGGGGTGGTGAAGGTCTGTTTCCACAGTGTGCCGTATATACATACAAACCTCCCCCTGTGTCTTGGGTTGCATTGGAGATCACAAAAGGAGTTCCCTTTTGCAGTAGAATCAGTACACCTCTTGAGCCCATGGTAAACCCAGCGTGTACTGTGGTGCGATAATTTGTTCTCTTCAAAAAGTGGCATGTTGTACCCGCAAGATGTGTTTCTGTAAGGAACGCTATGTCTGGACTGTGCCTGTTTAAAAATTGCGTCACCAGTCTCCTCTTGATACCACTACCAAGGCCATTTACGTACCATGTTAGGAGCCGCAAGTGTTTAGTGGTGGATCTAGTGTGTGTCAACGTGTGGAGAGTGAGTGACCATGTCAAGCATGCCATGCCCTCTCCGTGAGAACTGATTACCCATATACAACGTGTGTCTGGTGCCAACAGTTGACCCATGTTCAGATTAACATAAATCATCCCAACTCCCCCCTCCCCATACTCCATTCCATTCTGAAGCATCTGCACCCCAAAAAATTAAAACTTCAACCTAACAGGTTAATACTCTACATTCCATATGCCCCAATTTACAAACACTGGGGTACAACAATCAGACAAGATTATCACTTATCTATACACTCAGTAACAACAAGGGGGGGTCCATGCGGTCTGGGCCGCCAGCTATCATGACATCAGGTTCGACAGCAGCGTTAACAGCGTTTTAACATGCTTTTGCCACAGTGCCTAGTCTCCGAGCACCCCGTCTTGCATCACTGATGCTGCATTCAAATCAATCATTGTCTCCTTCTGGCAGTGCTTCAAGCTCTTGTTGTGGGCGTTATGCTGGTGCCCTCTCCGGTCAGGGCCGATTTCTACCATTCTCTTGTCTCCGGTTCGGTCTCCAGTCACCCTCAAGATGGCTTTCTGCCCAGCTTCACGCTTCTCTGGGATCCGTAAAATGCACAGTTGTTCCGTTATAATAGATTTTCAGTTGTGCCGGGAACAGGAGTCCATATTTTATGTTGAGAGACTGTAGGCGGGTCGAATGACTGCTGTGCTTTTCGGACCTCCTGGGAAAAAAGTGATTCTGGAACCGTTATATGTTATGGAGCCCTTTGTTCTGGCCATCTGAAGCGCTGCATCCCGGTCCCTATAGTTCAGGAGCTTTGCTATTACTGTGCACGAGGCAGCACTGGGGATCTGTCTGCCCAATGGAATACGGTGAGCACGCTCTACTGAAGGTCCGCAAGCCATTGCTCGAGGAACAGCTCCATGCTCGGGCCCTGCGCCTTTTCTGGCAATCCAAGAATCCGGATATTGCTCTGTCTCGCTCTGCCTTCTCCCTCTTCCACTCGTTCCTCCAGTGCTTTGAGATGTGATAATGCCCCTGTTATTTGGTGGTTTACCATTCTCAGACCGTCCTCTGTTTACGATATACGGCCCTCAGCTTCTACCATGCGGGCCGTAAGCTTCTGTAGGTCATGACGCAGACGCGACACCTATGTACTTATGCTGTCCATCTTTTTTTCCATAGACGTTCTTGAGTTGGCGATAGCATTCATAACATCTTTTAGGGACAGGTGGTCTTCATCCATTTCGATTGTCTCAACAGATTTGGTGTGCTCCGGTGGGGGCGCCTGGGCAGGGATTGTATACAGCTCCATTCTGTTCTGCGTAGACGCATTCTTTGCGCTGTCCTTACCCATGATCGTGTAGCCAGTGTTGACTCAGACGTCTACGCTTGAAGTTGGTCTGGGCCTATGAGGGGGTACCGTGCACAAAGGCAGCACCAAGCTCTGTGCACAGTATCGTATAGGTGTTTCCCAGGGTGGCTGCCTAAATTCGTATTCGCTGAAGCCTGAAGCCCAGGCAATCAGCCCCATCACAGCATTGGTGGCAGTCTAATAGACTGCAAGATTTGCACACCGACTTCAGTGCTCTGGTATCTATCTTTCGCTCCTTTCAGGCAGTTTAACATATGCTTCAGGCCATTATGCTGTTGCTAGTGACTGTTCCCCTACCAGAGGAGCTGTGAGAATTTTGGGCATAAGATCACGCCATGCAGGACCATGGGCGCCGATGCCGCATGCCACCCCGGCCAGGCTGGTCAGTATTAATGTGGCTCCTTTGATGGGAGACGTGTCCGTTCCAGGTGCCCCAGTGTAGGCTCGTGGTCAGGACAAGTGAAGTCAAAGTAGGTGCATTTTCTACACCAAGGTGTTGCCTCCAGTACGGGAGTGTCCGTGCCTCCTCTCTAGTGATCTGGATATAGGTCCCACTGTCTCTCCTAGACTCTGGAGGGGGCAGCTTCTGTTGCACGGTCCATTCGTGTGACACTGCCTGCGCTGTTGGGCCGCCTCCGTCTGCCACTGGGCTGGAAGTCCATTATGTCTATACCCAGTGCCAGTGCGTTCCCACTAGCACTTCTTCTCTGGCAGTCTACAATCAGCCTGTGTGGCTCAGCAAGCACAATTTGCGTGCAGCGATGAGACAAGCCTTCCTGTCTGTGGAGCCAGGCGCGGAAGACAGGAGTCAACAGGATATAAGTGTATGCCCTATCTCGCAGAGCCTGCAGTAATTGTTGTGCCCGTTACCTTTCAAATCGGCACCTTGTCTGTCAACAGACTCGCTTCCCAGCAAATGGCCATGTGTGAAGATGGATCAGGCCCACATACGTTCCCAATCGGGAGGTTGTCTTGCATGATTGAGTGTTGCATCAGCTACTTAGTGCACTAGCTGGATTCTAGCCCCGTAGGGGATGGCCCGGACACTCAGTGCTCAGCCACATTCCCACTTACTGTGAGATAGGTGCGCCAGAGAGGCCGTTCTGTATTCGCATATTCCATACAGCATTTACACACTCTCTGTCTGCAGCACACTTTCTGTTTTCAGCTGCTGTGTGTTTCACATACTGCAAACCATGTGAGATGATCCTCTGGCAGGGTCACATGGCAAGCGCTTGGTCTGTAGGGGTAGCACTACAGCGTTACAGCTTATCAGTAAGCAGTTATGCTCTCCCTCTTTTGTTGACTGGGGAGGTGGGTTTAATATAAGTACCCCGATCACTCGTTGCCTCAGGAGTTGCAAACCTCAGTGTCACTCTGGTACTTTTGTATTCAGCACCCGCACAGGCAATTCTCCACAATCCCTTTGTTACTGCCGGTCGCATAGCTCCCAGACCACCCGGGGGCGCACAGCGACGCATTGCAATTCTGCCGCTGTCCAGCCCACCGTCTGTTCGTGTCACAGGCAGACCCTGATCCTTACCGGCGTCTGTGTATATCGTCCGGCGGGGGCTCTGTCGCACCTCGTCCCGTCACCGTGGCAGTCAGGACCTCCACCCAGCAGGTCCCCTCCGGTGTCCTCAGGCTGTGTATCGTCCCCTCGCAGCGGCTCTGTGAAAGCCGTCGTTCCTTCGCCTTCGCAGGCTCGCTTTCAACCTCTGTGCTGGGTCATTGACAACCAGGGTCGGTGCCTGTACACACAGGTCGCCACAGCGGCCCTGTGCCCTCAGTGGCTTCTGCAGGGCATTCGCTTCAGTTTGCCGCCCCAGCATCCATCTTGTCTGGAATTCGGAGCTGGCTGCACAAACTTTCAACAGCACATATCTCCAAGTCTGCTCTCCGATCCAGGCCGGTATTGCAGCAACCCGCTGTAGCAGATTTTCACCGGCTATAGATACTATTTCTCTCCAGAAGTAGATGAAAGGAATAAACTGGATGAAAGCAGTGGAGTGGATGAAATTAAGGAAATGGCTGAAATCAATGAAATTGGAAGAAAGGAACAAAGTGGACGAGAGGAATAAAGTGGACAAGAGGATGGAAAAGATGAGTACATGATACAGAATGAATGGAACAAATGGAATAGATGAATCAAGTTCATGACATGGATCGAGTACATGTGATGGATGGAGCGCATGGGACAGTTGGAGCTCATGGGACAGTTGGAGTGCATGGGATGGATGGAGAGCATGGGACGGATGGAGTGCATGGGACGAATGGAGTGCATGGGACGGATGAAGTGCATGGGACAGATCACGCGGTGGAATGGATGAAGCGGGTGGAACGGATGAAGCGATTGGAACGGATGAAGAGTGCGGATCGGATGAAGAGTGTGGAGCGGATGAAGAGTGTGGGGCGGATGAAGAGTGTGGGGCGGATGAAGAGTGTGGAGCGGGTGAATAGTGTGGAGCGGATGAAGAGTGTGGAGCGGATGAAGAGTGTGGGGAGGATGAAGAGTGTGGGGCGGATGAAGAGTGTGGAGCGGGTGAAGAGTGTGGAGCGGATGAAGAGTGTGGAGCGGATGAAGAGTGTGGAGTGGATGAAGAGTGTGGGGCAGATGAAGAGTGTGGGGTGGATGAAGGGTGTGGAGCGGATGAAGGGTGTGGAGCGGATGAAGGGTTTGGAGCAGATGAAGGGTGTGGAGCAGATGAAGAGTGTGGAGCGGATGAAGAGTGTGGAGTGGATGAAAAGCATGGAGTGGATGAAGAGCGCGGAGTGGACGAAATGTGCAGAAAGGACGAAGGGTGCGGAAAAGATGGAGTGTGCGGAGCGGATGGAGTGTGTGGAGCGACGAAGTGAGTCGAACTAATGAAGAGGGTGCAACAGATGAAGTAAGTGGAACGGATGGAATGTATGGAACCGGTGGAACAGATGAAGTGCTTAGAACTGAGAGAGTACATGCGATGGATGGAATGCATAGAACAGATAGAGGGCATGGAATGGACATTGTGCAAGAATGGTTAGGAGTGCTTGGAACAATTGGAGTGCATGGAACGGTTGGAGTGCATGGAACAGTTGGAGATCATGGAACGGTGGAGTGCATGGAACGGTTGGCGTGCATGGAATGCATAGAGCATGAAAGCGCTCGATCTCAAGCGCCCACAGAAAACCACCATATCACTTCACCACGCTTACTCTTTTCTATACTCCACCACTCAACTAGAACACAGCGATACTATGACACTTTCGGTATAGCTGTTCTCATACCAACACCTGTCACATACTCCCCATCATCCTAACTAAACACAGCTGGCTATTCACACCCGCCAGCCTAGGCATTCTCCTCAGGCCTAACTCAGCCAGATTCAGTCGGTTATCAACCGGACAGAACAAATACATACTACTGATATCCCAACCACCACACCTACCGCTAAGAAGCAGCTATCATACAACTGCCACACCTGCTGCACCCATATCCGGTGCACACACGCACCTTACGACTCTCTCTCTCTCTCTACTGACTTGAACTACGGTTCCCGAGGGCGTTCAACCTACCAGCACCTTGAGATCATACCAATGGTACATAAGGCGCTATATAAATGCAAAGTAACATAACATTCTCCTAAAAGCACTGAAGTAAAATATAGAAAACCCTACTTTGCAAACAATACTTATAAACTTGACCAAATGAGACACCTAAACATACTTCAGTTGTCTTACAAATACAATAATTCAAACTGTACATAAAGTATATTAAAAACCCACTATCGCTCACCTTCAGCTGCTCCAAATATTGACTAGCTCTTCACCAGAGCTAAACACAGAACATGTGCACACTCTAAGTTCTGAAATCATACTGTCAAAAGTTCACACAAATGTCACTTTCATAGCTTTCACTTTCATTCAATAGCTCAAAAAGAGGACTGTAAAAAGCAAACCAGTAAAATGACAAACACATTTATTTTACAAGCTTTATCAATCAATACACCCCAACACAATACTTCAATGAGTACTTTATACAATATGTACACCCTACATTATAAAAAATGTTTATTTTCCTCCTATTTTTTCCCAGTAACATACCCGCGGCTATAACCCCGGTTACACGATGAAAACCCACCCATAGTCGCGGCTACTCAAACATTTTACTAATGCACTCAAAAACACATATCAGAAAAATTTCAAAATCAGTTAACATCAGCCTTCAAGCCAAATAGAAACACACATACAAATCTGAGCTAAAACATCAATAATATAATATGATCACTGAACCAAAATACAACTGTCTATAGTCGCGGGTATAGCAACGCGATAGCGATAGTCACGGGTGCACCCACTGAAAATTCACAGCGTGGCATTTGCCTGGCCATACCCATGGCTTTCCTGTGGTTGATACTCACGGCTATCAAAGACCACAACATACGATTGGTGAGTTCATATCCACGGCTAGGATGCAACAGTTATAGCCTTGGCTGCACCCATCAAAAATACACAAAGTGCCATTTGCCCGTCCGTACCCACGGCTATCAAAGACTGCAAAATGCAATTGGGACGCTCATACCTGCGGCTAAGACATGACAGTTATAGGCTCGGCTGGACCCACCAAAAATAAATGATGTGCCATTTACCTGTTCATACCCGCAACTGTAGCCTGTCCCGAGGTCAGTACCCGCAGCTGCAATATGCCTGACAAAGCACAACGTTTACCGTATCCACAGCTATTTAAAAAAAATACATTTTCCTTTTCCAATATACTTTAAAAGAGTTCTGGGTCGCTCTTAAAAGAGGCTTTGGGTTCTTTGACCAATATATCACCAACATTTTCAATCCGAGAAATACTCTTCACCTCCATGATGATTCAAAACATTTTCAAAAACTTGTCTGTGTTCTTTCTTTAGATGATTAATTCATTTTCTTTTATCAAAAAGAAAAAAAACTGTGCTCCCTGTCAAAAATATTTCTCCACAATCACAGCATATATCATTTCAAACACTCCATCTAACATAATATTATAAAATTAAACAAAACATTGTAAGCCAATGCTTTGAGAACTCATCACCAATGTTCTTAACATCACCATTAACCCCATTCTCAAAGAATTTGCCACAACCTTCTGAACAAAGACATTCCTCTCCTTCTGGAATTGGCTCCATTCTTCAAATATCGAATACAACAATAAAGATACCCCTAAAGAAAGCACTATTTCCTAAGGGTGCACCTCAGCCATCTACAATTTTATTGGCATATATAATCATCAATCAAAAAAATACATTCTCCCAAAGGCTCTATACAATTCAACTGCATCTGAGCTGCTTGAAATCCTATTGACAGCCACCTACTAAATAACAATGAACAACCAATCATAAAGCAAACACAAACATTCCACCTTCTCTCCTCATTAAGCTTCAATTAAGCAATATGACCCGAGCGGCGGGGGCATTACCGACTCAGGTAATGCCCCGGGGCCCATAGTTATAGGCCCGAGCGAAGGCCCGGGGTAAGGCCCAGGACATTACCCGAGTCGGTAATGCCCCCACCGCGAGGGTCATATTGCTTTTAGTACCCCGGCCCGTATTATGTGCGTGACCGGGGGAACTAAAAGCATTTTTTTCTGTCCCGAAAAGCCGCAGCGTTGGGGGACAGAAAAAAAAAAAAAATGTCTAAGAAAATGTCCACCGGGAAAGGGAAAATGGGAGTCCCTTTTCCCTTTCCATGGCGGTCATCGGGAGCGGACGCGCTGGGAACACAAAAAAAGAAGCAGAAGGTAAGTAGGGTTGGGAGGGCGGGAGGCAGGGGAAGGTTGAAAAAAACCAAAAAAAAACGTACCTGTGTCCCTGCTAGGAGACGACGCAAGCCTCCAGCCGTGTGTCTCCACACTGCTGGAACCTGCAATCGTTCCCCAGCGGGGACTCAGCAGCAAAAAGGTTAGTGGGGTGGGGGTGCAGGGAGGGCAGGGAGGTTTAGGAAAACAAAAAAAAAAAAAGCTTACCAGAGTCCCCGGCGGGGGTAAAGGCAGCCTCTCAGCCATTTGGAGGCTCGGAGCAGGGATGGCCCCGCTTCGAGCCTCCTCATTGGCTGAGGGGCTGCCACACCCCCGCCGGGGACAAAGGCTGTGGAATTCCGACAGAGGGATTCCAGCTCTTGAAATGACTCGGCGAGGGCCAATCAGAATGGCTCTTGCATTCTGATTGCGCCCTCGCCGGGTACTAATACATGGAATGGCTGGAGGAGAATTACCCTACAGAAGGTGAGATTAGAAAAGAAGACACTCAAACCAATGCTCTGGAAGAAGGTACACCACCATCAGGATGTTGTAAGTACATTCTATATATTCATGTAAAATGTGACTAGCAATTACATTTAAATTCACAAATAACAGTCACCAAACACATTTAATGTATCTACCTGTTGTCAAACTATCAACTGTGTATGCAACCAACCCACACATTTTTAAAGTGTATTATATTTTCAATTGTTTACAAATGTTTAAAATATTTTCAAACAGATGAAGAAGTGATTCAAGTCTCTAGAAGATTCACAAAGGAAGCACCACAACAAGGACCTATAATCCTAATTATGAATTCCTTGATAGAAATAAAAGAAATAATGATGAATATACAAAAAGACATGCAAGCAATGAAAAAGGACATTGACCATTTAAACATAATCACAAAGAGTAAAAATGCACAAAACTTGGCTACAGAACAAGACATGTCATTTATTACAACTAAAACTGAAAGCAAACTCATAAACACATCCCCTCCCAAATAAACTTGTTTTCAACAAACTGTGTTTGAATATTTATTCACCCCTTCCAAATATGTACATTATTATTGATTAAAAAGTATTTCAAATGTAACACTAACTGTTTGCAAACACTACACTCAATACATATTAAAAATGTTTCTAAATTTAATAATAAAAAAATAATAGCTTTAGCCACGGATACCAAATTATCCAAATCATGCTGCACCATCGAACTCGCACCTGGGACATCCCCCCGGTTGTTGCTGCAGTTACCTGCGTCTCCAACTGCTGATGGGTCATTGAACAGGATCTCAGCCACGGCTGTATATCTATGTTTAAAAAAAAATGCTATCCTTCTATATAAAAAAAGAAAAAAGAATCAGTTCAAAACACACACACTTTAACAAACACAATGTAACACCCTCATCGTCATGACCGTCCTATTTTATATGCAGTGCATCACATTCACTATATAACAGACAAAACATGAATGCATAGTACACTGTTGTTCTCTATGGACATACTAATCATTGCATCATTGGGAACAAAATCCAACCTGGATTAAAAAACCATACAACAATATAAAAAAAAAACTATAACAAAAGACCACTACAAAAAACAAATAGGAATATATAAACTGGGTGAAAGTAAACAAAGAACATTATACTGTAGCATGCAGAAAGAATTATGAGAAGGTTAGGAAAACTTGGAGAACAAGAGAAAATAGGGTAGGATGCATCAAACAAATATAGTCTTTCAAACTACTTTTTTTTACTTTTTCATTTTCGGCAGCATTGACGTTTTCATGTTGTCATTTTCATTGTTTAATAATTTGCTCCCTACTAAAGAATTCCAGCAGAATTCCAGCATGTCTGAACATGAGAGACAACGTTACCATTTGGAGCAACAATACACATGAATTAAAAAAACAGCAGACAGTTGGTGCTTCATCAAAGTCAAGATAAACAGTGCAAAAATGAGTCAGAAGAGGTACTCTTCACCTTGTACAATAAAACTCTACGCCGTGGACTTTCTAATGTTCCATTGCAAACTCTAGGAACATCAATAATGATTAATCCATCATAAAAGAAAATGCATGTATCGTATCTCTCCAGGACCAACATCTCTGCACTGGCTCCCAGTGGCGGCAAAGATTAAGTTCAAAATCCTCTGCATTGTCCACAAGCGCTTCTGCGGCCTGGGGCCTCAATACCTTCAACTCTCTCTTCCTAAATATCTTCCTTCTCGAGCTCTTCGCTCATCCACCTTCAACTCCCTCAGGGTTAGTCGCTTCTCCAAGCAGTGAGTTGGCGGTAGTTCTCTTTCTTCTGCTGGGGCCTCCCTCTGGAACAGCCTCCTTTCCTCTCTGAAACTTGAGGTGAACCAGCTCCGGTTCCAGAAGCATGTCAATACCTTCCTCTTTGCTTCTGCTTTCTCTCATCCACTCCCCTGCTGATCTCCTGACTGATTCTGAAGCTGCACTGGTTTCCTGGCTACCCTCTGATCTCTGGGCCAGGTTGCACTGCAACCCTGCCAACCCTTACACTCGGGACTGTTTCTGTATCCCCACAGCCCCTTCTAGCACTTGACACCTGTTGTCTGCACTTACCACTGCACTTGCCACCTGCTGACCGCACTTTGATTTATTATGTATTGTCTTTATTTATTTTATTGTTATCCCTTGCACTGCAGTGCCCCCTCCAATCTCCCCTCACACTTTTTCCCCTTCCCCCCTCCCCTGAACTTGCGTGATCTGAATGTCTCCCGGTCTAATAGGATCGCTGTCTCGGTCTTCCATCTGTTCCCCTCCCTAGCCTCATCTCACCTTGAAACACTTGTGTATAGGCACGTCATAAATGCCATATCAAATCATGTGTTCGATTCCTTAAATAGACAGAGATCAGCACCACCTACAGCACCTCCATCCACTAATCCAACAATGTCAACAGTGATATCAAATGCACAGACTCCTCTTTTACCGACTTTCCTCATAACTGGAGCTGTGACTAGTGGTTGTACAAAATTAAGCACCACACATTGCTGCCACCAACAGCTAGAGTCTTAAAACAAGTGAACCACTGCATTTAAAGAATCATCCAAATTGCTAGAAAGGTCACAAAGGAGGCTTTTCAAAAACAGTCTACAGATGTGCTGCTCCCATTTCTGACAGTACCACTTTATTTTGTACATAGGTTGACAATTCACAGGAGTTAACTGTACATCTTGTGCAACTTCACTGGGGTGATGGTAACAATGCAGCTACAGGAAAATACAAAAATAAACACATTACAAAAATGAACTTGCACAACACCACCAATTGAATTACCTCACAAAACACTTGAAACACTTCAAGTAATGCATATCTCAAAATACATTAGAGGTACAAGAGATGCAATCAAAGAAACCATCAGCCTTAATAACAAATACCAAAGCTACATGTCTACATTTTTCAAACTTAAAAAATACAGTGAAAAATGCTTGCCACTCAAACACAGCAAATGAATACAATAATAATGAACACTATCTGATAGCAATGGTGACTACACCTAACATACACAACACTGCAAATAAACCTTTACATCTGTAAATGCAGAGTAATACTTAATTTCACTTCAGTCACACTCCAGACATGTGCACAGAGTTCAGGAATCAAAAAGGCAAAACTGCAGAAAATGATGGCTTTTATACTTTCCAAAACAAACACCAAAACAAAGAGGACTATATACCAATAAAACTACTAAAATGGCTGACAAATTTTCAGCACAACCTATCACTAAATCCTACACAAATGCAAAAGTAACAACAACCAATAACGAACAATGAAACTGACACAAACACACCTAGCATCTTTCAATGCCGTGTTTATTCAACGCGGATACAGATCCTGATTTGTACACACGGCCACATGCAAATTCACCTGCAAGACCCAAATCAAACTAAATTGACTTTTCAAACCTTCAAATCATATGAGTAAACAACTAAGTACATAATATAACACACACAAATAAAATGCTGTACTGTATCACTGTATCACGCACATGAACATATGATTATTGCACAGAAAATGAATGTTTATGGACGCAGCTTTAAATACACCCACAGCTCCATCCATGAAAAATTAAACACAGGATAGTATTGATGCACCTACGCACATGCTTTTTATAGATGCCACTATTCTAGAGCCTGTCGTACATGCCACAGCTATTCGCAAAAACCTCTAAATTCGAAATTGCATTTCCACAAAATTTGCAACAAACTCCAAAAGCTGTCCCCAACATACCTACTAGCCCCCTGCAATCCTCATTGTCCTCCTCCATTACCCTAGTGTCTTACATTTCCTGAAAACACTTAATTCATATAAGATGCCACCCGACCCAAATTTCCGGGTGCACTGTAGGAGGTGTAGCATCATCGACCAATTAGAAAGTACAAAACACACACTTCATACATACATTGCTCATACAAACTACTACAAATTCAAACTAGGAATCATTTTCCTGGAAACAGAGAAATACTGCAGATATCATGGCTGGTTTGAACACTGTGTGGCTGATTGGAGACAGTTGGCTGTTTTAGTTGCTGGCTTTTTTTGAGAAACTAAATATTAACATGGACTTAGGTTTGACAGATTTTACCCTTAAATGGTTTGGATTGCGGGGAATGCGTTGGTTCCAGATTTTTCCAAAATTGTTAAGTATGAGAAGTACAGAACACTCAGACGTCATTCTAATTCATTGTGGAGGCAATGATTTGGGGAATGTACGAGGGGTGTCCCTTACTTTAATGATGAAACAATACATGGGAAAACTAATGGGACTATTTCCTCATACCATCTTTATCATTTCCAATCTCACTCAGAGGCAACAATGGAGATGGACCACCAGATTAAATGGTAAAATTTAGAAATCCCAGAGAAATGTTAATAAAGCATAAAGCAGTTTCAGCATTCATGACAGACCACAACCAATTATGGATTGTGAACAACAACATACAGTTCTACATGGCCAATTTCTATAGGGATGACAGAGTACACTGAACCGATGATGGAAATGCAGTGTTCCTTGATAACATCAAAACAGTACTACTGATGTGCTAAGGTTCTACACTCAGTTTACCCCAAAACAAGGCTTTTAAGGACTACTCATCATACATAAATACATAAATACAATAAATAATAACTAAAACATTTTTTTATTATACCTGCGGCTACAGATCATTGACTTTTACCTTAGCCGCGGCTAACAAAAAATCAGTTAAAAGGGAGACTGACTTCACGCTTTATACTACAATCCAACTTAAATGATGAATACAAAACAACACTACTTGAGTACTAATGTAAAGTAACTGGAAAATAAGAATCTTGAAAAAAATATGTAACAGTAAGCCAGATAGGCAAACATTGCACACCCACATAACATAATACCATAAGTGAGAATACACAACCTAAAATACATGATGTGGCACATTTAAACCTAGACTACAATTGTTCCTTTTTATATTAATTTTGTTAAACAATTTTCTTTCATCTTTCTCCGAAGTCTCACATGCTGAAAAGTCTGAAAACACACATCCAAAATAAAAAAGATTCTCTAATACCTACCAGGTCACTGGCCGTGGCCAGTGATTGTTCACCCCTGACGTCACTACACCTAGACAAAGTACTTAAACAAATATAAAACACTGACACCCCAAACTATATAGCCACGCATACCGAACTACACATACCCTCGGCTATCTGTATTGCTTTGTAGCCCCAGATATAGCTGCGAATATTGTCAAAACAGCCAGAAAAAGATTATTTCCTGCCCCACCCCCTGCACCTCATCATGTGCCCCTTCATCTGTGCCAGCTCTCCCCACTCCCAGATGGCCTCATCACCTCCCCTGTCCTCTCCCTTTCAACCCAGAGAACACACTGCTTCTGTGACGCAGTTTGCTTTTGCGTGTACAGACCAAAACTACAGAATGTTTTGTGTTGCAAACTCGGTCCCTGAACCCCCTCCAACTCCCAAATTTCACTCAGTCCTTTCTAGTCTTACCCCCGCCTCTTCCTTGGTGTTAAATCTAAAAATATGGTATGTGCCATGGAAACAAAATATAACGAGAGAGACGGAGAGACTAACGGACACAGGAATCGTATTATTTCAAAGCAAAATGCATCTTTATTTAATGCATTGCAAAATGTCACTAATCTCTAACAAGCAGCAACATCAATCACTATCTAGCAATGAGAGCTTCAGTAATCCCAACCCAGCCAGCCCTCTAGCTCGCTGAACCTAACCCAACCCCCAGCCAGCTGAACCTGAACCTAACCCTGAACCTACTGAACAGAACAGCAACCTACTTTTTATACAGAGCAATGGCACATTCATTTTGCATTTGTGTGCATAGAAAGCATTCCATTTCAAACTACCTGTCATTCTATATTATGTACGTGCATACATAATTTCAGCCAGCATAATCATGTCCTGGAACACATTGACATGACATGTTCTCATATATTCTATTCCAAGAACAAAACAGCAAGCCCATCGCTAACATTCTCTCTCCCATCGAGACAGTCAAACTCAAAAACCAAAATATTTGGTCAGCAGAAACATTTCTCTGCAGCCAGCCAACACAGGTTGTATCTCTGTGCTAAAGGATTTGACAGTCTGACAAGACTATATTTGTTATCAAAACATTTATACACTGTGTTCGGCTGCAAAAATAATTCTCTCTGAACTCAGCAAAAAGCCTAATTCATGTGGACATGACACAAAGCAGACCTTTACTGCCTAGAAACTAAGATTGTGCTATACTTAATACCACGTATAGATAATTACATGGTTCTGAGCAAATATCGATCTATAATCAAAACAAACTATAATGCTTAAACATGGCCTATGCTAAATGGATGCAAAATGAATGCATGTATGAATGAAGGATTAGTGGATGGATTATCTCATGCATAAACTGTCATAGATAAATGCAGATTCACAAACAAACCTTTTTATCATGCGATAATCCATCCTAGCAATACTAATACTTCGACAGGTGTGGCAAGTCAAAACATGGATAAGAAGCAAGCAAGTAGTGCAGCTAGCTATTCAGGCACAATGACATTTCTATTTTTGTACCCGCTTATAACTTTTTACTGCATTTAATTTTCCCATAACCTTGGCTACAGCCCCATTTATCTCTTGCATCGAGAGAAAAACAAAATGGGGGTCATTTCTTTCTGAAAAACATTATCCTGCAATTCCCCTTGGGATATATAACTATAATTCTTGGAGAAGGGTGCACCCCCTTCTCCATCAAATTTTAAAATAACCACAGCGCAGAAAAACCCCAAACCATGCATGCTGTGCAAGTCAACGCTTCATGGCCAAGTTGTTCCAGACCTGATCCAGATCCGTCCAGTGGTTTGGGCTCTGCGCTTTGACAAAAATGGACCTTTTTGTCTATGGTAAAATGAATGGGAAGTAGACTGCACATTTGGAGAAAAAAAATGTTGACTCTTAATAACCTTTTGATTTTGTAATCAATCTTTAAGATTGAATGTATCTTTATGACACATTGCAGTCTAAGGGGGCCCCGCAGACTTTTAATCACTTTCAAAATTTTGCCCAGATCCGTTACTCGAATCAAAGGTTATTAACAATAGAATTTTGAGGGGTTCCTATGCGTCTCAGACTCACCAGGACTATAGGGCGGTGACTGTCGCCCTATAATACATATATTTATTGTTAAATATTTTACATACGTGAAAGAGTTTTTTTTCTCTACAAAGAGAAGTGTTTTTTCTCTGTAGCATGACTAATGAATAAAAATGTTATAGGTTTTTTTTACTGGGAATACTTAAGTATTCAGTAAGTACCATTATAAAATACATTTCATTCTATTTTAGAATTACAATTATTAAAAATAGAAGATTACAATATACAAATAGTATGAGTTAATAAATTTTTTAAATATAATATAAATGTACAATCACATATGTATGAACAAAGATTTGTATATTTTTCATATTAATATATAGCCGCGGCTACAACACCAGCTAAGGTGAGCAACGACTGGACTGATTCTACCCACGAATACCAGCGCACCCGGCAACATTGTAACCACAGCTATATGTACACTTTTTGGGAAGTTTTAGTCACTCAAACTGCATGAAATAAATTACAATAGATATTGTTATATATTTTTGCAGTCTGTGTTTAATGTAATCTATTTTTGTAACTTAGAGGGTGGCTCTTAAAAGGGGTATTTTGAGGGAAGGAAAGAGTGGGGTGGAACATGGAAGGAAAACACATAAGGATGAAATATATAACAAAGGGAATTAAAATAAAAAGGAACATGTATTTCTTTGGGTAAGAACATTTTCTGAAAAAGGGGGGAATTGGTGCTTAGAAAAACATAGGCTGACAATCTGGTGTTAAGCTATTAACTTGTCTCAATCCTTAATTGTGGCACCTCCCATGACTACCCATGGGCGGCCTAGATCACACATGGCGCTCATAACCGAGCCATCAGGAGCCAGTAAAATTGGAACATCTGGAGATGACACTTGGTGATGATGGATTGGTGACCTAATGACATCGTCATCGCTGCTGCTGTCATTGTCATGGATAGACATGTTGAAATGTCCAACTGGGGAGGAAAATGTAAAATAACAAAAATGACAACACTAAAATGACAATGCCACAAAAATGAAAATGTTTTAAAAAAAAGAAAAAATGGAAAGCACAAAGTAGACAAACTGACAAACGAAAAGAGGATTAGGTTAAAAGTGGCGAAAAAGAGGAACAAGTAAAGGGTTAAAGCACCAAAGGTTCTTGCAGTTACTTGGTAAACCTTTCACTAACAAGCACTAGTAGCAATGATCAACATAAACATATTTTTTTGTGTGAGTGGGGTGATTATTCGTGGCTATGCACTGCAGCCTGCCATTATTGGTAACTTTCGCACACAGGGATTTTATCATACTGCGTGGCCATTGTTGCATCAATAAATTGCACTGTGTGATTGGTCGGTTTGTCAACGTGAATAAGAGTCATGAGCAGGCGTGTAACTGCATCTTGCATTCTGATTGACTGCTGCACTAGGCATAAGGATGTGTAGACGTGTTAATGATGCTCGACATACTGTTGGCCCATTTTGCACAGGCTGATGTTGTCACACAGCTTAGGTGTAACCGCGTGAACAAACCGCAGCACATGATTGGTACTTTTGTCATTGTGGTTAGGGGCCATATGCAGGTGCGTATCCTCAAACCACATTATGATTGACTGGTGCATCAGGCGCGAAGATACAAATCCATGTTGATGAAGCTCAACATCCTATTGGGTGATTTTGCACATGTGGATGTCATCACATGGCAAGGGCGTAGCCATGTCAATACATTGCACCCTGTGATTGGTTAGTTCATTGACACAGATAAGAGTCATGTGCAGGCACGTAACCTCAGCTTGCATTCTGATTGCCACTGTATGAGGCACATAGATGTGACAATGAAGCTCAACATCCTATTGGTCCCTTTTGCATACACACATTTCATCACACGGCATAGGCGTAACTCTGTGAACAAACTGCAGCGCATGATTGGCTTGTTTGTCAACACAGTTAGGGGTCATGTGCAGGAAAGCAAACGCAGCAGGCATTATGATTGACTGGTGCATCAGGCATGTAGATGCGTAGCTGCGTTGCGGAAGCTCGACGTCCTACTGGGTGATTTTGCAGGTGTGGATCTCATCACACAGCATTGGCGTAGTTGTGTCAAAACATTGCACCATGTGATTGGGCCATTTGTTGATGCGGCTAAGAGGGGGAGCACAGATTTGTTATCAAAAAACAGGTGCAAAGCTGCGTAGTCATATGAATGTAGATTTCAAAGTGATTGGGTCCCTCAATGTGGCTATGGCCACATGCAGGCATGTCTCCACGTTCAATCAGGCAATTGGTCAATAATTTAGGCACGAACACGTAATTGCTCTTGGATGTACTCACATTTACGGAAACACACTCTGGTTGGCTATATTGTGTAACCGCAGTTATATGCCTTTACCAAGCACCTCTTTCCTGTTTTCTGCCATTGCTTTTTGTCTCTTGGTGGGTGAACTTCTTTGTAAGCCTTAACTTTGAACTGAAGCTCCAAGCCCTTTAAGATGAGGTAGCAATAGCTTTGAGACGGATGGGGATGCAGAAATTATTCAAACCTCAATAATCGAAACGATTCAGGTAGTTGGAAAAAGGATAACTGTTTTAATATCAATGATCTAAAACAGGGAGTACAACGGACATCAACGGACGTCGCAGCGTAAGAAATCTCAATGCATCTAGAAAAAAAGCTTTCTTTTATAACAAAAAATCATCATAGGTGAGGTTAACAAACATATTACTAACGGCATCCTACATGGCATACTTTAAAAAACCTAGTAGCAAGTGTGCTAGGGTCTAAGAGAATATCTAAGTATACAATGCATACTCGTCTAAGGCAGTTAAAGAAAGTGATTTGTTTCTTAACATCAGGTGGGGCAACTAAGCCCTCCCCATAAACAGGTCACTAGGAACGTCACTAAATGCACGACGTCCTATTGGCTACACAAACTATAGGACCCTTGATCACGCGGTCCCCTTCCGTTGGCTGGCACTCTAACCTCCATCAATACTTTTCCTCCTACGATAGCAGCACACAGGCTGAGCTTCCAGGTGCTGGTGAGCTAGTCTTTGACCATAGCTTCCCACCAATTAGCATATCATCCATCATCAGCTCAGTGGTCTTCTGTCAATTAGGACTTTGAACTTGTCCTTGAGAGTGTTCTTAGCTCTGGAGAATTCAGGGGAGTAAGGCATGCTCTGCCCTCATACGTAGGTGTGACCATCATGTACGTCCAACTTCATCGATCCACGTGATTGAAGACCACAAAATCAAGCCTAGCGTGTATTAAAATACTATGTTCGAATTACCCTCTGATGTCTTCCTTGTTTTGTTCATGCCTCCTGAACAGGAGTTTTGTTCTTTCACATGATTTGTATCTAATGTCAGCTCACCCCAACCTGATAAGCCCTTGGCTTCTTGGCTTGGCTTCATGGCTCATCCAGCCTCGCCTTTCTGAGATTCTCTTTGTAATTCATTTATTTTCTCACTGTGACACACTGGAAAAGAGACCTTTCTTTTTTTAGCCCAGCTCTGCTTTAGTTCAAAGTGGAAATATTCAATCTTTTACTCACTTATGCATATATGTATATGTTGGCGCATGCCGCAATCTATTAACTATCAAGCTAGCCTCAACAATACTTGGTCTGCTTGCATTTCTTTTGCATCTGTACACGTGTAAACTGACTTGATATCATCATCCATTTTGTAGTATAAGTTTCTTCATATTGATCCCAAGATGCCACTTATTTTTGATACTTTCTTGGTGCCTTATAGAATATCAGCCGTCTTTCGTCTCTACATCTCTTCGACGTACGTCAGTTTTGAGTCTTTGTGACATCACCATTCATCTTGGCAATTCAGTTGCTCTGCTTCTTCCGGAATTTCATTCAAATAGCCATCATACTTTCTTGTATGCAGGTATGGTTTTCTCAATGGAAACCTTGCTTCCAGGATTCTCTTTGGTATAAGTATTTTCGGTTGTAGGTGAAAGGGTTGAATGCAATTGTTTCAAATGCAATAGTTTCGAATCAAAAGGAGCGAAAAAAAGTTGAATGTACTTTTTTTTGGGGGGGTCACCCCCAAACCTCTGTTTTTAGTGCAAAAACAGTTTTTTTCGCCTACACGAAAGCAACAACAACAAAAAATACATTTAAAAAAAGGCATTCAACTTTTTTTTTTGGTCCTTTAGTTTCAAAACTATTGTATTTCGAAACAATGTATTCAACCCTTTGACTGGACACCGTATTTTCTTTGGTACCACAAGTGTCTCACACTCTGGTTCCCAACATATAGGCAAGATGGGTGAGGCAATTTATTTGGGGGTACTTAGCTATTCTCTACACTCTCCCCTCTGGGCAATTCATTAACCACTCTGCCATCATCCTTCACATCTAGACAGCTTTGTCTGAAGAAATGCTCCTTCGGGATCCATATCTTTATGACTCCCTTCAGGCATCCAGCTGATTTCACATGCTCATCCTTGTTCCAAGTCATGAGCATGAACATGCACTGTCCACTTGGACTTCAATAGATCCATCTTCCCATATATTGCTTATGGTTCTTTGGATACAGAAACTTTGTTCCCTCAGGTGCATGGATACTGGCCTTCACAAAGTCTCATCGATCATGATTTTCATCCCTTTGGCTTTCTTTGCTGTCTTCTTGCATTTTGACAGTATTATCCTGATCACACAGAATCCGAGTAACACCAGTACTATCAGGGCTCCTAGGAATTTGAACATATCTGCCATCCATTGTGGAACCAAGAAAAGAGTGATCCAAACCGGCTGTCATGAGTAATGTCCTCTACTTTGTCTATCATCTGGACATGTAGCTCGTTAGTATCTCTATGGCCTCTGTCAAGGTGGCATTCTCTTCGTCATGAGAAGGTATAAATGTGCAACATGATTCTCAGATTTTTGCACAAACACCTCCATCCATAGCTGGCATCATGTCCAAGACGTATCTGTTCTCAAGAGTCATCAGTCATATGGCTATCATCTCTTCTCTGATAGCATTGAATCCCTTTATGCTTGTGTTGATCGTTTGCAGCAATTGCCATCTGGTAATCTGCAGCCATTTGGTATTTTCTCCAACCTGGATTCTCGGCATGAAGATCAATTTGAATACTGATGAAGTCTGGCTGAACAGTCTGTGTTCATATGGGATAGAGTCAAAAGCTTCTATTGACTTGGCAGAGAAATAGTTTTCCCTCTTCATTCGATTAATCAGCTCCACAGATCTCTTCTTCCTCAGGTGCGTATCTGCTTTTGGGAAACTGTCAATATTCAGATCACTTTTAGGAATCACCAACGCTGGAATATGAACATTCACCAGTGAACATCGTCCTCCCCAATCCTTGGGAAGCCTCATATATGTTCTGTATCCACAAGCCCAATAGTGATCCATGATCACTGCAGTTCCTAGTTTCATTCCTGGTACATCAAAGATTCGACCACAGTTCTGATTCTCTCCAACTTTTCTTGTGCCATTATTTCTGATGCACAGCTTTGCACTCTCCAAAGGCACTATCTGCGAGGGTCCTCCTCTATCTTCATCACAGGTCAGTAGCTTAGCAAGTATTGGCCATAGTGGCTTGCATCCATTTTGCACTATGACA
Organism: Ambystoma mexicanum; assembly: GCF_040938575.1. Lineage (NCBI taxonomy): Eukaryota > Metazoa > Chordata > Amphibia > Caudata > Ambystomatidae > Ambystoma > Ambystoma mexicanum. Next base: position 848,156,753 of record NC_090923.1, read on the forward strand.
AAGGTTGGTTGATATCAACCAATGACCACTCAGGTTCTGCAGATAATCACTCATCCTTCCCATCCATCAGGTGATTGCACTTATCCCCAAATCTGCATTTTTCCTCTGTTTTTCCATCTATGAATTTCTTCTGCAGATTTTCCTGGACTCGCAAGTCTTCGGTTTATATACCATCTGATTCCAGGTTTCTTGTATCTGATCGCATGATTCTTAATATGCACCCTATTTCTTATCTGCGTGTCATGAATGTAGTCATCTTGGTCTGGATCTGTCTATTCAGTTGCCCATTTGAGATAGGCATCTCGGCCCATGAACTGGCCTCTGGTGTGGCAAAGTGCTATGTGTGTTAGACAATGTGCTGTCTGGACGTCTATATCAATGGCTATGACAATCTTAGACTTTCCCATGCTATAACGCAGGAGTGCACACACAAAGCATTCCTCCTTCGAGGTTCTTCTTCCCACTTCTTTCATATGCTGATACCAGATGTTATTCCCCACATGTGCGGTACTGTCTAAGTAATTATTCCGCTCATGACAATTCTCCCTAGCACTTCTCTTCTGTCTGGTTCTTCTCTTATGAGCTTCTCTAGCCATCTCATGCAATATGTCAGCATAGTTTTTTCTTACTGGACCAATCATAGAAACATACCTCTGTGGGCTGGGTGTTTTTACATGTACTATCTGTGTAGGAGAACGCTCCAGAAGGTTCATCCTATCCACATAGGATTTAGGCATAAAAATGTCTTGCATAATCTCCATATGTGACCTCTTTCTAAAAGGTAACCCAGCTGTATTCATCACAGGACCAGGTGCTCTTGTGTGTACCTCTACAGTAGGAATAATCACATGAGGTCTCGGCTACCTTGTAGTTGCCACCCGGTACCCTTCTCTTGTACAAGAGGATCCACAGGAGTCTTTGCTCCACTTACATCTATATAGTAAGCAGTTCGTACTGTAAGCGAGAGCAATATCACTATGAACAAGATACAACAGTAAATGACACATAAGTATGACTACTTGCAGCAATAGCTTTTTGCACATCGTGGACATCTCTTGTGATCTGCCATGACAAAATTGCAATTGATGCTGCCCATTTTACTTTTAAGGAAGGAAAAACATCTATGCACTATTTCTAGATACTGCTGAGTCGGCTCCAAAAGTTTCTTGAACAGCTTCAGCTGGCTAGGCGATGATGAATCCAAATTCCCAATGGACAACACAAATTGGCCTTTGACCAGAAGACATGAAGATTCTCTCTCAGAATGAAACAAAGTTCCTCAATCAGTAGACCTCTGGATCTTCTCCCTTAAAGTCTCATTCAATTCTAAATGTTCTCGCCGAGTACCTGTTCACTTGTATTATGATGTCTCTCAATATTCTATTGAGCGCTGCATTGTTCTTTGGGTCTCTCAGGAACATTTGGACAGCGGTTTGCCTCCCAACAAGATGCGGGCACCCCTCAATCAGGTAGAAGAATACTAAGATGACCAGTCTATGTGCATTATCTGGTGACAGGGGCATTTGTGTTCTCCCCACTGAACTCAGGAAGCAGAAGAATTTGCTCAATGATAGCTGCAAGCAATCTCCTCACTATTGGACCATTCTTAGGATTTTGCAAGAATAGATGAACGCTAGTAGTTCTCCCCACAAGAGCAGGGTAAGCGTGCAATATGAACAGAAAAACTGCAAGAACGATCCTTGAAACATTGTCATTGGGCACCACCATAGGCACCTCTGAACAGGAACTCAGTGAGATAGGAATTGGGGAACTGCTCCCTCTTCCAGTAGTCAAAATAGAACTCCAGATCTGGCATATCTTTGTTTTTCAATCAAGGCTTAAGCATGCCTCAGTTCAATATCAACAAACTCCTGTGGCTCAAGAACAAACAACTTCCCTTAACTCCTTTTTAATGACTGAAAAGAGTGTCCCAAAATAAGCCACGGTCCAATAAACTGTTTTATCTTTATTCAAAAGCTTCTGGGTCCTTCTTCCTCGTCATAGACATAGACCTAGTATGCATGTGCTGTGGTTCTTCTCTGATGCTTATTTCCATTGGGGGTGGCGGCGAAGGGGGTTCTACAGCATAGGTCTTCATGTCACCAAGGAATATCCAAGCAAATCTGCCTTGCACCTTGACTGCAGTCAGTGTAATGTCCTTGACTATGAAAGGGCAGTTAAAACGCAACCTGTGCCACCTTCTAATGAAGTTACGGATTAGGACCACATCTCCAGGGAAAATTTTGGGAAGACATAGCTCTTTAACCCCATTTGCTGCAGCATCTCTTTCTGTGTTCCGAGTTGCCCCACACCCCTTGAGCTGATCTGAAATGACAGAGATACTTGAAGTCATGCATGTAAGATAATCATGTTGCTCCTTTCCTAACAATTCTACTGTCGGCTGGGCATCACTTCTAACTCTAGTCGGAGGTGTGAGAGGTGTCCTCATTCATCTCGGTGTCACTATCTTGTGGGGAGTAAGATGGCAGCCTGAACCTGGTTGATTTCTCAATGCATACAATGCCAGAGGTAGACAATGCAACCATCCTTTCTTCAGGGTCAATTTAATTTGGCTATTCTCTCCTTAAGCAAGCCATTGAGCCTCTCACAGATACTGTTCGCTTGCGGGTGATACGCTGATAAAAACCTGTGCTTTATAATAAGTAACAAGCTTATTTGCTCAAAGACTTTGTTAACAAAATGAGGGCCATTATCTGATCTTAATACTTCACAAATTCCCCATTTAGGAAACACTTCTCGTACTAGAAATATAGCTGCACAAGTGGCATCTGGATGTGTACACGATCCTGCTTCAACCTTGAAAACTGACATACCACCACAATCATGTATCTGCATCCATTACAGACTTGCAGAATGTCAACATAGTTGATTTGGAAATGCTGAAAGGGACCAACTGGACTCGAAATAACTCCTCTAATTGTGCACAATGTGTGCCCAGCAGTAAACCTTTGACATAGGATACAATTTACTACATAAAATGGAATGTGTTCTACTATCTTTGAAACAAACCAATCCTCCGCAATTGTTGTGGCAAGGCTCTTTCTAGTAATGTGTGCAGGGCAGTGTAGCTGTTCCAACGCCACCCTTAATAAGGCTACATACATCACTGGTTTACCAGTGTTGTCTTGTCGCCACAATGCCTCAGAGGGGTTTAGAGAACACCCTCTCTGCATCCACACGTCTTTTTCATCTTGGGGCACTTCCCCTTGGATCTCTACCAATTGAGTTCTAGACAGGTTGATATAACACTCAGACAAACTCATCATCACCACCATGCTTTCATTCACATCAGGCATATCAAAGGACATAATAACTTCTGTATATACGTGTTTCACTTCCTCATCTGCTTTTAGATTTCAACGTGAGATACAATCTGCCCTCCTAGTATGAGCTGCACATTTAACTACTGTGATGGCTACGGAGAGTTGTGGTGCCTTAATTAGCCTGTCCAATAAGGCTGCATTCTGCATTGGAGTACCGTCTGCTCGGAGGTAGCCCCTCATTTTCCAATGTCCTAGCCCTGCGTGCACTGTCGACGTCACATGGGTGGAGTCACTGTACACCCTTACTTCCTGGTCTGCATGATTGCAGCCTGTGCTGAAAAGTGAGACGGAAGCCATGTGATTACCAACACTTAAATCTCCCCATTTGCCATGTGCATCACAACAGAGGGACATGTATATCTTTGTCCATCGTTTTGATCGATTCTCAAAGAAATGTCAGTAAAGAGAATCTCCTCAACAGCCAACTCATTTTCCTTTACCCTTGGGAGCTCATCATAGAACTCCTCATAGTTTGAGCAATCATGTGCATGCTGCCTTCTGCCAATGGTTCTGCTACAAACATGGTAGGATTCACTATTCTGCATCTGACAATTGTGATCGCCGGATTCGATATGACTACCTCATAGGCAGAAGCCCTTTGAGAAGTCAACGTCCCTTTAGGGTTTTCCAAAATTACAAATAATGCATGTTCAATAACTAACATCATAGAACATCCCATCACTATGCTAGCAGCCTTCTCTTGAGCGAACACAGCGGCTTCCGAAGATTGTTCGCATGGCAAAGGACGGTGCCGGGACCGGCACCGTCCTTTGCCAGTGAAATTTCCACCCTCCTCCTTGACAATACTAAAAATAATTCACAAACAATCATTTTAGGCGACTTTAACTTAGGTCTTGGTGACCCAAAGGATCCTGTGGCAACTGACCTGGAGAATGTACTAACTGACCTCGGCTTCACCTTGTATATTCAAGAACCTACCCATATCAAAGGTAGAACACTTGATTGGTTAGCTGGATCCAACTGCAATATTAAGGTTCTCAGCATCACCCCCTGTATATGGTCTGACCACCACATCACAACCTTTAACATTGAAGCAACCCCACGTACCCCGACTCCAATAGCCCCAGCACTCCTGACCAGAAGCAAAAAATACATAACTAAGGAGAAACTCCTCCCACTGTTACTCCCGACCCTTAATGCAGCTACCAACACCTGCTCTGATCCTACCTCCTTAGCAGACACTTACAACCAAACAATGCTAACGGCCATTGACTCTATAGCTCCTATCAAACTTAGGAAGGCTAAATTACAAACTCATGTTAACTCATGGTTCACCCCAGAGTTAAGATTACTCCGCAAAGCGAAACGTTGTGCTGAAAATCGATGGAAAAGCCACCCTTCTGAAGAGCACAAAGATGGTTTCCTTCTTGCCTCACTCTCTTATAAAGATGCTATCATCACTGCAAAAAAGGAATCTCTTAACAACCGCATTATGCAAGCTGACTCGAACACTAAGGAGCTCTTCAAAATCCTAAAAGAGCTTGAAACTCCAGTCGCCCCCCCTGGCACTTGCTTGAAAGATAGTAAATGGTGTACCAACATCCAAGCAGCCTTACTAAATAAAATCTCCACACTACAAGCGAAAATTAAAGATAAGCAGGACAGTCTGAAGCGAGACAACCGCGCTCTCTCCCATGCCAGGGCCCCCCTTCCAGACACTGCTAATACTACACCATTTACATTCTCACCGCTCACAGTTGCCGAGGTAGAAAACATAATTCTAAGAATTAAACCATCCAACTGCCAAGGTGACCCGTGCCCTGCCCCTATTATTAAGGACTCAGCGCATGAGCTGGCCCCATTCATTACGGCCTTCATTAACTCTTCCTTCAAATCCGGTATTGTCCCGGATAACCTGAAGGACGCTTGGGTGATCCCACTGCTCAAAAAACCATCCCTTGACCCAAGCATTCCTACTAACTTCCGACCTATCACCACAGTCCCATTTCTGCTTAAGATTTTAGACCGTGCCGCATACCTCCAGATACAAAACTATTTGGAATCTAATAACTTGCTAGGTCTACGACAATCCGGATTCCGCCCCAGACACGGGACGGAGACTGCTTTAATAGACCTTAAAACCCAAATCGAGGTCTTAAAGGATCAGGGCAAACTAGCAATGCTATTACTTCTCGACCTTTCAGCCGCTTTCGATTTGGTCAACCACCAGATCCTCTGCAAGCACCTCCACTCCGCTGCCAACTTCTCATCCTCTGCTGCAGCCTGGATCAAATCCTTTTTGAGCAATACATCCATGAGAGTCTTTGCCCCATCCGCAGCCGCCGACTCTTCCCCAATTCACTGTGGCGTACCTCAGGGATCTTGCGTGTCACCCACACTTTATAACATCTTCACTAAACCACTCTTTGATGTGCTTGACTATCTGGGTGTCTCCTATACTAACTATGCGGACGACACCCAGATACTCATTCCCATCACTGGTGATTATCTAGCTGACACCAAGTCCCTTAATGACGTCTACCTGGTCATCCAAGCTTGGATGGCCCAACACCAGTTGTGCCTAAACGATGACAAGACGGAGCTTCTGATCTTAGGCACTGCACAACGCCTGAGCATACTAGAACCATCCTATCAGTCATTCACCATAGATGGTAATAACATTCGAGTCTCAAAAGACACTAAAACATTAGGCTTCTACCTTGACGCTACACTATCATTAACTCGACAAACGAATGCTGTCAGATCTGCATCCGCATACACATGCAAACTCATCGCAGCTTGTAGACCATTCCTTACTACCTCCAACAGTGTCACATTAGCGAGAACCCTCATCATGGCTAAAATCGATTACTGTAGTGCTCTTTACCTAGGCACCAGCCAAGAGAACCTGAATAAACTCCAAACTACCCAAAACAATGCCATTCGTGCCGCCCTAAACATTCCCCGCAACCAGCATATCACAGAAACTAGAACCAAGTTAAAGTGGCTACCTGTCAAGCAGAGAATTTCACTCAAAACACTCGCCCTTACGCACAAATGCCTGGCTAACAAGGCCCCTATCTACCTTGGCAGTCGACTGTCACGCCACTCGACCTCCCGACCACTAAGAACTGCCCAGTCCCACTGTCTAGCGATTCCTAGATTTAAACTGCAAAAAGCAGGGGGTTCAAGCTTCCCTGTCCTAGCCTCCAAGCTATGGAACTCCCTCCCTGCTACCATCAGAGCTGAAGACTCATTTAACACTTTCAAAGCTAATACTAGATCTTGGCTTTTTGACCAGCTTTAGCCCTGCTCAGCGCCTCTGTCTTACACACTCTGACCTGCTGTCCTCTGTTATTACCAAACAGCACCGGCATCACTGTAGTATACGTAGATAGATTCCTTTAGTCACCTACTGTCTTTGTGCAACTGTAGTATATGCAGATAGATTCCTTTAGTCACCTACTGTCTCTGTGTAAATTTTTTAATATTATGTCTGTACATATGTATATCTGTAACCTGTACAAATTGCGCCCTGATGCCTCCGGGGCTGTGGGTTTGCGCGTTACAAATAAAATAAATACAAATACAAATACAAATGGAAAGTGACTCCTCATTACATGGTCCAGAAACCCACTGTAATTTGCCAGGGGCTTGTACCTCAATGTGGTTCTCTGCGTAAGTACAGCTGTCATAATAGTGACATTTGTGTGCAAAAATAAAAAGAATTCCTCAGCATAATTGGGAATCCTTAAAACTGGAGCTGTGCAAATTGCTTTTTTCAATTCGTCAGACCCATCTTCCATCTCCTCATTACAAACAATTCTTTCCTGATTTACCTGTGCTTTCTTCAAAGCTTGCAACAAGGGTCTTATATAGGAACTGGAATCAAAGACCCATGCTCTTACATAATTACACAGTCCCAAAAATCTCCCCATCTGCTTTATCGTGATCGGTTTCACTATTTTCAAAATAGCCTTAGCCCTCTCAGGCGTAACCTTCTTTCCTTCATGCAAAATTAACTGGCCTATGTACAGCACGTCCTCTTGACAACACTGTAACTTCTCCTTGTCTACTATATATCCTTTGTCTGCAAGGATAATCATCAATTGAACTGAATCTGATGTGCTACAGACCAATATGTCATAAACGTACTGCAATACAACACTCTCGAAATCAATATTGCTTAAATCCATCTGTAGGACTCTATTGAAAATCGACGGGGACTCACAGTACCCCTGGGGTAAACGAGTGCTTTTCAGGCAAGTTTGTCTGAAAGTAAATGACGTCAGATCTTGCGAATCTCAATGCAATGGGATTGAGAAAAACACATTTTTCAAGTCAATCACAGTGAAATATTGTGACTTGGCATGTATATTACATAGAATTGTCACCGGTTTAGGAACTAGAGGGATCTCGGGCTCTACAATCTGGTTATTTGGGTGAAGGTTTTGGATTAAACGCCACAACTGCCCTTTCCCTTTTTTGATAGGTTTGCCGTATTACATGATGACTCTGACGTCACTAGGATGCCTTGTTCCATTAAAGCAGAAATCGTCTTAAAAATACTTTCATCTTGCTCTCGAGACATGGCATACTGTCGTACTCGGGGTAAAATTGCTCCTGGCTTCAATTTAATGTTTAATTCTCCAGCCCCCTTCAATAGGCCTATGTCATAGGGGCCTTTTGTCCATAATGAGGCTGGCACCTTTGCCATGTCTTCATCATAATACTCGGAGCGTTTCTGGGCCAACATAATTTTCTGAGGAACCTCACGTTTAATTGCTTTCACCTGATAAGTAATACTCATCTCGAATATCACATCATCATCTGTGGGATGATCTCCAAACAGATCCTCATCAGTGACGTCAGTCAATCTGTAACCTTCATCAATAGCAATCACTGTGCGCCATTGTCTGCCATCATGGTCATTCCCATCAATCAAAGCAAATTCTCCTTGCACTATAGCTGCTTGTAACTCTAAAGAAAAGACGTGTCCTTCCCCTTCAACCAGAGGTATCTTTGGCCTGAATAAAAATTCATCAGGTATTCTCACAGGCTTGCCAACTAAGCCTGGCAGCCATTTTAAGAAAACGTGTAACCCATAGTGAAAAACATCTGGTTCTAGTGTCATTGATCGTATGACCACCTGTTCTGCAAATGCCATGATAAATTCACTCACATTTAAATAATGCATTCCTGGTGTTGAGCACACTATGCCTTCATCAGTGAATGAAATCGTCATGTTCAACTTGGTCATTAAATCTCAAGCAAATATATTGAGAGGTGTCTGTCTTGAATATAATAATGGCACAGACATGTCACACTCTCCTATAGAGACTGATAATGCATCAGTAACAGGAACTCTGCTTGTAGCTCCTGTGAATCCTTGAGTATTCATGGCATTTCCAGACATCTAAAATTTCCCCTCTCGTATACATGTGTGTGTTGCACCCTAGTCTACTAAAAACTAAAAGGATTTGCCTCCTATATTAACGTCAACCCTTGGTTACTCTTGAGGATTCAGCGTTATCGATAGTATTGAATACATCACGTCTCCCAGTGAGCTGTCATATTGTGGGTACATTCTCATCCTCGTACCTGTGAAAGGATTCCCTCCATCAACAGTGCCACCCCCTATTCTAGGTGTCATTAATTGTCCAGTGTTTGTGCTCTGCTGTATATGCATGGGTGACTGCTGTGACCGCCCCTGTGGCGGATTCATTGTTGCCTGCTGTGTTAGTCTTCCTGTACTCTCAATGCTTGTGTCTGCTGCACTGTTTGATTCTGAGCAAACCCATCTCCATTCTGCTGTGAATATTTAGGCGGGTTTGTAGTCCGCCATCTGAAGAATTGCCCATTCTGTGTGATGCCTTGACTTCTACATGACTTCTACATGTGCGGGAGAAGTGCCCTGTCATACCACATGTCCAACATATAGAAGGAGGTCTTCTGATCTGCCCTTCCTGCATGCTTTGATTATCATTCTGCATGTTTTTAAACCCACATCGATTGTTCTGGAAGTTTCCCTGGTTATTCTGAAAACCTCTTCCTCGAAAACCTCCCCTCCCCCCTGGTATAAACCCATTATTACCTTGGTCGAACGGCCTTTGGTTATTCACCTGTGGCATACTTGCTGTTTGCTGTGCACCCAATCCATCTCCACTAGTCAACATTACCCCTTCCATGGCATACTTGGATAGCTTGTTCTGCAATAACTTTGCCTCTTCACATTTCCTAACATTGTCTTTCTTTCGATTCTTTTCTTGCAAAAGCCTGCAATAATGTGCAATGGTCAGCTGTATTTCTGACCATGGTTTGGCTTCCATACCCACCAATTTATTGAGCTTCTTCTGTACTGGCTCTGGCAGCCACTGGCATAATATATGATAAAATACAGGTATTGATTTCCCCCGAGCCTCCCGTGTCTCCAAGGCTCACTGCTCTTGGAAATTTTGAATGCAAACAAGCGGATTTTCTCCTTTCTCCATTTTTTCCATCATTATAGCTCCAATATCTGACGTGTCTGGATACAGTACTCTAAGCGCTTTCCAGCCTGCCGTCCTACAGTTATTTAATGGTGCTCCATCATGAGCAGTATTCACCGTGGAGACACCAGAATACCCTGCTCTTGACCAAACATCATCAGCCCTGTTCCCAAGGATGGCAATCAGAAGACCTTTAATGTTCCCTATAGCTGACTTGTTACCTCCTGTTATTTTCTCTAACTCATGTATCCATTTCCCAGCACCAGAAGTTAAACTCTGAAGTTTGCACCTTAAATTATCTTTATCGATCTGTGGCCAAGGTATGTACTGCGGCCTCGTTCCTCCCTTTTCTAACAATGGGAACTGTGAAACCCCAAACTTGCATTCGTCACCCATCGTCTGTCTGTCCATAACAGGGACAATGGTTCTGCTCTGCCTTCAACCTGGCAGTGACCTTAGCCTGCTCACATAACGTGGCGAGTCCCCCCTCTGGCCATGCGATCACCCTTTAGGTGGATTTAGCCGCCTCAATGACCCTGAAGCCCGAGATTTGGGTAGGTCTAGATCTAACCTCCTTACTAACTTCTCCATCGTAAAACACCCTTTAGGGCCACATGCGTTCCTTCCTCTTCCCCACAGAAGAATGCTCTGTCTTCATCTGAAATATCCTGCCCCCAACTTGTGTGACTTCTCTCCTCGTTGTCTCTGTCCAGAGTCAGTCTGTCTAAAGACAGCTCATTTGGATCAAAAATACATGAGGCTCCCTCTTTATCGTACAGCTGTGTACTCTCGAGTCGATCATTTGTTCCCTTACCCTGCAACACTTTCTTAGTCTTCATATCATGATAGACTTTATCAAAAGCATCCCCAATGCTTCTTGAGTCAAACTTGATCTAGCTGGAGCTGCTATTGGCTCATGTGCTGGGAAGAACTCTTTTTATGTCTTCCCATGACTCTAATGGATTAGGATCCATTACTTCCTTTTCCATACGATCAATGCCGCATGCTCTCTGCCTTCTCTTTCGTTCTAACTCATTGTCAAATTCTATTCGCTTTCTTGCTTCCTCTCACCCTTTCCTCCTCCTTTCTCTTCATGTCTTTTCTCTCATTTGCCCTTTGTATCTCTTCGTCTCTAGGTCTTTGCATTCTTTTATCCCCTAATTTCTGTTCCTTTTCCTCCATTCTCTTCCATTCTAATCTTTCCTGCTCCTAGATTGCCCTATGTCTGTTGACATATTTTCTCTGTTCCTCCGCCCTTTCCTGTTTTCTAAATTGCTCCTCCTGATACAATTGTTCCCTTCTTTGTCTATCCTTTCTTTTCCCCCATCTTCTTTCAATCTTTACTCTCTTTCTTTATCCTTTTTGTCTCGACCTTCCCTTCGCCTTGCCTACTCGATGCTCTTACCATCAAGTTTGAGCAAAATCTGACCACCCATCCTTTCGTTCTGCATAAGTGCTAACTCATCAGTTTTATCTTTCTCTCCTTTCCATCTCTTAATTTCTCGTCCTATATCTAAGGATTTGCTTGGTCGATTGCTTTTCTCCTTATTGCGTCTCTCTTTGTCCCTTGGGACCTTAGAGATTACATCTCTCTCAGTATTTTTCTTTGGGCCCTCGTTGCTGCTTTACGCAGGCAATTCATATGCTTAGTTACTATACCCCGTTGCTGCCTTAAGCTCCCTCAATGGGTACAGCCTGTCATCTTTTTTACTATTGCCGTCAGTTTCATGCGTGGCGGGTGGAGCAGAAGGCTCCTCACCCCCCTCTTTGCATACATTAAGTATCCAGTCTACAGGAGGCAGGTCGTCTTTCTCCTCCTGATACATCTTCCAGAGCTCTAAGCTCACTAATTGCTTGTCTAACTTTTTCCCCGTATATGCAGCATGCAAATATGTCATCATATTCTGCAGAGCTGCCTATGATAATGATCCCCCTTGTGGCCATGGCATGAACATTTTGTCTGCAGTGCATTTCTTCCACTCCACACTGTACTGTCTAAGCTTAGGTGCATGCTTGGGTAGCTGTTTTCAAAGACGTATAAGCGGAGTTACATCCTCCATTTTGACACATCACTCTTTGACTGTTCACACTTTGCAGATTTTAAAAGTATGTTTCAGAAAAATAAAACAATATGAGCATGCGCCAATCATAGCAAGCTCCATATTATGTTTTCTATCTCTTTTGATCTTTGTTTCCACTAAACACCATTAGTTCAATACCAACAAATAAATACTTAATTCACAATTCTCAAATATTCTTTTTCATGTCTTTCAATTCTTCTTGACCATATATAGTTCACATAAAACAGACAAGCAAACATACTCGACCAACCACATATATCTCTCAGTCCTGCCCTCTAAAAATACTCCTATGGAGTTTAAACTTTCCTCTTTAAACTCATCTTTAATCGAGTTTGTCTTCTACGTCATCCTCTATGGGTCTATAGCTACTGTTCCTTCTGTTAAGTTCTTTAAAAATGCAGGTATCTTGGGCATACTCTTCATCATGGCCTGTCCTCACGATACCTCTTAATTGCTTTGGCTCTCCTCAAGTCAATTACTTAATTTTCAATACACGTAATTTCTTAAGTTACTTTACCCCAGCCTCCCTCCGTTACTCGTTTGTATCTTTATCACTTTCTTAACCCACTGCCTCATACTTTTGCCACCTCACTCAATTTTTACTAACCATTCGGTTGTTCAACTTCTGACTCTTGGGATCGTACGCCTCCTCAGTAGCAGCTTCATCTTTCCATTTCTTCAGCTTCCTGTAGACGCCGGGAGGGGATTCCATGAAAACCGGGGAACCCATTTCACCCTGCTTGCAAGCCTCGACACTTAAACTAATACTGCTATGTACAGGGAGCTTCATGTCCTTTCAGCCAAATGGCAGAGGTTGTGCAATATTTCCGGGACCCCAAAGCCTACTTATCTCGATGGATATCTAACCATCCTCTCTCTGCTAGCACGTGAACTGGAGCTCCTGGCCCTTTTAAGATGATGTAGCAATACCCTTGTGATGGATGAGGATGTAGATATTATTCAAACATCAATAATCAAAATGGCTCAGGTAGTTGGCAAAAGGATAACTGTTTTAATATCAATTATCTAAAACAGGGAGTACAACGGACATCAACGGACATCGCAGCGTAAGCATCTAGAAAAAAAGCTTTCTTTTATTAAAAAAAATCATATAGGAGACGTTAACAAACATATTACTAACGTCATCCTATGTGGCATACTACAAAAACCTAGTAGCAAGTGTGATAGGGTCTTAGGGAATATCTAAGTTTACAATCCATGCTCGTCTAAGGCAGTAAAAGAAAGTGATTTCTTTATTAATATCAGGTCGGGCAACTAAGCCCTCCCCATAAACAGGTCACTATGAACATCAATAAATACACAACGTCCTATTGGCTACACAAACTATAGGAGCCTTGATAATGCAGTACCCTACCATTGGTTGGCACTCTAACCTCCGTCAGTACTTTTCCTCCTATGATAGCAGCATGCAGGCTGAACTTCCAGGTGCTGGTGAGCTAGTCTTTGTCCATAGCTTCCCACCAATTAGCATATTCATCCATCATCACCTCAGTGGTGTGCTGTCAATAAGGACTTTGAACTTGTCCTTGGGAGTGTTCTTAGCTCTGGAGAATTCAGGGGAGTGAAGGCATGCTCTGCCCTCATGCGTAGGTGTGACCATCATGTTCATCCAACTTCATCCCTCCACGTGACTGAAGACCACAAAATCGAGCATCTCGTTTATTTAAATACTATTTTCTAATAAACCTCTGACATCTTCCTTGTTTTGTTCATGCCTCCTGAACTGGAGTTTTGTTCTTTCACACGATTTGCTTCCAATGTCTTTTCACCCCAGCCTGATAAACCCTTGGCTTCTTGGCTTGGCTTCATGGCTCATCCAGCCTTGCCTTTCTGAGATTCACTTTGTAATGCATTTGTTTTCTCACTGTGACACACTGGAAAAGAGACCTTCCCTTTTTAGCCCATCTCTGCTATAGTTTGTAGTGGAAACATCCAATTTATTACTCACTCATGCATGTATGTATATGTTGGTGCATGCCGCAATCTATTCACTATCAAGCTAGTCTCAAGAATACTTTGTCTGCTTGCGTTTCTTTTGCATCTGTACACGTGTAAACTGACTTGATAGCTTCATCCATTTTGTAGCATAAGTTTCTTCATGTTGATCCCAAGATGCCACTTATCTTCAATACTTTCTTGATGCCTTATAGAATATCAGCCTTCTTTAGTCTCTGCATCTCTTCTATGTATGTCAGTTTTGATTCTGTGTGACGTCACCATTCATCTTGGCCATTCATTAGCTCTGCTTTTCCCGGGATTTAATTCAAATGGCCATCATACTTTCTTGTATGCAAGTATGGTTTTCTCAATGGGAACCTTGCTTCTCAGTATTTTCACTGGTACCTCACGTGTCTCACACTCTGGTAACCAACATATAGGCAAGATGGGTGAGGCGATTGAGGTGGGGGTACTTAGCTCCTTCTCTACACCTTGATTTATCCATTTCTTTTTGACCTTTGTTCTTCCTATACCTGTGTCCTTTGTCTGTAGTTTGCCATTTCTTTTAGATTGTTATTTTTTTTAAAGTGTTTTGATATTAAGAGACAGAGTCCTTTTAGTGTTGTGTATTTTTACAGTTTTTATTTTTCCTACATGATCCTGTATTTCAAAATGATTACGACCAGCAGTGATGATGAGGTGGTCTGGGTGGCTTCAGCTTTACCGCCATGGAAGAAGCAATGTGCACAAAAAACTTTGCTAATAGTTGGCAATATTTCTGCGTAAAGGCCCAATGCAGCAAAAAGGAGATCGAGGAGGTAATGTGCAGTTTCTGTGGTAAGTTTCACAGAGGGTACCTTTACAGAAGCCATCACAAAGCTTGGGGACATCCACGTTAAATTCAACATCTTTTCTGTCTTCATTTGGGATGAAGTGGAGGACTCATATAGGAAGGCTCATGTGAAACATAAGGTCAAAGTACACGGAGCAAGAGAAGCACAGCAGTATTTATCATCAGCGCCACATACTTCCAATATGATTAACAGCTATTTTCCACCAATTAACACCCAACCTCAGTCCATCCTGTCTGCACCTGATCTTTCTAACTTCATTGTGATGTCCAAAATCTGTGGCAACTTCATCGAGGAGGAGGGTGGCACCCTAGACACTTGGGGCAAGGCTCTTTCAGAACATACGGCCAATTTCCAACACTAGGTATATTTTTAAGTGTCTATTTTTTACCCTCTTCTTTAGAAAAAAACACACACAAATAAAATATAAAATGCCCAAAAAATAAATGTTGTTTGTTTTTAAGGTTTGTTATATCTATTAATCCTAGTGTTGTGCTGTTCCCAGTTCCTACATCTTTTTTAGTTATCCCCAAAATGCTCCACAGCCTCTTATTCTTACATAATTCCCAACCACACCTATCATCCCACTGCACAATCGCACACCACTCTATTCATCTGTAAAATCACACCCACACACCTATGCATAATACATGCATGAACAGTCCACAACATTCAAACAAAAAAATGTGTTTTTTTCCCGACTTAACAAAATGCCTACTAAAAACCATCTCCATAGAAAACAAAGATAAAATAGAGAAGGTACAAACATAAATAAGACATATAGTCATCCACCGCTAAAACAATGTATATAAACCATTAAAACAATACAGCTAGTAACCTCACTCAAGAAATCAAAACCAGCCACCACTGAAAAAGAAGTAAGGCCCCTCTTGCAAAAACTAAAAGTAAAAAAAGATGTACAAACAAAAGTAGACCTAGTAATTAATCTTATACTATATATACCAATGTTAACCACGGTAAAGCAATCCAAAAAATGTATTTTACAAAAAAATGCCCACTGTAGACATCTTACAAACAGCTAAAATGTCACAATCTACCCTTAAAAACTACAGCAGAAAACTAATCCTCAAAGCTCCAATTGACAGAGCATTTCTACTGAAGAGAACATTATTTATATTAATTTTAAACAGAATGAAACCACTAACTAAATTAATTAATCAATTACAAAAAGTACTTCTGAGCATGCGCAATGTCAATATAGATACCTTTTCAAACTTCTCTGAAGGTGAATGAATTCACACAAGCAGCACAGAACCATATTTAAATAAAGAGGCTTATAAGCAAGAACAAAACTAAAAAAACAATTGCCATAGACAATAATGGCCGAGGGGATGAAATAGTAGGATACACCATTATGGCAAAAGAAACCCTTATAGAAAAATCGTCCCCAACAAACTTAAAAAAAAATGTTACTTTTGACAAAACAAACTATCCACTTTACAAATGGACAGGTAGCTCAATATGAAACGTACACCGACAACACTTCAAATCTTTACAACATTTCCTCAATCACTATGTGAAACTAAAAGATAAAATTAGAATGAAAACTTTACAAACTATGGACTCCTGCCCAGTGCGCATCCACACTGGACTGTGAGGACATTCACTAGCCTACATTTCTGGAACTGCTTGCAAAAGCACTTTCCACCACATCAAAATGTTAGCAACACACCATTCCGCTATACGAAAGCTTGTGCATAGACTGTACAATGCAAACACTCCTGCACTAAAACTGAACAATGTAAATAGCCTTCTCCAATATGGAACAACCATATGTGTTTGGATGTGAAAGCAACTTTAGAAAGCATTAGCGGAAACCTTACAAACACCAACCTCCTTACAAATACATTTAAAAAAGAAATAGCTAAGTTTCAAAACACATCTGCTGAAATACCAGACCAAGTATGTGCCTGTTGTCGGAGAACTTTTTATAGAAAGAACACGAAAATAGAAGATATGGCCTTCAAAATAGAGGACAATGAGGAATCCCAATGGCTCCAATTAGCTTTATATCAAACAACCGAATATAAATACAAAATAACTGACCCCTCAATAGTTTGCACTTACTGCAATACAAAGCTTGACAATAACCAAATGCCATCAGGTGCTATCACAAATAACATAGACATTTTCACACTTTCAAAATCTCTCCACAACTTAACTTGTATGAGAGCATTATAATCCAAACAGTGCACCTATTTCAAGCTATAATACACCTTTAACCAAAAAAGCTTTTGTGGATAAAAGATGCTCCCCAATTTGGCCATGCCAGTGATGCCGCTGTTTTACAATTTATTAAATAATACATTACCTGTGACTTCATAAATCACACATAGTGACATACAAACACAAATCTTACCCTTCCAAAAACATACATTTCGTAAACACTGCTGACGTTGATATAAAAGGTAAATACTATACCAAATGTTGCTCTGGCTTCCATAGACCAGTTTGCAGAAAAGTAAAAGAAAATAGCTTGATGTATTCTCTTGGCCACAGTGTAAAAGGCAAATCCCCTAAAAACACATTCAACATTAAAAGGGATCATGCATTCAAGTACATCAAAGATTGCAATGCAATCATTGTCCTCTTGTTGAATGCAAATATGGACATACAATACATTGCAGACAATTCCACTACAGTTGCCAGTTATGCCTCACCAAAGCTGAGAAAATAGAGATAAAATACATCTTGGATGGCATATAATCTGACAATAGACTGTCATAAAAATAGTACAGTTTTGGTACATAAATGCTCTCCCATGGATAATGCCGGTGCTACGAAGCTGCAGACTATTTGACAGGCACACCCTTATGTGGGAAATCTGAAATAATTGTCTGTCTGAACCTTGATCCAGCTTCATCACGAAAAAAGAGTACTCAAATCCTACCAAGAGATAAAAACAATAGCCACAAATGATCTCAACAGCCAGGATATTTTTTTTAAAACAATGTAATTGACACATACTACCCAAACAGAAGCACTGCTTTGGAAAACATGTGCCTCTACGACATAGCCTAAAATTACTCCTACAAAGATAAGGTTACACCAGATGAGACAACTGGCAAATATTCAGTCTCAATTTATGAAGGAAGCATAGTAGAACTTACCAAACCCACCCTAATTAATCATATAAAATTATTTAAATCTCTCTAACATAGAGAACTGTATTACATGTCCATAATATAACTTTTTAAACCCTGGAGAAAAGAATAAGAATTATTAGGTGACCATGACTCATTTGTATCTCCATTCAATGCAAATGAAAGCAGTATAACACATGTCAATATTAAACAATACAAACAAATGTTGGACAATGAACTAATAAGAGGAAGAACCACTCATTCTAAATGAAGCAGAAATTGCAGGACTGAGATAGAAAATGCTATGTATCAATCTAAACAATCTGAAGAAGACTTGTCACTGCTCTAATCACAGCTAAATGATGAACAACACACCATTTATCTAGAAGTCACTGAAGCAATTGAACATGGTTTTAAACATGAAACTAAAATGTTTAGCTGTAAAAATGATACACCTCTGCTCCTGTATGTAAGTGTTGTAACAGCCCCCACAGGTATAGCTGCTTACAACATTGGAGGTGTAACTTCACACCGACTACTGCTCCTCCCAGTAGAATACCAAACAAATTAGAACACTACAAATTATCAGCAGAAGCTGTTAGAGAAAAACACTGAATTCTGAAACAAATGAAAGTGCTCCTGATCGATGGAGTAAGTATGGTTTCCAATGTCATGTTGGCTTTAATTTATCTCAAAATGCAAGAAGTCCTAAAAACCGACTACAAATAACTGTTTGGAGAAAAACATGCTATTGTTTTCAGAGACCTCCTACAGTTAACACCAGTAAAAGGTCAACCTATTTTCAAAATATTAGGACACAACCAATGCTGCAACACATTGGGCAGCATTGGAAATGTAAATCTCTGGCAACATTTTCGCTACAGAGAACTAACTCAAAACATGCATCAGTCTGCAGTTCTCTGCTATGCTAATGTTTTAAACAGCATTAGAACCGGTCTGCTTTCTAAAGATGCAAAATCCATATTAAAAACTAGACTAATGCATGAGCTTCATGGGCAAAACACATCTGCCCATGATGCCATGGAACAATTAACTCAACAAAATATAAAAGGCATGTCCCTAATGCCAACCCTTGCAAGCTGTAGTCAATTCAATAATACAATTTTGAAAAAAGAAATGCAACCCATACTGCATATCATCACCACAGCAAACTAGAAATGAACACCATGACACTCCTTGTGTGGCAACTAGCAACAGCACAACTAAATAGCTAACACAGATGGATTAGAAAAAGTATTAACTCTGTGTCTAAACTGCAGAGTAATTCTAAAATGAAACCTTGATATAAACAAGGTTTAGTCAATGGAGAAATCGGTAAAGTTGTTGGCTTACAAACATTTCCACATGTCAACAACATTCAGTTTGTCAACATTGACTTTCTTCTTTTGAAAGACATGTACGTACGCAGAGAACAATTCTCTCTATCTGTTGCATATACTGTCACTATTAAAAAATCGCAAGGTCTAACCCTAGGTCAAGAATTGATTGACATTGGCAGCACAGTCTTCAAAGACAGTATGAGTTACATAGCACGTTCATGTATCTGTACACTCAGTGGTTTATTCCTAGTTAACTGTGAGTCAATGCAGACATTCCTTGCAACCTAGAATAGAACAGGCTACGTGCAATGTACACCCCATTTAGATAAGTACCCTGTACCCCAAAAAAGAAAACCTTTAAAAAGAAGACTAATTCAAACAGAACCTATAGCAGATCTCCCAGCAATACCACTGGAAAAACAAATAACAACTGCTTCTCCAGCAAATAGTACAACCACAACACTCTGTAATCCAATAACAACTGTATCAGAAGACAAAGAGACACATGTCACTTCTCAAAAAACAACTGCAGGCCCATCAAAGGATACAGAAAGCACACATCTCTGGTCCTTTTAAATTCAGCAACACAACAGAGTAAATTGCAATGCAAATATAGAAATCAATCTTCTCTTCAAGTTACCACCAATTGTTCACAGCTACTTAAACGGCTCTGACCAGTTGTTTTTGCAAATGCTCATTTTTCATAGAAATGCCACAAATAATCCTGACAGCACTTACAGTGCCTCAGGTATAAGGCAAGAATTGCACTGCTCTACTGGAATAGTAACATGTACCATACACATATAGGAAGATCCACAATAATTCCTAATGTACTTACTACAAGTACTATAAATCAAAAACATCCCTATAAATGAAATATTCCAGATGTCATACACGTGGAAACATACATGCTCTCTCTGCAACCATGTTTCACAAGAACACATCCCTAATGATTGATTTATGTATGTATCCATACCAAATTGTGAATCTTTTTAATTACACCAGCTTCTGCAGAATGAAAATCATGGCATATTATGCCCTACTTCATTCCAGCATACAAATAAACTCACATGGCCAATATGTGATACTTATGCTTCTAGAGTACAATGCAGACAGTACCAGAAATAACTGTAAGCTTACTAGCTTCACACACAGCCAAGTATCGCTTGAACCACAAAAACCTTCACAGTAGGCAGAATCTACCACACCGATGCCATACCACTTCCGACCACTATACTGCATATATTAAAAAAATAAGTGGTTCATTTGAATGTAAAAACACTTCTCTTACTCCTAAAACATAGGTTACCAGCAAATCTAACAAATCCTTTCTTACTATTCCTTCAATCCAAATTTACTCACTAAAGTAGAGTGCAATATACAGTTAGAATACGCCAACGGGTATTTACTACATACCTAATACTACACCAGTATTTTTAAATCCAAAACATCCATAAATACAGTTAGAATGCGCCAAAGGGTATCTAACTACTTTAAAAATACTTCTCATTGTAATACACTTAAATATGCCATCACAGTTATTGTTACTGCAAAACGTGTTGTAAACTCCAATATAATTAGAATATGCCAACAAGTTTCAAACTACTTTAAACATACCCTTAATTACAAGACACCTTAAACAAACATCCTATCACACTTACACTCAGATAACATATCCATGCTACCAAACAGAAGTATTCTGTAACATGCACATTCTTTAGACCTATGCAAATGCCAAAAACTGTATATAATTACAGTAGGGGTTTTTAATCCACTATGGATTTTTCCCCACTGACCCAATGATTATTTTATGTCAGTACAACAACAGTGTATCACACACAAATGTTTTACGTAACATAGTACTTGGAATGTACTATTTACGAGTTTAAACTATCTTGTTTAACAAATTATACTTTTTTTCACAGAAATACAGCCAGAGATTTCAGCTTAATTACCATATGCAACTAAATAACCATACCCAGTTTTGTCCTATGTTTTTCTTCACAAAGAAACAAATACAGATTCCATAAGCACTATCCTCAATTGTACTGCAACCATAAATACAATATACACTTCAATTATATAATTGTACCATATTACAAATACTGTATACTCCCCCTACAGAACCTGTGATTACTATATACATACATTACTATGACTATGGCCAGTGTCCAGATTCTTGGGGGCATTGTATGCCCCCAAGAATCTGGCCACTGGCCACAACTAGCAAAATAGAATTAAACCATATAACAACTACGTACAATACACCTTCAAATAACAAGAACCACCCTGAAGCTCCCCACTCCCAATGATGTCCGTGGACAGTCATTCTTCCCTTTTTTGAGTAAGGAGTGGGTTGATGAAATTAATGTGTTCAAACTCCATAGGATTCAGTGTTCACTAAACCTTATGATTTCTCAAATAGAAAGTGAACAATGTGGGTCATAGTTGATGCATTCTTGAGTGTGTTGGTAAAAATAAACAAGTCTGTATCAAGACTTTTTTTCTAATTTTCATATGAAATTGCATGTCAACTGCAAACATTGTAAAACTATAGTAATTAGAGGTACCCTGTTAAATTTGAAAACTGTAGAACAATTAAATGCCTCAATGTGATAGGCACCCACTGTAGAGCTCAAGTTATACTTGCACAATCTTCAGATTTTAAGAGGCGAAGAACACACAGTATGAAGAAGTATAAGGCAAAAGCAGTGTTGGGAACGTTCTTCTTTTAAAGGCAGTTTTAGGGGCTTGTATCTTTTGTTGGTGGAGAAGGCAGAAGCAGTGTTAGGTACACATCTTTGATAGTGGAGGTGAAGGCAAAAGAACTGTTAATCACACATTTCCTTTGTTGGTGAATGTAAAGATAAATAGTAAAATACAACAGTGTGGTTATAAACTGCAGTGATGCAGAGGTAATTACATTACCACCAAATTGCTGCCACATTACCGCACCACTGTACTATGAGTTTGGTGGGGGAAGTGGAGGATTTACATCCAGCAGAAAGCTGGAGATGAATCTGCCAATTTACTGGCAGAAATGAGCAAAAATCAGCAGAATAACAAAAGGCAGTAATTGCACTACCACCGCGTGTAATCCTGCTGTAAATCCGTGGGATTAACTGGTGGTAACGGTAATGAAGTGTACTGGTAATTTGGCTGATGTAATGGGTCCCAAGGCACTGTCATGCACACATATCTTTTTGTTGATGGAAAAGAAGGAGAAAAGGTTGTTAGGCAGGAGAAGGTGAAAGCAGTATTAGGGACACTGGTCTTTTGATGATGGTGTAGAAGGCCAAGACAGTGCTAGGCACATGCGTCTTTTTGTTGGTGGAGAAGGCCAAAGCAGCTTTAGGCACACATATGTTTTATTGATTCACAGGAAGGCAAAAGCAGTAAAAACCCAACATGCGTTTTAAAGGCACATGGTTAGGTATGCTTATCTCTTTTGTTTATAGGGAGATGGCCAAACCAGTGGGGGCCCATGTCTCTTTTGTTGGGGGAGGAGAAGGCCAAGGCAGTGCTTGGAACAATTGTATTTTGTTGACAGAGTGGTCCAAAGCATGTCAGGGAATTGTGTCCTTGTTGGATAAGGGAAGATCATAGTCAGGCACACATTTATATTGCTGACAAAGGAGAAGGACAAGCATTATTAGGAAAACATGTATTTTATTGCTGGAGGTGGGCAGACAAGTCGAAAGCAGTGCTAAGCAAATCATTGTTAGACTTGAGAAGATGGCAACTGTAACAGGAACACTTCTCTTTTGATAGTGGAGAAGTAGGCCAAGACAGTGTTAGGAACAAATGTTATATTTCTTGGTAGAGAAGACCAAACATATTTACAGCACAGATACATTTTGATGCTTGCAGAGAAGGTCACATTTGTGTTAGACTCAGGTGTATTTTACTGGTGGTGGAGAAGTAAAAAGTAGTGTTAGGCATGCATATGTTGTGTTGGTGGAAGGTAAAAGGAGTGGAAAATACACCTCCCTTTTATAGGCACAGTGACAGGCACTCAGGCACACATGTCTTCTGTTGGTGGAGGAAAAGGAATAAACAGTGTTAGTCACACATGTCTTTTGTTGACGGAATAAGATCCCAAAGCAGGGTTAGACGCCTGGGTCTTTTGTTGGCAGAGCAGAAGGCCAAAGTTGATAAGATCTTATTATTGTTAGTTAGTTTGCACTTGGGGAATCTGTAGCCATTGTTTATTGTTAAAGATGTGTGGTGCCATCAGTACATAGTTAGCATTGTGCTGCCAAGTGTCAAGTCTTTTATCAATTTATTTCATATACATAGTTTTTTATTCTTCCTCTTGTCACGTTTCTAACTTCATAAGTATGCTTTAGTAAAACTGTTCTATTTGCACCTTTACCTCCATAGAGTCCTATGGGACCCCATTCCTATTGCTTGTTCTGCACCCTGTCCTGCATTTATTGCTGGCTGTAAAGCCTCTCGCCCTACTTCCCTTTCCAGTTTTGATCATTCCTGTGGAGAAACAGAAAGGTCCCTATAACTATGGGGCTCATTATGATTATGGTGGTGCAGCCAAACAGTGCCGGCAATGGAATTGCCGCCCCTTTGCCCCGGACCGCCATACTACGAGTTTGGTCTTTGAATGAGTGATTTACCCCCAGCATCATTCTGGAGGTAAATCCTCCAACTTTCCATAGAAAAATCAGTAAAATCGGCAGAATTACTGCCGAAGTCCCCAGTGGAGTCCATTGGACTCAAAATGAATAGGGAATAACACCACCACGTGTAATCCAGCGGTAAATCCGCCAGACCAAGTAGTGGTAATGGTAATTCCGTTGAACGATATTCCTGCAGCTTTACCACTTGAAAACTGCCCAACGTGTCATGAGGCCCATGTCTCTTTTGATGAATTCTTGCAATTTTACAAGTGCACACATCACCTTAGAGGGGAGTGCAGTTAGGAAAATGTGTATCCTCATTAATTTTAAAAAATTGCTTTTTGGTTTTACTTTAACAATGTGCCTAGAACAATCTGGTGGCCTTTATCGTGAATGGCTACAAAAGATGGCTAGTCTTCTCATGTCAGGGAATACCTTATATAGAAATCCCCATCCTGGGAAAAGCTGTGGCTTGCATGGGCAGATGATCTTCAGCAGTGGACTGGCCACTCAGCCATTCGGCCCTTGGCCAATTGAGAATTAGATGATGCGGGCCATTGTTTTACAAGCAGCTGTGGGGGTCGGGGGGTGAAACAATTCACACCATTACATCAATCTGTGTGTGTCACTGTGTGTGTTTAGCTACTTTATACAAGCCTGAACATTATTATCCCCAGGTTTCCTGCATGCCATGTGGGCAGCCGTGTGCAGTGCCCTCTCTCTCTCAAGTGTTTTTCTCTGACTATTGTCTTATTTTTTTTAACACTGACTTGTTGTAAAGGCACAAAACAACAGGCCATAACTGCCCCGCCCAGCCCTGTCATGTCCTGTGTCCTGCCCCCGCGACTTTGGCGCCCTGGGCCATCATCAGTGATCACTCAAGCAGCCTGGAAGCAGCAGCTGTTTCCAGGAGGAATGGAAGTCTCACAGTCTTTTCACGTTCGGGTTTGTGACTTCATGTTGAATTTAAATTACATTCAACCCAAGCCAAGCGAGCACGTTTCTGCTCAAGTACTTATGCTCATGCTGCTGGTCGCCAGGGTATAGCAGTGGCACCAGTTGCAAGTTAAGCTGCATCTGTATCTAGCACCAGACAGTCCACAGCTGGAGACAAGGGAGGCAGGCAGCATCGTCCGATGATGAGGCAAGCAGCAAAAAAAAAGAAGAGTGAGGACTGAGGAAGAGCCAGCACACTGACTGACTCCAAAAAGTGGGGATGAGCCAGGGCCCGGCACACCATTGGCGGGACACATTATCCCCCCGTACCCCACTCACCAAAGGAAGTACAATCCCTTTGTTTCCCCAGGTCGCCGAGGCATCTTTCACCTTCAGCGAACCTGGGGTTTCCTGTGTTTTTGTCTTTATAAAAGATGGGTTGAAAAGTAAACAATTCAATCCATCTTTTATAAAGCTTTGCCAATGGACACAGACGCCTCGGGCTTTTTCCATCGTCAAAGCTTTATAAAAGATGGCTTGAATTGTGTACGTTTCAACCCATCTTTTATAAACAGAGACACATTTAAAAAAAGATGGTTTGAAAAGTGCAAACCATAAGATATGCCCTCAAATATATACATGTTATATATTTGTGTGAATACCTTATTGTGGTTTGTGTACATTTCAAGCCATCTTGAAGTACACAAGCCATAGTAAGGCACGAAAACAAATATATAACTGTATGCATATTTGCGTATCTTACTATGGCTTGTGTACTTCGGCTTGCATACTACACAAACCATAGTAAGGTAAGCATGCGTACATGCATTTATATATTTATTTGCATGCCTTACTATGGTTTGTGTACTTTGTTAGGCCACGCCCATCCCACAAGCCAGACCCCCAAACGAGCCCCCCCCCTCGAGTTCTTACCTCACGTAAAGCCCTGGTAATAGTTGTACTGGGTTTGAGCTGAGTGTTCATGTTAAAAGCAGTCAGGAGGGGGTGGCAGGCAGGCCTATACTACAGTGGAGCTCATGAGCAGCCTTTGACTATAACAAGAATATTGTTTAAAGAGCTATTGTGCAGCTTCTGTGTACGAGGGTCGCGTGAGGACACAGCCACAGTATCGCCTTCCGACCTGCTGTGGCTCTCTAGGGACAACTACCAGCTCCCAGCAGCCCATCAGTAGCTGCAGGGCTCTTAATTACTGCTCATCAGTTTCTTTCTTCAACCCGAGCATTTAATGTGGGGTGATTTAAAAGTGATGGCCCATTCAAGAGGCCATTCTTTTTGACAGGACGCTCTTAACGTTTCCATCTTAAGAAATGCAAATTGGAATTTTCATTTTGAAAGCACAAAGAAAGCACAATTTAACTGCCTGAGTCTGTGGCCTTCTACAGGCCAATTAAATTATATCACCCAGAATAGTTTTGAACCAGCTACATTATTTTCAGATGTTGATGTTTAACACACCAATAAGCGTTTGTATTTAGTAGAATGTAATATTTTCATCACATATAAACCCTGCATTTGTCAAATACTGAAACCTTTTGACACATTACATGCTGTTATAAGTCTAAAAAGTACATTTTTAAAACCAAAAGGCCATTGTTTGCCTTTTGCCAAAATTGCATTCTGGTATTTGTAGTCTCTCAGTCAAGATGGCGTCGGGGAATAATGCAATTATACACTTTTTGCCTAACATATTTCTATGAGGATTAATATATTTGAGTGAGTACTTTACTATGGTATGTGTAAGTTTCAAGTCATCTTTATAAACAGAGTACTGCTGAAAGCCAGACATGGAGTTGAGGAGAGGAAATTATGGGAGGGCAAGTGAGTCATGAATATTTGTCCAGGATGTGTCAAGAAAAGTTGCAGTCCTGGAAACTGCTGTAGTTATTTTGCCCTGATTGTGTCAATCTGCTGCTTTTCAGGGCACAAGTAAAGGAAATGTGGGTGGACAGCATAACTTTTCAGAGGGTGGATCAGACCCCTTCGGGTGCTTTCGAAGTTGGCAAGCTTGCTCAAGCATTTGGCTACAAGGATTTCACTCAGCTTGTCATGTTCCCAGCGCAGGCACATAAAACGGTCATCAAATCACGCTCCTTGTATTGGGATTTTGTTTTCCAGGGAATATTTCACTACAGGTTGCTGGGTTCAAAGGGTGAATACTTATTATATTTTGCCATCATATTTATTAGAAAATGTCCTCTCCTAGGTTATTTTTCTGGTGTTACGTTTTTTTGAAAGGCCAATGCTCTTTTTTATTGTGAACTTTCTTCTAAGGGGGAAGGTTAATTGAACCTTGTTGGTCTATTTCACTTTAAGATATGTCCACTTACTGTGCCTATATTCATGGATGCCAAATTTTTATTTTTGCTATAAGGGCAGAAGATCCCACACCAAATGAAGCAAGTGAGGGGCTCGTATTCATCCACAGGTCAAAACAACAGATCCGTCCCGCCCCAATTTACTTAAAACGATGTGCGACAACTACTTTACTTGTGTATGTGGATTTCCTGTTCTGGTTAGTGTACCATTATATGCATTCATACATTACCTTTTTATACAGCCCTTTATACAGGGGCTTAACATGTTTCTCAGTGCATGACAAGACCAGGGAAACATGGAGGCACATGAAAATACAAGAATATGTTCAACATCATGGAAGTTGGCTAGTAGGTGAATCCAGGATTGCCATTTAGAACTCACTATTCACTGCGTTATAACCGAGATACAACACTTCACAGAACAGTTTTGTCTAGTAAGGGCCCTCTCGTCCCAAGACATCTTTACGGATGGTTTGCCTCCTTTTTAGTGTCCCATCCATGTACCTGTTTCACCCCTTCAGCACAACAGCCAACGCATCTCTAGCTTCAGCTGAGGTGCATGGCCCTGTAAACACCTTTGTAGCTGTGCTCGTCCAGTGTAAATATGTACAAGCACTCAAAAAGACAAGTGCACAGCATTATATGAAGCCATCAAGCATACGTTGCCTTAATTGACAAAATGTGTTGCTGCGTGTTGCAAAATGAATACACATATGGGTGGTAGAAGTGTTGTATAAAAGTTGATACTATCGCACAGCTGTGTTTAACCACTCCCATTGTGCTTGAAATGTGCTCATAGAGTTATCAGCTTCAAATGGGCACCACCACGAGCTGAAGGTCTAGTTTGAAAAAAGATTCTTTTGTATTTGTGTTTCTTGTTTTAACGAGCACTCACACTAGCTTGCAGCTGCTTCATGCTCCATCACAGAGCATTCACACTAGTTTGCAGCTGTTTCATGCTCCTTCACAGAGCATTCACACTAGTTTGCAGCTGTTTCATGCTCCTTCACAGAGCATTCACACTAGTTTGCATCAGCTTCATGCTCCTTCACAGAGCATTCTACACTAGCTTGCAGCTGCTTCATGCTCCTTCACAGAGCATTCTACACTAGTTGGCAGCTGTTTCATGCTCCTTCACAGAGCATTTTACACTAGTTTGCAGCTGCTTCATGCTCCTTCACAGAGCATTCTACACTAGTTTTCAGCTGCTTCATGCTCCTTCACAGAGCATTCTACACTAGTTGGCAGCTGTTTCATGCTCCTTCACAGAGCATTCTACACTAGTTTGCAGCTGCTTCATGCTCCTTCACAGAGCATTCTACACTAGCTTGCAGCTGCTTCATGCTTCTTCACAAAGCATTCTGAGGAAAAGATGGCCTCATCTGCTCTAGGTGGTTTGCACAAAGAGGGTATGGTCTCGAAGTTATGTTTGTTCTTGGCTCAATAGCAGTATGAGGGTTAAGGACCTCCTCTGAATATAATCCAGAGGAGCAGAAAAATGTTAAAAGTCTCAAATAAAGACAAATCCAATCAGGTTAATTTAAAAACACTGGCTCAAAAGTCTCCAAATAATTACCCAAGCCTGCTACATTTACCAATTCATTACGAACTGATGGAAAAGGCAAAGTACAAATATGGAGACAGGACTTTGACCTATCACAAGCAATTGAATGGTCAACATTGAATGTGGAAGATCTATAAAGCAGGTGGTGGATGAACAATTGCTCTAGATTAATTTTTGGAATGACCATGCAACAGCTCCATGCATCTAAGTTCAGGAGTTACCTCAGTAGGGCAGGTCTGCTGATGGCTCCTGCTGAACGTGGACACTTCTACACTTTTCTGGATCAGAATTCACCCCTATCTAGACGCCATTGTTATACGTTATACGTTTAAATGCAAGAATCATTTTTGATTTTATGCTTCATTACGCGGTCGGCGGTAACCAGACAGTACTAGTGGCAGGTTGACGGTGACCGCTTAACACCGTATCCGTCACCAGTATGTCCGGTGGTGGGAACTGTAAGTCCCCATTCCTGTGGAGTCCTAATGGAGACACGGAAGCCCCAGCACTGTTCATAACGTTGCCAATTCTTCCATGAAAACCATGCCTGCAGGGGCGGGTGCTCCCGACAGGTAAGACCTTGTGGGAGCACTGGCCCTGCAGGCATTCTCGTATTCTGGTGGTCTGTAAAGCATGCCAGTACGTTGCTGCCGACACACTTATTTCCAGACTGCCAGACTTGTAATGAGGAAGTATGTCTCAGTACTCAATACATTAGGTTTTAGGACCTCAAGTTGCTCATGGAGGATTTTCTCTGCATGCAAATTCTTTGCGCCCCACGCAATCATGTAGGTCTTGGGTGCATGTTTGAAGTTACCAGCTGCTAGCCTGGCACAAAAGGTTATTTGCCCCTTCACCTCTCTACATGCACACTATTTCTTACATACCAGAAGTCAATTATCACTATAAAAAGGGCTAATAGTGAGTGCCAACTGGGGTCTGATGTAAGCATTGGTGAGGTTTCTTGTATAGGCACAGTAATCATGTATAGGTGCTTTAATGAGCCTTTGAGCACACCAGCTCGTGTTGAGGAGGCTTAGTGATTTCTTTTCTACAGTGGATGTTGTCAACAAATCTAGGTGTTTTAGTATGTTTTTCTTTGTACCCACACACCAGCCACCTCTGGGGGCTTCTGCAATTTCTAGTATGAGCACTTTGAAGCTGTCACGACGCCCGCTCCCGGGGAGCCGGCTCAGGCCCTGCGTCCTCGAAAGCGGACATCAAGTCCCTGGGGAAGGTCCCAGCAACCCCTTATAGGGGCCCTTTGGACAGTGTCCTGGCGCCTATGGCGCCAGGCTCATAGAAA
Source organism: Ambystoma mexicanum (assembly GCF_040938575.1). Lineage (NCBI taxonomy): Eukaryota > Metazoa > Chordata > Amphibia > Caudata > Ambystomatidae > Ambystoma > Ambystoma mexicanum. The sequence continues at coordinate 848,186,657 of NC_090923.1, forward strand.
ACGTCAATCCTGGAGCCATAGGCGCCAGGCTCATTATGAAAGTGTTTGGGTGCACTTACCTGATGCAGACCATGCTGCAGAACACCGGCCTCCTTGAGGCCTGAAAGGAACTACTTTACCTGTGGGACTCATTTACCACCCGGGCGTGGTCGGGGAAGGATACATACCTGATTGGAGGAAGGACACATTCTAGGAACTTCTTCCAAGGCTATTTAAACCACACCCGATCAGCCACACGTGCTTCGCGTTGTTCTGCATCTAGCAGCTGGACGCTCACCGTGTCTGCTCCTGCATCCTGACTTCTGCCACACCTGCCAGCATCCTGAATCACCTGCAAAGGAAGGGAACAAGAGAACAGAAGAAGGAAAAGGCCTCAACTGCTAAATCTGCATCCCAGAGACATTTCGCCGACAATCCTGAAAAGGAAGACATTTATTTTTAAAAGCACATCGCATCGATCGCTGCAGCGCCGCATTCTACTCACCTTTACAGGGCGCCTCCATTTTCAGCAGCGACCATCCGGATTCGCAGTCGCGCCCCCGCGCCTAGGGAGAAAAAGACAAGCACAAAGGTGAGAAAAAGAAGGGAAAAGGGAAGCTAAAACTCCATGTCAAGACTTACCTGTTGGGTCATTCCCTTTTCATTTCGGGTCCGCGCCGCATCCAGGCATTTTCGGACCCCGGCCCCTAAGGGGAAAAAGACATCAGCGTTAATGAGTGAATGAAAAGACATTACCAAAACACTCATTAAAGACTTACCTGATTTTCACAAGGATTTCACTGCTCACCTCGGGTCGGTGCCTGTTCCCCGGCATTCCGTACCCCGGCCCCTATGGGGAAAAAGACACTAGCATTAGAACATTAATGCATGGACACAAGGGGAACCACTTATAGAAAAAATTACCTGGAAGCCAAGCAAGTTTGGTTCTCACCCATCCGAAAATCCAGTGACGTAACTGGATACCAACGCGCCCCTGCATCAGAAGCAGGATGGAGAGCTCGTCCTTCCAGACCCTAAGGTGAGACGCTACGGGGAAGCACAGCAGGGTTTTGAGGAGGGTGAGAGGGGTAAATGGGAGGCCGATTGCATTACCCCGCAGACAGTTAACCCCCTATTCTCACCTACAGAAGGATACTTCTGCAAGTCAGACAAGCCAGATCTGGGGCCCGGTCCAGTCTGTCTTCCGAACCCTGCGCATCACCTTAGACGAGGTCACAGCAGCGCGAACCAGGTCAGCGCCCCCTTGGGAGTCAGGTGAGCGTTACAGAACGCAAAGCCTTCCTACAAATTCCCACCCAGGCGCTATGGAAACTTCTGAGACTGATCAGTTGGCCCAATTACTGGGGGCATTACGGGCCGGAGTACATGCCGCTCGTCAAGAGACTAATGCCCTCAAGAGGGAATTAATAATATCAAAGGAAAGAACTGATGACCTGGCCAGACAGCTTTTGCAAGGTCAAGCTGGACAAACTCCTCTACCCTGTTCCGGAGGGAACCCCACTCCTGCGGTTCCCACTAACCCTGTGCAGATTAATCTACCTGGAAACATGCCGCTGGCCCCACCTGAACGCTTTGCTGGGGACCCCAAACAATTTGCCGTATTCATGAATCAGTGTCGTTTGCACTTCCTATGCAGACCTGGGGCCTTCCCTAATGATCAGACCAAAGTAGCCTTTGTATTGTCATATCTCAGCGGCTGCGCTGCCGATTGGTCAGTTCCACTGGTTACTCAAGATGACCCGATTCTCTGTGATTTTCAAGGATTTCAAGCAAGCATGGAAAGGTTATTTGCTCGACACTCTCAGGGGCAGGCTCTGGATGACGAACTTCTATCCCTGCGACAGGGCAATCAGGACCTCCTATCCTATATTGCAACCTTTAATAGACTAATTGTGGAAACGGGATGGCCAGAGGATAAAAGAGTCACGTTATTTTATCGAGGTCTACGCGGAGAACTTAAAGATGTCTTGGCCCAAGTTGTAAATCCGCCCCAAGAATGCACAGAATGTATAGACTTAGTGGTCCAATTGGATCACAAACTTCAAAATAGAAAAACAGATCGGTCCAGGTTTGAGACCCGGGTGTTGGTCAAGACCCACGCTAACCCCAAGGGAGTTGATGTCTCTGAGCTTATGCAAATTGGAGGGGTTAAAGAACCCTTAACTCAAAAGGAACGTGAAAGGAGGCGGCAGTTAAAATTATGTCTTTATTGTGGGAACTCTGGACACTTTCTACGAGATTGCCTGGCAAAACCGCCCCGAAAAGCGGTAGGAGCCGCTGATAAAAACCATGAAGACTCTGTTTCGGGAAACGACTCAGCCCGACAAGCGTAGGGGTCCGCTTGCCGAGCTTGAAAACTAACTCTCAGACCTCGCATTTCATTGTGCCAATGGTTCTCGTAGATCCAGAAAAGCCTAAGCGGTTGCATGCAATAAAGGCATACATCGATAGTGGGGCTATTGGAAACTATGTGGATCGTGAATTGGCCTCTAGGATTAACCTCCCTCTCCGTCCTAAAACCAGCAAAGATGTCATCACCACAGTCGATGGAACTGAAATTGCCTCTGGACCGGTAACACATTCCACTACTGGGGTGACTCTTATTGGTCCTGACGGCCATCGGGAGGCAGTTGTGTTTGATGTAATCAAGGCTCCACAGTTTCAGGTTATTCTTGGAATTCCTTGGTTAGAGACACATAATCCTCGAATTGATTGGCGAGCTAAGAGAATAACCTTCCCGGATTGTGCACAAACATGCTACCCAGAAAACCTGAAGATTAATCTAGCGTCTGTAACCTCTGCCTCCATGCAAGTACCTCCGGAATACCAGGACTTTCAGGACGTCTTCCAAAAGGAACAGGCCAACATGTTACCTCCTCACCGATCGTACGATTGCCAAATAGATCTGGTGCCCGGTGCACAACCCCCTTGTAGCAGGATTTATGCCCTTACCGAACCTGAGAACTTGCATTTGAGACAATATTTGGATCAATACCTCGCCAATGGTTTTATTCGCCCGTCAAAGTCCCCGGCATCCTCGGCTTTGTTCTTCGTGCCTAAAAAAGAAGGCGACCTTAGAACTTGTATCGATTACCGCGCATTGAACCAGATAACGGTTAAAAACCGTTATCCTCTGCCTCTGATTCCTGAACTCCTTAACCAGGTGAAGGACGCTTGCATATACACCAAGTTAGATCTCCGGGGGGCATATCATCTGGTGCGAGTAAAAGAAGGCGACGAATGGAAAACAGCCTTCCGTACAAAATATGGATTATTCGAATACCAGGTAATGCCTTTCGGGTTGTGCAATGCGCCTGCTGCCTTCCAATTCTTCATGAATGATGTCCTTCGGGAACTCATCAATGTTTGTGTTGTCGTCTATATCGATGACATTCTAGTGTACTCCTCTTCGGAATCTGATCACAGAAAACACGTTAGGGCAGTTCTGGAAAAACTGCGCCAACACAAACTATTTGCTAAACTGGAGAAATGTGTTTTCCATACCACAGAAGTTGAGTTTCTCGGTTTCATCCTGACACCCAAAGGAGTCCGAATGGACTCAAGAAAAGTGGATGCCATCCTCAAATGGCCATCACCTAGCTCTGTAAAAGGGGTTCAAAGCATGCTCGGCTTTGCCAATTTCTATCGCAGGTTTATCCTGGAATTTTCACGCATAGTACAACCCATTACTGCACTCTTGAGGAAAAATAAACGTTTTGAATGGTCTGAAGAAGCCGAGCAGGCCTTCCAGGATTTAAAAGGTAAGTTTACCTCTGCACCTATATTGAAACACCCACGTCCAGATCTCCCGTATGTCGTCAAAACTGACGCATCCAGCCTAGCCATGGGAGCAGTTCTGTCTCAAAGAGATCCTGAAACCAACCAACTGCATCTCATAGCATTTTGGTCCAGAAAATTCTCGGCACCAGAGATTAATTACGCAATCACTGACAAAGAACTGTTAGCCATAAAGTCCGCTTTTAAAGCCTGGCGGCATTACCTGCTTGGCGCTCGACATACCATCACGGTGATCACTGATCACCGGAATTTACAGTATTTGAAAACCGCCAAGGCTCAGTCATCACGGCAGCTCCGATGGGCTTTGTTTTTCGCTGAATTTGATTTCGTGATTACCTATCGACCTGGCTGCAAGAACGGCAAAGCAGACGCCTTATCACGAATTGGAATGGGAGAATCTGATACAAACTCAGAACCAGTACCAATAATTCCCGAACAGAGAATTCTAGGCATGACTTCGTTACACACGCTTGAAGACATTCACTCCTGGACCCTACAGTCCTACAGGATTGGATAAAAAAGGGATCAGACTTTACCAAAGATAATGGTTTACCTTATTACCAAGGACGCTTATTCCTGCCGCACAAGGATTTACACGAACTAGTTATTTCAGGTTATCATGATACATTAATAGAGGGACATCCCGGTATTGCCAAGACAATGGAAAAGGTGAAACGACAATTCTGGTGGCCCTCTTGGCGAAAAGATGTTAAATCTTTTGTGATGTCCTGTGGTGTTTGCAACCAAAATAAAGGTCAAAAGAAAAGACCAGCCGGTCTCCTTCAACCTCTAGACATACCGCCAGCACCCTGGCACACCCTATCAATGGATTTTATTACGGACTTGCATCCTTGTTCGGGATACAATACCATTCTGGTAATTGTGGATTTGTTTTCCAAAATGGCCCACTTCATTTCTTTGAAAGGTTTACCTTCAGCTTCTGTCCTAGCCAAAGAATTCCTCGAAAATATTGTTCGGCTACATGGATCCCCATCTATACTAATCTCTGACCGGGGAAGCCAATTCATTTCCCACTTCTGGCGCAAATGTTGTCAAATGGCACAAATCGACGTAAGATTATCGACCAGTCACCACCCTCAGACCGATGGTCAGACCGAGAGGACAAATCAGACCCTTGAGCAGTACTTACGGTGTATGTTACAGCAATCTGAAAGCAACTGGAAAGACATTCTTTGGATAGCCGAATACGCATATAATAATTCGGTACACTCTGGAACTGGCCATAGTCCTTTTTATACCTTGTTTGGACATCACCCTCGAACCTCAAACCTCGACTCACCTCAGAACCTCGGACTACTCGCAGTAGAACATCTGCATTCTACCATTACCCGAGCCTTCAAAGAGGCAACCACGCATTTACAACAAGCCAAGAGAAAATACAAGGAAAATGCTGACCTACATCGGAGTGAAGCACCTCCGTATCAGATTGGGGATCAAGTGTGGTTAGCTACCAGACCTTTACCGCTCAAAGGGCCTCGAACTTTTAACCCAAGATATCTGGGACCTTATTCTATTACGGCAATAATTAACCCAGTAGCGGTTAAACTTGATTTACCAGCTAATATGCAAATTCACCCTGTTTTTCATGTGTCACTTCTGAAACCAGTGGTCCCCGGAACCCGACTACTCAAACCTCCAGAACCTATTCAAATAGATGGGGAACCCGAATTCGAAGTGAAGAACATTTTAGATTCAAAAATGTTTAGGTCAAAGCTTTTCTACCTAATTGATTGGAAGGGGTACGGACCTCAGGAGAGGTCGTGGGAACCCAGTGACCATGTGCATGCACCTCGATTAGTCAGGAAATTCCACCGACTCTTCCCAAACAAACAAAAAACCCCGGAGGGAACAACCTTGGGAGGGGCCTTGGGAGGAAGTGCTGTCACGACGCCCGCTCCCGGGGAGCCGGCTCAGGCCCTGCGTCCTCGAAAGCGGACATCAAGTCCCTGGGGAAGGTCCCAGCAACCCCTTATAGGGGCCCTTTGGACAGCGTCCTGGCGCCTATGGCGCCAGGCTCATAGAAAACGTCAATCCTGGAGCCATAGGCACCAGGCTCATTATGAAAGTGTTTGGGTGCACTTACCTGATGCAGACCATGCTGCAGAACCCCGGCCTCCTTGAGGCCTGAAAGGAACTACTTTACCTGTGGGACTCATTTACCACCCGGGCGTGGTCGGGGAAGGATACATACCTGATTGGAGGAGGGACACATTCTAGGAACTTCTTCCAAGGCTATTTAAACCACACCCGATCAGCCACAAATGCTTCGCGTTGTTCTGCATCTAGCAGCTGGACGCTCACCGTGTCTGCTCCTGCATCCTGACTTCTGCCACACCTGCCAGCATCCTGAATCGCCTGCAAAGGAAGGGAACAAGAGAACAGAAGAAGGAAAAGGCCTCACCTGCTAAATTTGCATCCAAGAGACATTTCGCCGACAATCCTGAAAAGGAAGACATTTATTTTTAAAAGCACATTGCATCGATCGCTGCAGCGCCGCATTCTACTCACCTTTACAGGGCGCCTCCATGTTCAGCAGCGACCATCCGGATTCGCAGTCGCGTTCCCGCGCCTAGGGAGAAAAAGACAAGAACAAAGGTGAGAATAAGAAGGGAAAAGGGAAGCTAAAACTCCATGTCAAGACTTACCTGTTGGGTCATTCCCTTTTCATTTCGGGTCCGCGCCGCATCCAGGCATTTTCGGACCCCGGCCCCTAAGGGGAAAAAGACATCAGCGTTAATGAGTGAATGAAAAGACATTACCAAAACACTCATTAAAGACTTACCTGATTTCCACAAGGATTTCACTGCTCACCTCGGGTCGGTGCCTGTTCCCCGGCATTCCGTACCCCGGCCCCTATGGGGAAAAAGACACTAGCATTAGAACATTAATGCATGGACACAAGGGGAACCACTTATAGAAAAAATTACCTGGAAGCCAAGCAAGTTTGGTTCTCACCCATCCGAAAATCCAGTGACGTAACTGGATACCAACGCGCCCCTGCATCAGAAGCAGGATGGAGAGCTCGTCCTTCCAGACCCTAAGGTGAGACGCTACGGGGAAGCACAGCAGGGTTTTGAGGAGGGTGAGAGGGGTAAATGGGAGGCTGATTGCATTACCCCGCAGACAGTTAACCCCCTATTCTCACCTACAGAAGGATACTTCTGCGAGTCAGGCAAGCCAGATCTGGGGCCCGGTCCAGTCTGTCTTCCGAACCCTGCGCATCACCTTAGACGAGGTCACAGCAGCGCGAACCAGGTCAGCGCCCCCGTGGGAGTCAGGTGAGCGTTACAGAATCACCAGCAGTTGTTTGAAGAGATTTTCTTGTATAGCACACACTCAATCAGCGATTGAGAGGTTATTTGCGAATGACAACAGACCAAATCACATTTAGGAGAATACATTTTCTTTTACAGGGCCCACACATTTTTTGGTAGGTTTTCTTTTATAGAGGACAATGCACACCAGGTACTTTCCAGGAGCGTGTGGGATTTTCCTTGTACCATGAACAGTGCATACAACTTTTGCTTCTTGTGAGTTTTCTTGTAGGGTGTCCACCGGGTTACACCTAGGTGCATAAGTGCGATTCTTGCCCAAGCCTCACTCTACAGTAAGGTATCTCTAGAGGCTTGAGTGAAGTCTCTGGTAAAGCACACAGTCAAGTAAATGTAAGTACGGCATTTGTGGAATCTAGTGTGCGGGTGGATGCTTGCTAAAGGTACCAAGTTGAATGAACTAGAGTCTGAAGGCATGAGCTTCCTAAAACTAGTATCTTTGTTCCTTGTACCAGTGACACAGTAACTTATGGAGTGATTAATGGTGACAATTTGCATAAATGAGAACACATGGTTTTGCAGTGTGCTTGATTAATTCCCTTTGTTCTCCTTGTACACTGCATTTTATGTTGTTCCTCATTTACTAACAAATAGTTGGCTGTCAGGATAAGAAAATCATTTTCTAGCCTCTCACAGACAGCTTCATAGTTTTTTCAAAAATGCCAGGTTTTCATGAGGTTGTCAATTATAAAATGTAAACACCTGGGTCTTTGTGAAATGCAAGCACACGCTAAAGATAAAGAACACCACTGTCCTCCTGCTCCATCACAAAGCTGCACTGTTAAATTGGATTTATACAACTGCATGCTTGTGAAATAATGACCATAAGCAGGTGAATTCATCACAGTTTATTTTCTATTGTAACTCTTGGATGTACAATAGTAAAAGAAGAGCAGATGTATGACCTCCTTACAAGTTTGGAGTATTAGCAGGTGGTACCTGGTGAATCTCCACATGGTTAAGAGATTAAGAGATAAAGGTAGTTCTTCCCATCGTGAAGTCCAATATGACTTCATTGGGGAATGGGCCCCTGAGGCCCGTGGGGATGTGGCACTTAATACAAATTGAATAATAATAATAATACTAATATTAATACTAATAATAATAATAATAATAATAATAATAATAATAATAATAATAATAATACTAATAATAATAAATAATAATAAAGGAATTACTTCCAGAGGAAATACCTACGGAAATGATTGCTTCACTTAGTTTGAGGTAATACATCAATGAATATGCCAGAGGTATTATCTCCTTGTGGGTTTGCTACTCGTAATCCGGTGTGCTGAAAAAAGGAAGCACTTTTATTAAATCCCTTTTTCATTTACCTTCAAACTTGTAATGCAGACCTTAATCTCATATCGCTATACATTATAGTAGTTTCACACTTCCACTTAAAAGAGAAAAGGAAAGCTTAAATCATACTCTTTTTGAATAACTTTTTTCTCTAAGTGTTACAAATATATATATTGTTAGGTTGGTTTATCATTGATGTATCATAAAGTGTGGTCTACGTTGCAAGTTAACACCATAAAAAAACATATATTAATTTCAGATATTGAAACCCACAAATGCACAAGTAATGTTATCCTGCTGTACATTTGGTTAAGTGTGTAAATCGGAGACTGCACATCTCTTCAGGTATCAACATGTACCCAAAGAATGTGATCATGTTTAACTCATTTAATATCACTGTGCCTTACATTCCAAAATCGGTAGTCCTTACGGAGGATTTAGTACATTTTAGAGGGTATACTATTAAAAAATGTTATACTCGCAGTTTACAAACCTCAGCCATTTCTTTTGGTAGTGGGCTGTTTTTTGTTATGCCGGGCCTATTTGCTGTCCCAGTCAGACCCTGGTGGTCTTTATGTGTGTGAGACAGAGAAGGGGCGGAGATTGTGTGGTTGCAGTTCACATCTTCTGTCACCTGAAAGTCTGTTGTTGGATGTATATGTGGTCCAGTAGTTGTCCAGGATTGGACAACCACTGTCAGTTTGAATATTGCAGATCCTTACCATTGGTGGGCTTGGGCTTGTGCCCAGCCTGAATCATGGTAAAAGGATGGCTCCTGCAACTGTTCATCAGATCATTGCTCCTGCACTTGTTCATCAGATCAATATTGGGAACAAGACTTCTACGAAGAAGAGCAACCCAGTGACATCCCAAGGACGACCCTTGCAGCGCACCAGCTTTAATCTGTTTATTGGCCCGGTGAAGCCCTGCTCCTCTGCCTCATCTCAGAACAATCGTGTTGGTGCTGTGACCTTTGGACCCATGGGAACAACCAGTCAACCCCTGCTCAAGGATCCTTGTCTTCTGAGCCTTTGGACGTGTTCCCGGACCACCTGGTCGATGAGGCAGCTTGCTCCTGAGCTACCTTGGTGCAGCTAGCATCGTTCAGCACAGAGCCTTGGAACTTTGCATATCTCCAGCTTGTGGCACAAGTTGCCTGTGCCCGTAGTGTCAGCCATCTCATTCCAAGGGAAGATGTGCTGGGGCTGCTTCTTTATTTGCCACTATACGATCACCTGTCACCACATGACCATGGTGACCTTCATTGGAACAATCCTTCTTTAACCCCATGAGGTGTCCTGTTGGGGTCTGCACCACAGAAGTCGCCTTAGTTCTTCATTTTCTTCTGGAAGCCGACTGCGACCATTTTCTGTGCAACGTGACCGACTACTTACCTGGAAGGTGACCTCTGCACCTGCGACCCCTGAGCATTTCTCATCCGAAACAAGGGCAGAAGATTGTGCCACTAATGCATTCAGAAGTTCTTCAGTGGTATCTGGAATAATCAGGGGGAAAGTTGAAATTCCTGTAAATCCCTCTGACCTAGCCTCTGGTCATCAAACCTGGGTTAGGATCCTTTAATAGGTCTTACTTGGTGAATAGGATAGAGTGGGGTAATTACCTGAATGTGGGTATGATTTTTTAATACTTTCCAAAACCTCATCACAGCCCGCTGCATCATTTCTGAATACTTTACCAGAAGAAGCTATATCCTGGAACTTGTGACTTTTATCACAAGGCCCCATCCCAACAGGGTTAGACTTCATAATATTGAGGGAATCTGTATTAGCCCTATGGAGATAAGCACGCTATGGGGGTCATTATGAGGTAGGAGGTAGCCATGTCGCAATTAACGGCATTGCTACCCCGTTACCGGGTACCAAGTCCAGGTTCGTTAAATGAGGAATTACCGGGCCATTCCGACCTTGGATGGCCCGGTAATTCCTCATTCAATTAACCCATCCCCATTCCCATTCGAGCCCCCATAGGGCGCCCTTAGCGGGTTCCCGCGGGAAGACTCGTAATGAGGCAGTAAGGGGTTGACAGCTCCGGCACCTTTACGGGCGCCGTTAACCCCTTACCGCCTCACTCATAATGACCCCCTATGTCAATTTTTGCTGAGAAGTGTGGCAAACGGTGCCTGGACATAAACCTAACAAAAACCAAAATGCCGATTTTTAGGCATAGATCTTACAAGAGATTTGCAAAACAACATAGACGTAAATGGGGAAAAACAGAAGCAAGTTTCAGCCTATGAATATCTGGTTATCCGTTTTACTGAGAATGGCCTTTGGACGAAGCATGTGTTGAACGCAAACCTGAAGTTGAAATTTATAAAGGGGCATAAGCAAGTTTGCATTGTCTCATGGTGGGGTTGCACTATCTCCAGCTCTAGACCTGTACAGGCTGCAGACAGTACAAGCAGTGTTGTACAGGGCAGAAATCTGGGGCTATGCAAACTCTACTATCTTGGGTGTTTCAGAAAATAACTTTTTAAAATCAATATTGATGCAGCCAAAGGGTGCACCTAACACCGTTCTGCACCTAGAATGTGACCTCTGGCCCATCTCTCAAACCACTACTGTTTTGGACACATCTTTGGTCATCTCTAGCCTTAGCAGACTATAGACTAATGCTGACAGACTTTATATCCTTGGAAGGCAGTAGCTCTAGGCCGTGGCTAAAACATACCAGGTTTTGGCTTGGTAAATTTGACCTGCCTAATCTGTGAGAATGTCCATCTGATATGACAAAGGGATGTTCAGAGTTGGTCAAGAAAGTAAGTGTAGAGGAGTGTAGGAAATCTATGGTGGCATTCTTACTTAAACTCTACTGCGGACAACAGTATCTTAGCCGTAAGGAGGATTGCTCCTTTCAACATTTTCTTGACTCTATTCAATCTTCATATGCACAGTTTCCTTTCTTTAATCTGCGAGCTGGTACCTTGAAAACAGCTGCTTGTACTGTGAACTGGTCCCTGAACAATACTGCTGATTGCCTGATTTGTGGGGCTCCAAACGAGTCAATCACCCATTTTATGCTGCTGTGCCATGGGTACAAAATACTAAGATCTAGATACCTATTAACAGTGTTTAGATTAAATGGTATCAGAAGGGTACCAGATTCTCTCCGATCTTTTGCAACAAACGACAAGCAATATGTGGTCCATTTTATGATATAATAGTTGCTCAGGGCGTGGTCAAGGAGGATGCATGTTTTTAATGAAATTGACAAAGCTGTCTCTTATGATATTTAACTGGGGCCATATTACTGCCGGTAAAATAGCTCAGCGGGTTGAACGCTCACTGCTACAATCTGAGCGTTATCTGCAGGTTGCAGGTTCGAATACCGGCAAGGCCAACTCAGCCTTTTATCTTTTTGAGATTGATAAATGAGTACCAATTTCCGTTGGGTGATATTGTATGTAAATATGTGCTATGTAAAGTGCTTTGGATTAAAGCGCTATATAAATAACACATCATTATCATTACAAAAACTTTCACTTTATAATAGTTTTCTAATCTGTCATTGATTAATTGTTTTTAAAATAGGGCAAACTTTGCCCTAGTGCTAATACTGTGCAAGCTTTGCACTTGCACCGGTGCAAAGTTTCTATAGTCTGGCACCAAGTATTTTATATTTTGATATCTATTTTGAATGTTTCCTTTTAAGAAACATTAGAATGAAATTGAATATGTATATTTTTCAAAGAAGAACTTTGGGTAAATGTATGTTGTATGATAGCATTTATGACCAAATAAAGTCTGTTTGATTTATTGATTTAATTAGTTATGTTATGTTATATGGCATTTGTATACCATTTACTACAAACAAACTTTGCAGTAAATGTCAAATGAAAGTTTTACTGTTTATGGCTGGCCTTCGGTTGACAGCATTGCACTGAATATGAATTGTGCTTTTGGAGACATGCACCTTTTGCCAGAAAGCAAACCACGGGGCGAGTGCATTTGTCTTCGGTCAAGTACGTGAACTAAGGAACTCGTTGCGCAGGTGTAGTGTGATTTTTAAGAATTTGCGAAAGCCTGCAACAATTAATTGCCGTCAAATAGCTTATCCAGCACCTTTGCTTGTACATTCAGCTACAAATTTGTAACCATAGCCATCCTTATCTGCGCAAAACAGTACCATTGGATATTTGCTTGAATCCAACCTCTTCTGCGTCCCCCACAATATTTACGGTTGGATGCTTAAACCCCTTCTTTTAGAATGTCAAGCATGGTGCCACATGTGTCATATCTAGCCATGATGACTAGAGCATCTGTCGCATAGCCTTATGGCAGTTCCTGTCGCTGAGGCCCCCATACTGAAGGCATATGCATTCCTGCCCTGATTGTCAGGGGGTACAGAACACTTGGCTGAAGAATTGGTTGAAAATAGTTGCATTTCCGCCATAGGTTTACCAGTGAGACATTTTGGAGCATTTTCTGGTGCCTTGAATTTTTTCTCCAGGGGTCCTTTAATGGAAGGTTCAGAGAAAGGATACAGCATAATCAGGAGCCCCCCTTTCTACAAGTGGTCTAAATCGGAATGTACATTATAGACTTTCTCCCCCTGCTCATGTGGTTGAAAAAGAAAAAAGAAACATTCCCATAATGTTGGAGCGAGCCCATATATGCCACAAGTTCCTGACATTGCTTGGAAAGCTCCTATCCAGTCAGGCCACAAGCACGTTGGTGGATATTCCAGAACATCTTCCTTAAGGGCTGCATCTTGCCGCCAGTCATCATATGAATGCAGCAAGACTGACAAGGTGTCAGTGCCCTGTCACTAGGGTCATCCTCTGAATCCATTTGTTCCAGATGTCCCTCTTCCTGTCCCATTGATGCAGGGGGTTATTTTTCTGGGGCTTCCACTTGCAAAACAGGGATTATACTGATTCTCGCTGGTTGGGGCAGTTGAATAAGCGATGTGCATAGTTTTTCTGGGATAGACTGTTGTGGTTGAGACCTGGTTGAGATCTGTGGTGCTTTAGGAGGGATGTACAGTGGTTCGTTTGACAAAAGAACTCTGACAGTTCTAAGAGGAATGTTTCAAGTGGGAAGTGTTAAAAGCATCTGCCTTTAAGTGAAGGCAGATCTGGAGTTTATGGAATCTGGGATGCCCTACCCGCCCCAAGATGGTCCTGTGGATTCTGATGTCAGGCCTCAAATATGTGGGCTTTAATTAGTGTTTTGTCTTGTCCCTTTTCACTAGATTGCATAGCCATTTCTATGACCAATTAGGATTTAGGTTTGGTGTGAATTCCCATTGAGCTTAATATTTCCTTTGGTGGCACCTAAAATGATGATCAGAGAAAAACTTCTTGAGAACTCTGGTGGAATTTCCAGGACATTTCTGTTGTCTTTCAGCTTTATTTCTATGCTGGTTTGGTCAGATGCACATTTTTGTTCGACAAGGCTCAAATCCCTTTTTCATCACTATGGTACCCATTGTCCTGGATTTTTAATGTATCACTTTTGCCGACTGTTTTTTCAACTAAGTTGCTGTCATAGGTTTAGATTGCATTGCTATCGACAAGAGATTGCTCATTGTCACCAACAAGGTCTGGACAACGGACGACCCCACTCTTAACATTTTGGTTGACAATGAAGCTTGCACTGAGGGTAGGCAAACATGTATATGCCACTGATAATAGCATTGTGGATAAGCAAAATGTTCTTTTAAGGCTGCAACCCAAGGACAGTGGGCTTCATTATAAGGGTGGCGGTGACGGTATGAATGGTACCGATAAGGCACTGGCACCGTTCATACCGTCCCGCCGCATTACGAGTTCTGCTCGTGGGTTTGTGACAGCCCGCTAGGTCTTACCTGCCAGTCTGTGCGGCACCCGCAAGCAGAACTCGTAATTGCACCGGCACCGTTATCAACGGTGCCGGTGCAACCATGCTCCCCACCCCGATTCTGCCCTATGGGGCAGAATGGGGATTGGGAGCCCAGCAAAACCACCACCCGCGAATGGGCAATTACCGGCCCATTCATCTCGTAATTGGCCGGTTATTGCCCAATCCCAGGAGGTGGTGCCGGTAGCGAGCATGGTGGTAGACGTGCCTGCCATGCAGGCATGGCTACCGCCATGCTCTTAATTAGGCCCAGTTTCATTGATGAGCCATGAACTTATTGGCTTGCACACATGGGCAATGGTGTCGCACCGTGCCCATGGATGTGTACTGATAATATGTTTTTTGGTCTGTAGAGTATTTTCTTTCATTGAAAGAGTGGACGTTGAGTCCCAGAAGAGTGTTCTACACCTGAAAACTGGGTTTAGGTCAGCCCTTTCACCCCTTCCACCTCTGAATGGTCTTTCTTTGGATGCTCAACTTTGAGGAGATGCCAATCGCTTCTCCTTGTGTGAGGATAGAGCAATAGTCCTGGAGTATAATGGCTCTGAGGGAGGGTATTGCCCTTGATTTAATCAACTGAATAGCCATCTGTGTCTATCCTTAAAGGTCTTGGTAGTAAATCCCTGGCATATGTCACAGTACTCTATTCTCTGGTGTAGGTGGAGACAGTAATACAGTACTCATGTAAGCCCTCTTGGAGCACATTCTTTAGGCCACACAAGACCACACTTGTGCCTATTTTAATCTATTTTACCTATTTTCCTTGCATCTGACTACTCACTTGTTTAACACTCGTAACTAATCCAAATGCAAATCCATTCCCAAATTGGTGAATGCGTATATATGTTATATACGGTTTTGATTGACAATACTTACCTGTGATTTTTATATGCTTAGTGGGTAGCTAAATACCTAATAAATAACAGTATTCGGATATGCTTGCTGTCTAACTTGACATATTAATATTGCTCTGTGTGGACTCATTGCAGTCCTAGACCACTATGACACAGTTTTCTTGAAACTAAGCCTTGACTGCATGCCTACCTTATCTCGATTGGGGTTTGGCTAACCTCTCGGTGTCTTCTCCGTTTACCATGAATAGTGTGGTCTCCCAGAATCCTCCCACCAGTGCTGATTTAGGAAATCCATCTTAAAACTGTGCAATGTTCCACATGATAAACATCATACACCATGATGTTTGGAGTAGCACACTCAGGATGGTTTCTTTGTATAAAGTGATTACTATTTTAAATGTAGTCAGTTTCATGATCTTGGAGTTCCTGGGTTGAAACTCACGTCAAGTTCAGATGATTCGCCTTCGCACACCTTGTGTGGTGATCAATGCAACATACATGATTTCAGAAATTATCATTAAGAAACTATTTGTTGTTATAGTAAGGATGGTTTAAATTAGCAGGATTTCGAGGTGTTTCTCACATCATACCCATGCCATTTTGTTCTATGGTCTTATGTTCTGTGACACCACACTTGTGGCTGTCTAAGGCTTACTTGAAGAGAGAGACTGTGTCTTGCGTCTTGGGATTCTAGTGTTCCATAGAACTCGAGAAGGAAGGCAGTTGCAGAGGCTGTGTGATGTGAGTTGACTGTGTGCGCACCATGAGCCTGATGAGGACCCATTCCACCACTGCCTGTTGTATGGTGCAATGCCATTTAATAAAGAGATGTTTGCATTATATTGGTATGTTTCCTTCTTTGTATCTTCTATGCACTTTTCTTAATATTGGGAATGACTCCTGGTCCCTGTGGGAAGTAAACCCATTACATCAATAGTATGTAGGTGCTTGAGCTGAATTAATCCATCAGACACTGACTTGTTTTACTTTTTCTGGAGATAATTGAATAATACTCTGCTGCAGGACTAGCAATAGTGCAGAAACCATTCGGCATGGCTTCGCTTACCTGTTGCTTTGGCAGTGTGTAGAGTCGACCATGAGTGAGGTGCCATGCACAAGGCATTGCAAAGAGGAGGAAAATGATGTCAGCTGAACGCTTTTTAGTAGCAGACAATCAGTGAGCATGTATGGCTTTGCCAAAGGCACACTTTGCTTCTTGGCAACAGTATTGAAGGACACAGATGTAGTACTCCTCCTGCCCACTGGAGGATCAACATGCATTGCCCACCAAGTTTATAAAGAACTCCCAACATAATACCAATGTGGACCTGGGGCAATCTAAGTAATCCAAAAGAAGTGTACGCTGTGCAAGACAAAACCCAGCTTTATTGCAAAAAAGGAGAACAAACTGCTCTATGGATTTGAATTGTAATACATTGTCAACTCTGCTCATGGCTGGCTGCAATATTTATACAACAAAACACTCATTAGCATAATCCACATTAGTTACATGTTTGGGGCAGTTTGAATACATAATTGGATACGTATTATTATGCCCCTAAACATTTTTATACATTGTGCACTGTGAGTGGACAAAACATTTCCTAAAACAAACCCCTTTCACACCCCTTCATGACATCATGAACCTATCCCCTACCGACCACTCAATTACATCATTAAGCTGACCAGCAGAAAAACTCACAACATACAAATGGATAAATAGCTGCTAGCTAATTGGACCCTGTGTTTGGAAATAGCGTGAGCTACAGCATTTCACTGAGTCCGACCAATTAAACTGTGTTCTCCTATTTAATTCTCTTTTATTATTGTATTCAATGCCAGGGCCCTCCATTCGCAGCACAGTGTCCTTAAACCTTATTGTGTGAGACTGCACCTGGGGTCGGGCTGGAGCTCTCCTCCCATGAGAAACTTCTTTCTTTGCAACAGTTAATTAGATACTGTGGATTTCCTTGTGTCTCGACCATAGTGAGCTAATCTACTGTTATTTAACGTATCAAGAGAAATTCAATTTTACTGAGTGCTGTAGCCTTTCAAATAACTAATGATAGCTTCTGTCTGGTCTTCCCTGGGCCTGCTCAAACATGGCCAAACTGGTGTTCATTAATATGCCTACCCCTTAAGTTCTAATACACTTTTATTTTTCTCCTAATACTACCTCCACCTATTTCAGTATATTAATATAAATGTGGTCACTTCAATGTGATAAAAACAGTACAAAATATTTGTTGTTAATACAACCTAGGAGCGACAGTTCTGCTGCACCTATGCTAATAAAATGAAAAGACAGACACATAAAACCTGTGTTCATGCATAACAAGCGCATGCTTTGAATGTGTTCTAAAAATAAAAACAAACAAGGGAAATGTACAGATGTTGCAATTGCTCTATTTGTGCCTTTTTTTGCATGGTAGATGTGCTCACCTGTACCCATTCATCTACAAATCGGGAACACATCTACGTTCTCTACTCTCGTGCTTGTATTTCCCTGTGCAGTGCCCTGCTCCCTGACATGTGGCACACTAGGTGTAATGTGCGTGCGTCACAACGTCCCCCTCCAAGTTACATTTTGGCATTACAGCATTACTTTTTTAGCTTAAAAGTGCCCCCCCACCTCTTGTAGGCGTTGGATCTGCATATTCACACCATGTGTGGCAGTGCAGGTTACATATATTCTGTTCAGAGGCAATCAGGAGAGAATAGACAAGGCATGCTATACTTTTGCTCTGCTGCAACATAGCAGAATGTCCAACTCATGTTGTTTTGATTTGGTAATTCATTATATTCAGTTTTTGCATTAGTTTGTTATGTTAGTTTATTTTTAACTCTCTAGCTTCCAGTTATTTCAATAATTTGTTCAGGGTTCAAGCTCCTCATCAGGTGCTGGTGTTTCGTCAAAGAAACCTACTTGGACTGCCTCACAGCTGCCACATTTACCAGTGCATTTAAAGAATGGCTAATATTCCCAGTCCACCAACACTCCTCTCTGCTTTAGGGGGTCCAGTAGTAAAATGGCAAACATTGAAGAAGGATTTCCAAGACTATGGGCCTCATTATGGGTCAGGCACAAAGAAATCGTAATTACCGACATGCTGGTGCTACCGTGTCCGTGAAGCACTGCTGCCGGAATCAACAGTTGATTCTGTGTTGGTATGCATGCGCATTCTGGCATGCCATAAACTGTAGCACCGACATGCTGGTAATTCCACCAAACCCCCCCACCAAAATCCCAACACCGTCACCCTTGGTGCCGGTGACTCCGATTCCAGCACCGCATTCTCGGTCCCACCGGCACCGGAAACAACAGTGCTGAAATTACTGTGACCAGAAATGTAGTGTTCGCCAGAACGGGAAATAGACCGGCGGCCATCAATAAAACACAATCCATTGTAATCCTCTGAGTACAGGAGTGATACGCACATCCAGAGCACAGAAGCAGATCAAGAGACATGACATCAAGGTTACCTGCAACCTGGAGGTGCAAGCTGGGCTACAGCGAGGCTTAATTGAACATGCTTGCTGACTCAATAGTGGAGAATGCTGACCAACTCTTCAGTACTGACCTCAGAAGGCAGGCCCAGCTATGCAAAAAGTCAGTCTGGGAGGAGGTGGCCTAGAAGGTCACTGCAGTTGGATCAACACCCTGCACTCTCCATGACTGCCATAAAATCCTTCTGTTGGCCCAGCATACCCAGGGCATGGCCACAGGAGGTGGCACAGCACCCCCCATCCACCTACAGCCTTGGGAGGAGACCTGCAGTAGCGTGCTGCACCGCAAATCAATCGAGGGAGGATGTGCACCGGAGGCTGGAGGCATGACATCCGAGGAGGCTGGTGAGTACCCGTAACCCCAATGTCACATCCACCTCCTAGTCCACCCTGCATACACTAGAGTAGCCAAACACGTCAAACATGGTGTGCACAACGCCAGTACATCCATTCCAGACACACCCCCTGCAACCTGGTTGCACACATCCACATACACCTTTCCCCCAAACCTCATTGATAGCCCACTCACACAGTGAACATAACACAGGCCCCCTGTATCACCCTCACAAGATGTTCCTACAGGCACTCAGACACACATGCCCTTGCCACAGCCTAACTAGTGTTGTTACCGCCGTGCTAGCATAGGCCCAAAGTCACGTCAGTGGCAAGCACCTACGCCACCAACAAATAACCTGCTGCACACACCAAGGAAACGCGTGACCCCCTCCTCACATCCACAACGACCTATGTTGCCAAATCATCACTTACGCAGTACGTGCCGCAGGCACTATGCACATTTGTAACACATCCATGGCTCAACCAGCCACAACACAATATCATACAGCTTGTGTGCCGCACCCATAACACCCTACCCAGAAAACACAAGTACACCATGGAAGCGCTGCTGCACACACCATGTAGGCACACCACACATCCACCCGCACAGTATCCCTGACACAAGCATGTGTGCACCATGCCATGTCCACCACCATGTACCTGACACAGCACTCTCATCATAAAGTACTAACATTTATTTCTCTCTCATCAATCCACACCCATTACTTATGCCCTGCCTTTCTGACTCCCTCAGGCACATCATCTGGCAATGTGGCTGGCTAGCCAAGTACATCGAGGGCCACCAGGCCTTGCCACAGAAGGACCACCACCTCGACACAGGACTCCACAGCTTCCACAAGCATACGTGACATTGAGACCCCATCGGCTTCTCTCCAGCCGCACCTGCACCTCAACCGAAAGGACAGGCCCAAGGGTGTCCTGATGAAAACACTAGTGACGAGGCTGGAGCTGATGCTGTTCACGGCCCATGGGTCCAATGAGCCCCTAATCTCCACCCTTTGGCATTGTGAGGCACATAGAAGTGTGCCTGACATGTATGGAGCGGAATGCACGGGCACTGGGGTGATGCACACGTGCCATCGTGCAAATGTCACGTCAGGTGAGGGAGTGCACAGTGTCATATCCTCAATAACAGAAACAATGGCCATGTTGCTCCAGGCCTTCCTGGACCGAAGGCCCCTGTCAACACCGCCGGCTCCCTCCACTAGCACCACACCCAGGAGTTTAGTACAAAGAAGACTGAGGCGTCACTCAGAGCAGCTGTCTCGGCCTGCACAAAGCTGCACACCAGAGCATGAAAGAGGCCACAAATAGGCCATGGATCCATGGGTGGCCTGTCTGACAATTTTGCTAATGTACATAGTTATACAGGATGGGATTTTAGCCATAGACACTTTGGTGAGGGTGTGTGGGGAGAGATAGTTTGGGAAGGGGTGGGGGTATAGTTGATG
Organism: Ambystoma mexicanum; assembly: GCF_040938575.1. Taxonomy (NCBI): domain Eukaryota; kingdom Metazoa; phylum Chordata; class Amphibia; order Caudata; family Ambystomatidae; genus Ambystoma; species Ambystoma mexicanum. The sequence continues at coordinate 848,207,140 of NC_090923.1, forward strand.
AGGGTTGTGGAGTGTGTAGTTGGGGTGGGGGTGAGGGGACATAGTTGGTAAGGGTGAGTGGGGGATAGTTGGAGGTGGGGGGGATAGTTGGTGAGGTGGTGTGGGGGGGTAGTTGGGGTGGGGGGATAGTTGGTGAGGAGGTGTGGGGGGGTAGTTGGGGTTCCCAGTATCACTGGTATAGCAACTTAACATTTGTACATAGTTCCTTTTCACAAAATATTCTTGGTGTGGCAAAATCAAATAATGACTGGACATTCATCATTCCGTGTGATTGTATTTATTTACGTGCAGTGCCCAGTGTGCAAGGTGGTCTGTGCTATGTGTGCGACAGGTGATTAGAAGTAGTGCTGTACAAGTTCATCCTGTGCAACACGTCCATCCATTCCGTCACAGCGCAGGCCAATATCCTGATCATCATCACTGTCATCCTCCGACTCAGGTGGGTGCATGTCCATGTCAGGGGCAGGGAGACGTTTCGTCTGATGCACATGTTGGTGAAAGCACTATATTTCCAACCTTTTCCGGACTGTACATCAGTGCTCCGCCCGATTTGCTCAGGCAGCAGAACCTTGCCTTCAACAGGTCAAATGTCTGTTCAATTGTGCCCCGAGTATGTATATGGGCATGATTGAATGCCTGCTCTTGGATGGTGTGTGGTTGTCTCACGGGGGTCATCAACTATGGCGACAGGGGGTAACCAGCATCACCTGCACGGGGCAACAGAAAGTGTATAATGTCATTCCTCTGTACATGTCATGTTTGCACAGGCTCTATAGTGTTCATTTGAGTAGACAGACATGCACATGCAATATTCAGTTCAACTAACATAAGTCCTGTATCAGGTACCTGAAATGCACCATGTCAAAATGCATGTGGGGTGTGTGGTCTGCAGTGCAATTCACTTGGGCCATTCACAGCCAACATGACCTCTGACATTTGTAGTACCAAAGACAGTAATTGAAAAGCTGCATCTTTCATTCTTGTGTTATCAAGAAAACGTTAACAAGAAGTACATGTACTAGTGTACTTTTAGAATATAAATGACAAGCATGTGTGATTGTGTGGTTCTAACATGTAGGGGACATGCACAATTGATGTGTTCACATGCACTGTTATGTGGGTGTGTGCAGTATTGTTCTTTGTCCATCAGATGTTGTCTGTTTGCTTGACTGTGATATTGCTTCTGTTGTGGTGCATTATGGTACATGTTGTTTTCTTGTCTATAGTTGTACAGAATAGCTGCTCTCATGCATGCATTGGATTGATTTCTAAAATTGTGCCACACCTGTCAAGGCCTTGCAGTCAGGCATGCTATAACTTTCTCATAGAACTTACAAAGGACTGTTTTTTTTTTATTACACAGGCTTAGGACGGTGCCCGATGCAACACATATTGGCCCTCATTACGACCCAGGCGGTAAGGGGTTTACGCCGGCGTAAACTTCGCCGACCCTTACCGCCTGAGTACGAGTTCCCGTAGCGCCATGGTGATTTTAACGCCTGCTTTTTGCAGGCGTTAAAATCCATGGCGCTAAGGGACCTTGTTGTTAATTACGCCACCGTAATTTACGGTGGCGTAATTAACGCCTTCCCCACTCCCATTATGCCCTATGGGGCAAAAATGGGAATGGGGATGGGTAAATGGGGATTGGGGACTTACCGCCCCGCCAAGGTCGGAATGGGGCGGTAAGTCCGCCAACCACCATGGCGGAGTTGGCAACTTAGCGCCATGGACCATGGTGCTAATAGCACCATGGTTCTCCGCCAAGGTCGTAATGAGGGCCATTGTCTACAAAAAAGGGTCCTAAGTCCTCTCCACAACTCACCCTTAAAGATCCAAATTAATCTGTTTAGAAATCCTCAATTGCAACAAATTACACTTACAACTCTGATTGGAAAAATATATATATCGCTATGTTTTATTACAAAATTCTTTTTATATATTATAAAACCTTTTTTTTAAACAACATATCAACCACATCAAACCTAATGTGATGAACAAAAAAAGAGAGAAAAAGAAACTGAAATAGAAAAACTGATAAACAACAGGTAACAAAAAATGGTTGTGAGATAGGTCCTATAAAGTTCTATATACTCGTGAATTAGAAACCTGCACCATTAATAAACAAAAAAACAGTTACTAAAGAAAGTGTTGCTCTTTGCGGTTGCTATCAACATTACAAAACACAACATCCAATTGTATACTAAACAAAACACAGGACATTAAAAATATGTATCATTAGCATCTTAGCTAAAACCACAAATTTAATGTCTAATCTAGAATCTCCTATATTAGTACTGAGATTCTTTCACTAGTTCTAGGTACATAACAGCTATTGATGCCTTATTGAAACTGTGACACCATTCTCACAGACACCTTAACCCGACATGTTTCATTCCCATTATCCTTCAAAAGGGTTGTTAACAGGAAATTCATCAGGGGATAATTCCGTGTACATTCAGTGCGACTTGATGCAAAGGAGAGAGGGCAACCTAAGCGAAGGGGAGAGAGAGACAACTGGACGAATCAGTTGAATATTTCAGAAACAAACACTTCATATAGTAGTTTGTTGGCCTTCTAAACTGTTAACAAATTGAAGGCTTACCTCTCTGCCAATTTAATGAATAGTAGCAGGGGTAATAGGAGAGACTTTGTGTGCGGAAACTTTGTAACAGCTGCAGTCACACCTGTACAGTTTCATGTTTGATGCACGCAGGACACAAAGTAGATGTTTCTCCCCTTTCATTTAGTGACTGTAAGTGTAGTAATCATGGCATGTATCCTGACAATTAGTCTTATTCATGGCAACCATTCACTTTTACACTCCCTATCCTGCACCTGCTCAATTCCATGGTGTTTATGTTATTTAAGAACAACAACCACAGGTAACACAGCCACTGATGATGTGTGTTAGACATGGCCCTAATTCAATTGTGATCATGGCCTTGTAGTTGGACTCACCCAGCAGCCAGGTACTATGTCCACAGTGATGTGCCTTCCAGTTGGACTCACCCAGCAGCCAGGTACACTATGCTGTTTCATGCCCCCCCAATTCAATTGTGATCATGGCCTTGTAGTTGGACTCACCCAGCAGCCAGGTACTATGTCCACAGTGATGTGCCATGTACCATTGCAGCGTGGAGTTCCACAGCACCATGGAGTCATGGGTGGAACTGGGAAATCTGGCACAGCAATGGGTGATGATGAGGTGGGCATTACACAGCATCTGCACGTTCAGTGAATGATAATGTTTTCGGTTGCGGTACACAGCCTCCACAGCATGCCTGGCCACCAGCTCCACAGGTGTGCAGGCCAAGGCACCAATTTATTTATTTATTTATTAATGTGTTAACAGCTTAACAGCTTAACATAAGCTTTTCACATATAAATCAATAAAACATTTTAAAGAGTAAAATTCTATTTGAATAAAAAAAGAATAATATCATTAATACAATATGATCATAGAAGAAGAAGAGAAGAAAACAAAAAAAATGAAATAAGAAATATTAACAACATTACATAGGTTTACACAAGTGACCTTAAATCAAAAAAAAAATAATAAGGACAAGAAATTTAAAGTGTAAGATTTACACTGAGTTACATTTTAAACCTTCTTTCAGCATATATGCTTTATGTATCTAATAATAATGTAACTTATATAAAATAGGCATTCAAACTATATTATAAGACTTACATGTCAGTAGCTCATATAAACCTTAACTAATACAAACAGCCGTTTGACTAGTTATAGTCACAGTAATGAAAAATAGGTAAAATATCTCTATATAGCTATTTCTAATAATTTTTCAATTGTTAGCCATACGTTATATACAGCAATATAGAGCTTCATTCCTGAACCATTAAGCGCCCTAAGCCAAAAGTCTTCACTACAAATGTGGTCCAAATGGTGGACGAAGTCCCCATAGCAAGTTGCATAGGTTTTTTGCATGGCCGGACATCTGGTTAATACATGTTTACCTGATTCAATCGCCATATTATTCATGCATAACTGGTAGGATCGTTCTATCTTGGTAAGATTACTCATAATCCCGCTAATAGCCAATACCGGGAGTTGGTCCATCCGCATCAATAGAATAAATCATCTTAACCGCGGAGAGGGGCACAGAGATAGATAGGGAACAGGTTTCTTAAAAATGTATCTCATATGTTGGACAAATTTATAGCGTTTCAACTCTTCCAAGTGTGCATAGTTTTCAATCCAATCATATAATTCTGATTTTTTAGATAAGGCACACAAAGTAGAGGTTCGAATGCCGTTGTGCCTATTTGACCAGCCAATCTTTTCCAGATATTCCTCCATTTGTTTTTTCATGAGAGGGAATGAAGACGATTTATTGATTTCATTATGCAATGTGTTCAGGAGAAGGCTTTCTGTAACTGGTGACATCTTTAAATAAAGTTCAGCTCTTTTTCTGAGAACTTGTGCTTTTAAAGATATCAGGCCCAATTCAAGTCTTAGGATAGACATTGGTATACAATTTGGGAGGCCAAGTAATTTCTTCCAGAATTTTCCTTCTAATATCTGGAGCCACCCCAAATCCATGAGCTGCAGGGCTTCTAATCCATAAATAATCATAGGGGTTAAAACCTGTAGATATAGTTGTCGTGCAGCCCAAACTGTGTATCCGCAGTGAGAAGTGGAAAAACGATATATTAGAGCACTGATTTGTGCCGCTCTTGTAATTCGGACTTGCTTACACATCGCGTATTGACCCTTTGGCTCTATTTCAATTCCCAAGTATCTATAGAAGGTAGTATATTGAATTCTAGACCCTTGTATTTGTAGACTCACTCTGGCGATTTTCTTATTGCTGATGATCATCATCTGGGTTTTGTCTAGGTTGATAGTAAGGCCGTTCCTATTGGCATAGCTTCATAGCGCCTCTGCAGAATTTCGAAGACCTTTGATTGTATGGTCCATAATGACTAAGTCGTCCGCATAGGCTAGAACTGCACAGTGAGTGGGGCCAATCTTAGGTGGACAGTTATGGACTTCAGATAAGGCTTTTGGAATATCATGAACAAAGAGATTATATAGTGTTGGTGCTGTCACACAGCCTTGCTTGACGCCTCGCGATTGGTCGATCTTATTGGTCCTATTACCGTTTGCGTCTAATTTTAAAAAGACTGTGGTATCCCAATGTAGCTGTTTAAGATAATATAATATTCCCTTTTGGCATCCTAGATTTTCTAATTTGGTCCACAACAAGTCTCTCGGCACTAGATCAAAGGCAGCCTTAAAATCAATGAATAATATGTATAGTGGAGGACTGCCGGGAGATCTGGCCTTGTTACGAAGTATATCCATTGTGATCAGGTTGTGCACCGTAGAATATCCACTCCTGAAACCACATTGGAATTGATCCAAGATCTTTTCTCTATCCATCCATATATGGAGCTCTTGAAGTAAATGTGTCGCAAATAATTTGCCCGTGGAATCCAACATAGATAATAATCGATAGTTTAAGGGGTCTGTGCGACTTCCCCTCTTATATATGGGGACCAAGGTTGCAGTTCGCCAGGAATCCGGTATAAGGCCATCTTTCAAAGTTTTTTCAAACAGTATTTTCAAGACCTCTGCCCAATATTCAGGGTTGCTTTTTAGTATAACATTCGCTAGGCCATTAGGCCCAGGCGCTCTCGATGATTTAAGTTTTTTGATCATGATTATCAGTGAATCGACCGACACCTTGAAAGGAGGGGCAGGGCTGTTCCAGACCGTCGTCACCATAGACAAACCAGATAACTGGTTATTGCGACTTCTCAGAAATTCCTCCCAGTGGCTCTTGTCAATAGGATTGTTAAGACTACTATTCGTTTCGCCTCTGGCCTGACTCAGTAAACTCCATATAGAGCGGGAGTTTCCTGTGCATAATATTTGAACTGTCTTTTGCCATTTAGCTAATTTGGACGCATAGCGTTTTTGTCTAAGCCAAGATCTAAAGGCATTCTTGCATTTCTTACTGGAGGTCAGGTAGCTATCACAGGTGGTAGAGTTTTTCTGTAACATCTTGAGTTCTGCTCTTAAGATTCTTTTAGCGTCTCTGATTTCAACATCAAATGTGTTAGTTATTTTGGCATCAGGAGCGATTATGTTAATATTCACAGCGGCGTGGTTGTGTGAGAAGGAAGTTATCCACTTTTCAATATCATTGCCGGACATACTGAGAAGAGCAGCATGGCCAATAGCTGTCATTTTATTCATAGCTTCTACAGCTTTTGTGATATTTTTATCTGAAAAAATTGAATCACAGCAGTCCCTCCGCATTCGCCTCCTTATGCCACATCGTGCTTATGTTCTTCAACGAAGGGTTATTAGTCTTTCTCATCGGTCCCACAATATGGCAGTTGAAGTCACCTACGATTGTTACCAGATTGTGGTCAGAATCTACCATCCAATCAATCAGCAGCGAATGGCAAGCTTCCCGGATGAGATCTCTGTGTGGAGATTCAGGTGGAATGTAGAGGTTGATCACTAACATCTTCTCCACTTTATCTTTACCAGTGAGTTCAATCTCAACAGCTAGTACAAATTCGTCAAAGTTCGAGTGGATCCTCGAAGATTTTAATGGGTGTATGATTCCAGTTATAAGGCCCCCGTACGGTCTTCCCTTGGGACCCTTTTTGGCTAATTCCTGATAAATTGAATAGCCATTGAGAAGGGCCCGAGTGGTGATCCACGTCTCCTGTAGACAGATACATGTTTTCCTTACTAGCAAAGAAGATGAGCCCACTGCCGATAATAAGTGGCTAAATCCCCGACAGTTCCATGTAATTAAGCTTTGATCTCATTGGGTTAAGGAAAGCGACGGTAGGGACTTGGCAAGCCATTTAAGAACATTTTGCACATCAACTAGTTGTACTGCGTTGCCTTTAGGTAATTTCGGTACTATAGTTTCAGCAGCTTTGGTGCTTGGTATATGTATTGGCCATTGCGGATCGATTGTATTGGGGTCGGCGTCTACTTCAATATCCACTTCCCACAAACTTGCTTTGTAGCTGCGAATCAGGTTGGCAGTCACAAAAAATGTACAGTGAGGTGCTGAGGTATTAGAATTCTTCGCTTTCAAGGGCTCCACGTATTCAAAGTCTTCTGATCTCAGCACCCTAAGCTGTGGTATAGAATACAGTCTAGTCAACAGCGCCGATCTAGAGAGCCAATCATGATCGCTGTTTTGGTACAGGTTTTTGATAATACATATCCTTCCATCTTGATATGGTATATTATTACCTTTGTCGTCATTTTGAAGTTCCCCTAATGGCACAGATACTATATCTGTTCGTGCTGGATTGATTGGTACGGTATTTGTAATATCAACTGCGGGGTTATCCTTCAACTCATCAAGACATGTTGAATGATCTGGGTCTCTCTCATCCGCTTGAGGTGCAATAATACTCTTATTAGAGTCAATCTCCTCAACTGTATTATTGATGGTGCTCTTCTCGATAATAAGCCAACTAGTCAGTTTGTTCTCCCTGCTAGCAGTGCCTTTATTCTCTCGAGGTGCCATGCGTTTGGATTTTTTCTTGTCTTGTTTAGGGGTGCTGCCTTTGGTAGGAGTGGAGATTTCTTCTTCCTGTTCCACTGTGTCTGGTGGTCTTAAGGTTGCCATTTGGCGCTTTTTCCTCGCAAGGGCTCTTTTTTCGTGAGTAGAAGACATCCACATTCGTTGTGGTGTTAGGGTCGATGTCTTCGGTCTCCGGGCAGTCTGGCGGGATGGTCTTCTCTTCCTTGTGAGGCGGATCAATATTACTGTTATTTGCTATATTTCCTGATGGTAAGGTAAGAGTGACTTCCAATATTCTCCCACACATCTTTAGTAGGATGTTTAGAGCAAATTGCAGGGATGCAACTGAAGATTGCAAGTCACCCAAGGTTATTTGACTTTCTCCTTGATCCCTACAGCAATCAGGTTCTGAAGATTCCAAATGTACATCCAAATTTGGAGAAGCAGATAGACTGTTATATGTTTCACGCTGTGTGTGAGTAGGCAGATGTTGGTAGCTATCATTCTGGATAGCCGAATTGCTTCCTGGGTAAGGAGTCATAGATCTCTGCATAGATAAACACAGGTCCAATAACGAGTTGTTATCTATTACACTTTCACCAAGTGCCTCCGTGGAGGTATTCATACCAGTGCCCCCCGTAGATTTATCCATCAGGAGTATTGGTGTTATAATATTAGCGGTGTCGGGGAGCGAGAAAAAATCAGTGATTGCTCCTTTCTCCACAGGTGCTTCTTTGGGTCCTTTACTTCTGTTTGTTTTTATTGTCGGGGTTCCGCTCTTCTGATTACGTAGATTATATCTCGTCGCAGAGCATTTCCTAACTGATAGCATGTTGGGTCTTGAAATGCTTCTTGAATTAATAATCTCTGGCAACTCAATATCACGTGTATAGAGTCACTGTTTAGAGCAGTGTAATTACACTTCCCTGCGCTAAGTATGCCTACAAGCTCGATTGCAAACACCCGATCACAGTCTATAGACTATAGACTTATCTAAATGGAATTCAAGTGGTCACAGGAAGCTGCTGATTGTGTCTGAAGTATGAAGCCCGGATCCAAGGGGTGACCTACAGTCCCCTGGTGAGGTCAGCGTATGACTAGACCTCCAAACCCCAGCACAAAGTGCAGATTTGGTCCTTCCAGCGTAGATCCTAACAGGGGTCAAGACAAAGGCCCAGAAAAGAAAAGAAAAGAGTGGCCGGGTTTCAAAGAGTGGGTCTTACCAAGTGCCAAGCCCTAGCGTGGGCGCTTCTGCTGGTAGGCAGATTTCACTGCTCTGGCTGCCCTCGGCTTCTTGCAGGTCCGTGCACCGCCCGCGCGGCCCTCTGCAACAGCGGCTCAAGTCGCAGGACCGCCGTATTCACAGGCCGTGGTGTCACCAACATATATCAGCCGAGTGCCCGCCGCCGAGTGCCCGCCGCGACTCCGGTTCCTGGACAACGTACGGGGCCGCAGATGCAGGCACTCAATATAGGGGGGGTAGCAAACTTACACACTTCGGCAACGCTGTTCTCTCCCGCAGCCTTGCCGATTAGAGTAACAGACCCGTTGCAGTGTCGATACGCGTCAAGCCGCACCACATTCCAACGCTCGCGTCAACAGAGCACAGAACTGGCTGCTTCTGATGCAATGATCAGAATGTAGGGAAGGACCTGGAAGACAGCTACAACAATCAAGGCACCAATGATGTTCGTCATGCCTGCAAGGGCATGGAAGGCGATTTTCGTGACATTGACCTGGTCTGCTGTTCTGGGTAGACTGATGTGGTCTAGAATGTGATGCAATAGTGCATCAATGACCTGGAACAGGACACATGAAAAACAGAGTTGCGATATCCCATGCAGCTCTCCAACTGTGTGCTGGTATGTGCCTGTGGCAAGGAAGTGTAGCACAGACACTAACTTGCGCCAGGGGGGAGGGTTGGCTGTGTGTATATTTATGAGGCTGACCAGCTCGTCATGGATCGGATCCACTGAATATATGATGGTGTCCTTGTCTAGCCGGTACAGGGTGTGGATCTGAATTTTGCTCAGGTTAAATGGTGTGGCCCTTAACTGACGGATTGGTGGCTGTCTGCGTGGTGCAACCAGCTGGACAATGGGGTTTTGCTAGGCCATGATTGCCCTCCTTCTCCTCAAGTGCATCCGCTGCATCCTCTGCCTCCCTGCCCATTCAAGTAATAGTCTTGCATGGCCTCCAGCTCCAGTACTGCAACTACTACTGCTAGCATTGTGGTGTTGTAAGGGGTGTGGGGTGTGGGAGTGGTCATTTTGTGCTCTAGCACTGCTGATTTGTAGCACCTGTGTTGATTTTTTGCACCTGCGGCATGTTTCTACACACATGAATCTACTTAACGTCTGGTCCACGATGCCAGTGTTTCCGGCATCGATTTCACGTTCATACCGGCATGTGCATGACAGTAATTGTGTATGCATGCTGCTCATAATATCCACTTTGTAACGCCATGGCTGGCACGGCTGCTGCGTCACTCTGCAGGTACTCCTTTTCTGCTCATGGGGCAAACCCCCCCCCTCTTTTTTTGTTTGCGTCACTCTGCAGGTACAGGCAACGGTGTTGCCGGATGCGGTGGATCACTTGCGGTGCCAGTATTACCGGCATCGCTAATCAGACTATGCCGGTCCCGAAAAAGGTGCTGGTATGGAACTCCCGGCACCGTTGTTTGCGGACTGGCATCCTTGTAATGAGGCCCTATGACTTTACTGTACGTGGAAGTTCATTCTCAGTAGAGTGGAAGAAGGCACTTCTACTTCATTCTTTGTGGTTTTAATGCTGGTGGGTACTTAAAGGTCTCCCCAAACTCTGATACCCGACTGGGGAAGGAAGATGAATAATATGCTAGCAGTGTCCTGTACACTAATTAAACTGTACTCAAGTAGTTAAATATGCAAAATGATAGAAATGTACTATTTTGAGACCAAGGTGCAAAGTCACATGGAATCGATGGAAGACTTTCACCTCTGCACTGAGAGATTTGGCCAATAGGCATAATTAAGGTGATTTGTATGATGAACACATATGTGACCAATTTCTGCTCAAGGTGTCTGACTACAGAATACCTGAGGGGATATGAAGTATGAGAGACCCCACATTAGACTTATTGAAATTGTAAAAATGTTGGAACACATGCAGCTTTTGCTAAAGGAAATTGATAAAATGAGCTAGAAAGGTGGCAAGAGGTATGGGTCTGTGCTATGGGAGGGCATATCAAGGATATCCAACAAGGAGCGGGGGCGGGGAGCTGAGACTAGACTGAATTTCTCCAACATGAAAAGAATCCTTAAAATGAGATGGACAGGAATGAAAAAGCTAGTTAATGTTTAGGGCATAGGCAGTCGGTTAGAACCAGGATGTGTTACAAATTCAGATGTGTGCTCCACTTTGCCAATACTAGTATGCAGGTGAGATTGCCTATTGATATTGTTAGGGCATTCTAGGCAAGATTGGAATTCAAGGCGCTCAACGCCTCAGCATTGGTATATATGTATTATATTGGAGGCAGTCCCGTGCAATGGTATGAGCAAAGTGCTTTGGGATAGTTGTTGGGCTACTGGCCCCGGAGCATATCGTAGTTATGAATCAGGAATTAAGGTCAGTCAAAGGGTGCCTTCAATATGTGTTCAACTGTGAGATAGGCTGTGTGAAAGGGTTCCAGCATATGATTAGGCTAAAAGTGGGAGAGTTCCCTCTTGTAGCCAATATAAGAAGTGTTCTGGTCAACCTGCCTGCAGAGTTCAATAAGGAGCCAGAGAAATGACATGCAATGGGCATAATTCAGCCTGTAAAAACTTCAGAATTGGCCTCATTCAGAATTTTGCTTGTCCAGAAACAACAATGGTGGTAAACCCGCCGCCACTGTTGTTTCCGGACCGGCAAACTACGAGTTTTGCAGACGGGTGGCGTTACGCCCGCCAGGTCTGACCTGGTGGGAGTAACGCCACCCGCCTGCAGACGGACCCAGAAACACTGGCACCATTACAGCATGGTGCCAGTGTTTCTACTTCCCCATTTCTGTGGAGTCCTATGGGACTCCACAGGACTGGGGAATTACAGAATGCCGGCTCCGGAATTACCGGATCACCGGGGCTGGAATGCCCCAGTAATTCCGGCAAGTCTGGAGCCGGTAATTCATTTCAGGTCTAGCTGCAACCTGCCGGTTTTTCTGGCACGGTTACCGCCAGACTTGGAATGAGGCCTGGTTACTCCTATTGTGGTAGTTAGGAAGCAGAATGTCCAGATCAGGCTCTCTGTGAACTTGAGAGGGTCCATCGCAAGGTGCTTGAAGACACATTTATGTTATCTATTATAGGCTAATATAAGCACACTTGTGAGCACACTGATGGATGCAGAAGTATTTAGTCCGCTAGATGTAGCATCCAACTGCCATCAGGTGAAGCTGCAGTTTTCCTCTTGGGATATATCCTCATTTGTGATGGCCGAAGGCTCATTTTAGAATCAGGAGCATCACCCGTGGTTTGGTTTCAGCCACTTAAGTCTTTCAAAGAGTAATGCAGAGACGGTTTGCCAAGGTTTAAAGGCTCGGTTGTTTCCAGAATGAGATTTTGGTGGGGGGGTGAGATGTTGAATGACCATGAGAATAGACTATGAATGGTGTTGGGAATGTTGGTTTCCACAGGTCTATCTCTGCAGAAGTGCAACTTCTGCTTTGGGAAAATATGTTACTTGAGACATGAACTGAGAACGTAAGGTGCTAAACCCATAGAGGAATTTGCCAGGGCAATACAATGGTTGAAATAGATATGCAACAAACATCATGCTGATACTAGGCTTGCTAGAATTGTATTCTAGCTTTGTGGGGCATTTTTCTGAGAGGACAAAGGGTTGAGGAAGCTGTGCAGGAAGGAGATCGAAATGTGTATTTGATGAAGAAAGTCTAAGGGAATTAGAACAGATAAAGTTAGCCATAGCGTATTCCCCAGCAGTGTGATAACATTGTAGCTATATATACCAGTGAAGTTGTTATAGGGGCAGATGTAATTCAGAAACATCGAGACTCTACATACTGTATCCTTGTTTATACTTCAGGGACTCTCATGGGAATGCAGTTCAATTATTATTTTAGAGAAAAGGAGGCAGTGTGCTGTGTTTGGGCCGTACACAAATCCCAGTAATCCCTGTAGGGTAGAAAATTCACTTTCAAAACAGGCCACAAACCCCCAGTGGGGTTTTTCACAGCAAAAGAGCTGGAAGTTGTCTCCAGGCTCATAATGGGTAAGGTGACCAGACTTCAGAGACTGGCTTTTGGTGTGGTGTCCTATGGGACTCATTGGAAATGGGGACTAACATTTTCTGCCACTTGATATCCCGGACCGCCGGGACTTGTAATGTCTCTGGGATCTCAGTTGGCGGAAACAGTGTTAGAGTCCGGCGGCAACCCGGCGATAGTACAGGCGGGTTACCGACAGACTTGTAATGAGCCCCATGGTGTGGTTCCAGCATCAGTGTGGCAATGAACAGGTCAAAAAATTCTTGTATTACCCAGAGAGTAACAGGTCTATAGAGAGAGTAAATTGTGCGGTGGTGGATTTCGACCAATGGCTGTCTGAATGGGTAACAAAAGGAAGTACAAAGTTAGTGCAGGAGTGGGTGCTTTGAGCACTGCGCAATATTACAACATTGGGTTTGTCTCTTTAAAGGTGCTCTTTAAAAGAAAATCTAACATTATTGATTCCATCAATAACTTTATTTCGTCCTGGAGGGCATAAATGTTCATCCAAACACACACATTTAAATTAAAAACAAACATCAATCGGAGTACTTCCTTCCATATGGTAATGCGACAATATAATACAGCAATTGCAAACTTGGAGACCCGAGGCGCTACAGTGGGAGCGTTCATGTATCTCAATTTGGTTTTATTCTGATTTACTGGGGGCCCAACGTCCACTATCCATGTACCTCAGTTATATTGCCTTCTGAACTGCTAATGGCCCAAGATCTTCTAGCCGACTGGCCAGCACCGAATCTTTTACCCAATGGCTCCACTTTGGCACCAGTTAGCATGGTGCACTGTAAGTCGGACCTGGATTCAGAAATGTAAGCATTTTTGTGCTGGGGGTAAGGGCGAATTCCCATTGTGCTGCTAGGCCTAACCAGGCATCTCACATTGATGCCCAAGATTCCTTTAATGATTCTCTGATCACTAAGTTCTATCTTCACAAAATCAAAGGTGCGCTCCCCCTCATGGTACATTCTGGTGCAGTTAATAATGTCTTCTCGGATAATTAATTGGCAGCCACATACAGCTTGGAAGCAATGTGTACACTTATTTATAACTGCTCCCTTGTTTCAGGATGGTTTGGGGCCAATGTGGGCATCTTATGGAGAAATATTTTGCATACATGGAGTGCCCAAGCCATTTGTTACGCACTATGGGGTTTGCACCATATGGGGTAGGACTTTGTGATGGATGTTCGGTTCTTATGCCTTCCTTCATGGCCAATGGATTGGTGCTGGACACTCTTTCTGAGCACCTGACTGTGGGCAGTTCGATTGGTTGGGCTGCTTGGGACCCTGCTCCTGGGTCAGAGGCATGGTGCTCAGAATAGGTTGAGGCCAGAGTTGACCTCTTTGCCAGAGCTATGTTCGGGTGACTCCTCTCTCCAGTTGTTCGGGTAGGCCTTGGCCTCTGCTTGCTGGAGCACCTCTTGTTTGTGATGACAACTGGGTTGAATTGAGGGCCCCCTTGGTGTGCATCATTTCAGATAGGGCCCCCGTGCCTCCCCCTCTCACTTGGGCTTGCACAAATGTCTGAATCAGCTTCTTCAAGCCCACTAATTCAGACACAATAAGGCAGCATTTACATTTACATTCAGCAGCAATAGACACCCTGTTAGCAGTGGGTCGGTGGTACATGAAGTGGGAGGGCTGTCAAAGATAACTGGGGTGGGCACACCAGCGGGATTAGGGTTCAGAAAGAGGCTCAATGATGGGCCGGTTCCATCACACTTACCTAGGTTACTCTCATTTTTTGTCTGTGGCTGGGCTCATAGGAGTGGGGGTAGGGATAGAGCTGATGATTGAGGTTTCAGCTATCTTAACTTTCATTGGTTCCATGGATTCTACAGAGCTATTTTGGCCTGGGAGTGGTGTCAGCATTTTAAGTCAGGTTGTGGGTCCTGTGCTATAGCAATCTCATCATCCTTGCTGTCTCTCTTGGAGCTGGTCATGGCCTGCACCCCTGCACACCCAGTCGCCAATTTAATGGTTCATTGGTAGTACATTTTTGGCCTGCCTGCATCCCCTTGGACTTGTGAATTAATTGCACGGTGCCCACGCCAGTCCCAATTGCGGGCCTTTCCAGGATGGTGATGTTTGTTGCTTGCTGCTTATTGGAAGCCATAGCATTAGCGTTTGAAAAAGTTGGAGTTGCTCCCTTCCCACCCTACAGACCCTTCGCACCAGGGTTGTTGCAGATTGAGCCATTGGTCAAACCCTGGGGTAGACCTTCGATCTTGTTAGTGTCAGCTATGGCAATGTTCACAGGATTTGCTCCCTCCTGATGCTCATCCGGATGTTTCTCATTCATGGTGTCTGGATCCTTGGCCACAGATATCCTCCCCAGTACAAAGGAATCGATTTATCTCCTTAATGAGGGTATTTGCCTACCCCGTAATTCTCATGGAACTATGGGGCTGCTCCTTTTGACACCATCTGTGCCTGTTGTAGCAAGGCTGGTCCCATTATAATTTGCCACTTTAAAGTTAAGGTGTTACGTCTTGGTGGTTCTGTTTCTTGCATGGTGGTGTAGGGAAAATATAAACAGGAGGGATACGTTTCCTTAGTACCTCACAGACACAGTACACCTTGTGTCTCACTGCTTTTCACTGCATTGTACTGCCACTTTCTCAGCCACTCCTCTTTGGCCTCTTGTGCTGCTGCAACTTGTGCATTCCATGCACCTCCCCCTTGCCGAACACCCTACGCAAGCCAAACACCCGTGCCCTTTCCATGTAGGTTTAGGGATTACCCTGAGTAGCTGGACAGAGCTAATCATGTTGATTTGAGTGATAGGAAAGTAAAAAAGCAAATGAGGGGTCTGAAACACCATAAGAAAGGGAGGTTTGATGCTGTCAAGCAATGTGACACAACAGAGGTAGGAGGTGGATCCGGTGAAGATATTAAAGCCTGGGTTTGTTTTGAACTGGTGTCCCCATTTCTGGGGACCTTAGAGGGTGGATAAAGTGTTGCATTTGGCTGTTGTGACAGTTGATGTGAAAACCTGGAGTAAAAGTAGGATAGTAGTTAGAATATAGTTTCTCTACCTGTAAAAAGGGACTATATGTTACATGGTCTTATATTCTTTGACACTGCATACAACGTTGTCTATTTTCACAATGAGAGTGAATCATTGTCTTGCATCTTGCTAGTTTTTCTAGAATGCATTTTCATTGGGGTTCCAGAGCGCTATCAGGTCCCTCTCCTGTGTGTCTGATGAGTACCCATTCCATCAATGCCTGCTACATTATGTAAGGCTATTTAATACATCACTATGTAGGCTATTTTGGTAGATAGACAATCTTGATGAGTCAGAGTTTACTTCTTTGTGTCTTCTGAGCATGTCCCTTAATACATGTCTTTCAATATTATGATTCTAAGATTTGGTTAACTAGGGAATCTAATAAATCCTCTACAATTCTTGGGAGGTCGGATGCGGCCTCACAGTGTGGCTTGACGCCTGTCTTGACAATTCCTCCACAACTTACTACTACGAGTCTGGTTAAGACGTCCATCCCGCTAGTCCTCCGTTCTCCATCCTCCATCCTCCAGTCTCTACCCAGCCCGACCTGATAGATGGTCAACTTTTCTCCATTCTACATGTTTTGTAATGGGTGGCTGGTCAGTCAGACTCAGCAGAGAGGAGCCTGATCACTGTTTTTTCTGCTTGTTGGAAGCTATGCAGTAAGGAGGCTGTGAGTGCCAAGTTGTGAGAGGCAGAGTGAGGGGGGTTGATCTGTTTGGAGGTGCTATTTGCTGCTGTCACATAAGGGAGAGTTAGCTGTAATAGCTTTCAAGCCTTTATTCACACCAGTGGTGTTAGCTTATGTTACTCTTGGTGGCCTTGACTGCTCAGCAAGCTGTCCCTCCCGGTGTTTTGGGGTGAGGTATTATGTTTGCAGTAGACACCTGTTAAGAGAATAGGGCCATGTCGGTCTCATGTAGGACTCTTAGTAGTCTCACAGTAGCCCTATTGTTTGAATTGACTTCTGCTTTGGCTCCTAGATACCTTTACACTTACCTCCCCTCAGTGTAAGACCCTCTGCATTACTTATTTCTGATCTTTCATATATCCTTTGATATCATCTGTTAGTACACCCTCCAGCAGCCCACACCTCACAGCAAGGTACACATTGGATGCTCTAAACGGCCCGGGTGCTTTAATTGCTCCAGGCTATGAATAATAACTTTGTAACTTGTGTAATAGCGTAATTGCAATGCATGTAATAGCAAAGATAGAGTTTAACACAACTCCCACTAACTGGTCTATTGGCTTGCTGGTTGATAAGGAGCCGAAAGGAGCAGAAAGGAACGGGTCAAAGTTAGATCAAATGGTCTGCTAAGGAACACACCCTTGACTCACATGAGGGGTGGTTGCTGTTGAAAATCAGAGCTTGTTTGAAGAGGCCTATAGTAATTGTTTCTATCGGTAATCATCATTGCTCACAACTTCCTCTTCCTCATCCCAGTGCGTAGGAAATGGGGAGGGGGGATTTGGGGTGCGATTGGAAATATCCTGTTAAGGCTGAGGAAGAATGGGTTGGTGTATTTTTGGGAAAGGGGGAATGCCATGTCTCGCCCTTGGGTATTCTCCTCCCAATCCCCTGTGACCCTCCTCCCAGGTGATCCTCCCTCGCTTGTCCACCCTACAGGGTCGAGATCCAAAAGTGATGGCCCTTCCCTGATCATCTGAATGGAAGATCCCCGGGAAGTATGTGGGATAATACCATCAGGTTTCTCACAGATCCTTCAGGTACCCCCTTATCTGGGTCTTTCTCACCAGCACTATCGGTAACATTACAGATGGGGAACATTAATAAGTGTACACGCTCAGTATATAGGGTGACTGAAGCACCTGTTTTAATGGACACTGAGCAATTGTTGGTAAAAGAGTTGGAGCTGGGTGTGGAACTTTTGAAGAATTTGTTATGTATTTCGATTTCCCTCAAACATCTTGATCCAGAGGCCCTTCTTATGTGTCCAGATAGAGACCTTATATCACATGTTTCAATGTCGGCCCCAATTGTGTCACAAGGGTTATCAAAGAGAGTATGCCTTTCAATAGGCCCTTCTTTATAGGTTACTCCTTCAAGGGATGGAAAAGAGGAAGTTCATTTACACACAGCGCAACTAACAATTAAGCACTTTGAAACACGTGTATGGCGCTATATATATAAATAAACTGTCATATCATATCATAACTGCAGCAGTCTTTACTGATTGTGAGAGAAGTGGTAACTCTAACATGCTGCAGAACCGACTTGTCTCTGATCCATTAACTGTGAATAGGGTTTCTGTTGAAAACATTTGTGAACCAAATGTTGCCCCTTTGCGCTTTGACTTGAACATGAGCAATAACCAAGACGAGCCAATGGTGGATTCTTTTTCCTTCCCTGTACTCTCTAGGATATTGAACTCAATGGACAAAAGCAGCATTATCTCCAATTGAGAGAAGTTAGATCTGTAACAAAAGATCTAGCTAATAAGGTGTCATTTATAAAAGGTTTTATAATGCCAATAGAACCTAAACTGCAGATATCGGATGACTTCAAATATAGAAACATTTATGATAAGCTAACAGATTTGTTCAATAGGGTTAAGGCCTTATCTGAAAACAAATGTCCTCCCCTCCTCATAACAAACTGGTTAGTGCAAAGCAGGTTACATAAACAAGGGGCTTTTGGTACCTTACAATATCCTCTTAGCCATGTCCCTTTAGAAAGAGATAGGGCCTCATTACGACCCTGGAGGTACGGGGTAAACGGCGCCGTAAAAGGTGCCAAGGCCATTTACCCCGTACCGCCTCATTACGAGGTACCCTCGCTGGACCCAAGAAGCAACGCCTGGTCAAACCAGGCGTGCTTACCGGGTGCCGCGAGGGGAAGAGGGATCGAACAACGGGCCAACTCGTAATGGCCCGTTGTTTGCTCCCTCTCCCATTCCCATTCAGCCCTATGGGGGCTGAAATGGGAATGGGGAAGGACCGGGTCCGGGTCCTTGGAGGGAGGAATTACCGGGCCTTCCAAATTCGGAATGGCCCGGTAATTCCTCATTCTGAGGACCCGGACGCGATTTCGGCCGCCGCCATGCCGCCAATAGCCGCCAATAGCTACCGCCGAGGTCGGAATCAGGCCCATAGTGTTTTGGCAGAGTCGGCTGTCTCTCTGACCTTAGATTTAAATTTGGACACAGATTTTGCTAGACAACCTGAGGTTTATTTACATATACGTGGCCATGACACTAAGAGGGGTCATTGTAATGAAAGAACATTAAAAGAAAACTGCAAAAACACTTCTAAGAAAACCAATAAGGGGTCAATAAAATGACTGAGGAACCTTAATTTGTATACTACTCAGACATTCTTTGATAATTGTATGAGGAGGAAACGTAAACCCAATAATAAAAATGATAAGTAATTTGGTAGTGATTGAGGAATCAAATATTCAAAGTAAAATGCAAAAGCCTGAGTCTAGTCACATGGGTGACACACTTACGGTGTCAGTGCTGGTGCAGGCTAGGAAGGTGAAGCAAAAATGTAAACACCTGTCACGAAGGAAGGAGTCCTTGGAGCAGGTAAATATGATTTTAATTGAGGAAGATTCTTTGGACCTTAGCTTGTTTACGACCCATTCAGATGGTGCAAATTCACTTCAATGCTCTGCTGATTTGTTGGGCAGCGTGCTACCTGCTACCATACAAACAGTAGAAGTTCCTGGTAATGCTGTTACAACATATAGATTCATGAGAACAGCTGGACCTACAGCTACAGTCACATGCTCCAGTTTTTATCCTGAATTCTAAGGAAGAGCAGCAGCCAATTAAGTGTTATGATATGATAATTTATTTGTATCACGTTCGTACACAAGTGTTTCAGAACGCGACAAGGTAAGGCAGGGGAAACAGAGGAGAACAAAACAATCTTACTAGGCCCAGTGACATTGGGAATGCGCCAGTGCATGGAAAAGGAAAGGGGAAAAAGTGCATGAAAGGGGGAGAGTGGAAAGTGCGGAGCAGAGGAGAACAGATAATAATAATAAATACAAATAAATAGATAATAGATACAGTAAACAGTGGAAGTGCAGCCAGCAAGTGGCAAGTGCTATGTTTACAGCAGCATACTGGGCAATTATGAATAAGTACAGAAAAAGAAGAAAATCGGAGGGTGGGGGACTGTATGGGTACAGATACATTCCCCAGTGCAAGGGGTGGCCAGGAGGCAGTGCAGGAGGCTGGCAGGGTGAACAGGTACCAGGGCACAGGGGACAGAGGGTGGCCAGGTGCACAGTGCCAAGCGAGAGCAGATCAGCACGGGAGAGGGGGAGCGAAGGCAGAATCAAAGAGGAAGATCTTGAGGTGCTTCCGGAACCGGAGATGATTGACCTCATGTTTTAGAGTGGCAGGCAGGCTGTTCCAGATGGAGGCCCCAGCCGAAGACAGAGATCTACCCCCAGATCTACCCCCAGCTTGTTTCCTCTGTTCAAAAAATTAGAGGAAAAAAGGAATCGGCTTTTGGCCAGGATTGTAATATTTGTGATGGAACCCAAAAGTATTAGCTAGGAACTACTTCTGTAGGAAAGGTTCCTTTTGATGTACCATTATTTAAAACATTAGAGGAAAAAAGGAAAAATATATCCACCCACGATGCTAATATTTCTGATCATCCCCAGAAGCAACAGATAGGAATTATCACTAAAAGAAAGCTTACCTTCAATCCACCACGTAACACGGATAAGTGGGCACCTACTGTTGAACAACCTAAGAATAAAAATGAGAATGCAAGTGGTTTGAACCCTCTGTATTCTGTTTATCTTGAATGTAAATTTAGGACCAATGGCAGTTTCCCACTTAATAGGCAATACATATTAGCCCTGTTTGCCGAAATTCCAACACTTGTTTCAATTGAAACAATTGATTTGACAAGGGTTGATTTCTATGACCCCCAAAGAGGGTATAGGGTGAAGTTAAGCTTCACATCTCAATTCATTAAGGATAATATTTTAGCTAAGGCCAATGTTTTTATGCAAAAAGGGTACACTATTCAAGACAAGTGTGATAACATAGAGTCTCACAATCTAGCATGGGCTACACCTACTACCTCTGCAAGTATTGTAAGAGATCCATTAGTGATTCATGTAAATACCAAGGAAACTATTGATGGGAGATATATGGAGGATGAGAAAGCAAATATGATGGGAATTTCAGTAACTGGTGACATATTGTGAATGCCATCCATTCTAATGAGGGTTATGCTATTAATGATGCTCTAATAACAGAGGTTGATCTCTTGGAATACTCAGGATTTTTGGCATTTAGTGGGTTGTTAGATTCCTGGTTCAATTTACACTTTATCTGTTTACAGGAAACCTATCATACCTCTCTTTCAACAGGACAAATGCTCATTGTAAAACAGTCTTAAGTTGGGCGCATGATTTGTTTCAAGGGCAGACATTGGGCCTCATTACGAGGTTGGAGGTAGCCATGGCGCTATTAGCGTCATGGCTGCCTCCAAACTCGTTCCGACTCCGCCCTGGTGAATGGAGCAATTACCGGTCCATTCCAAGGTTGGTGGGACCGGTAATTTCCCATTCACCAGGGCCATTCCCCATTTCCATTTGAGCCCCCATAGGGCTCAATGGGAATGGGGAAGACGCTAATATCGGTACCGCAAATTGCGGTACCGTTATTAGCTCTAGAGTCCCTTTGCGGGTCCCGTCCTTAACGCCTGAAAAAAACAGGCGTTAAGGAAGGATCCGCAAAGGCAACTCGTAGTAGGGCGGAAAGGGATTACCGGCACGGTGCCCTTGTGCCGGTAATCCCTTACCGCCCACCTCGTAATGAGGCCCATTGTATGAAATAAAAAAACAAACAAAGATAACTCACAGTGTAGTCGCTGCGCACATGTCACGCAAGTCTGCAGCTGTTCAATACGCCGTACAGAGCAATTTCCCATCCACATAGTATAACCATGGAATTTGCAGAAGTTATATAAGTACAACTTTACATTACATGTGTATTGGGAATAACATTTTGTAGGATACAGTTCTGTATGCATAATTATGAAGTTACCATACCGTACACTTTGTCTGTGTGCATTGTACGGGGGTTTGTAACAGCAGTGGTCACGCTGCATTACACTGCCACGTCTCCACCATTCAGCATAAATGACAGGTACAATTGTTGTTGGTTGTGTTGACATGTTTCTCAGCCCATGCAAATCTATACATAAAGCACAACACTGAAAGGGAACACAACTCGTGCACTGAAACAGCACACCATCTGCTCAATCGTGTGCTACTAGATTGCCTGTATTGTCCTTAAAGTAACCTTTCAAACACTTAAGAGTTGTGCGTGCCTTCATTGTATTAAATTTAATGTATTAAAATTAATAATGGACAGAGGTCCATATAGCACTCGACTGGCACACAAACGTTGACAGGTAATATTGTAGTGTTGCATGTTTTGGAAAAACAGCTACTGCTTTGTCCTGCAATCGGAGGGGACCACCATGAGGATTTGTTTTTTTTTATGTTTCTTTGGGGACACACAGAGAGAATGTGCCGTAGGTCTGACGACACTCGCTGCCACTAACATCTTTTGTGAAAAGCAAACACATGACATGAGGGTGTATTAGCAATGTTTGAAAGACAATTTGCATTTGTGTAACCATCGAAGGAGAGTGGCACCTACAAAAAGAGAGCAAGGCAGTGGGTGAACATATGACACTACTCAAAAACACACAGTAGATCACCCAAAGGTCCATGACCCAACCACCTTGGGCCCCTTTACGACATCCTTCCCACAGACCCTTGTCCTTTACGTTGCCACTGATAATGGCTACTTAAATGTATTCTTATTCCTGTTTGTTCGCAGATACGTTGCACCTTACTGCCCATGTTACTCCTTCCAGGTCCCAACAGGCGGGTGGTGGAGCAATCATTGCAAGATTACCATAAGTGGTGTGTTTTCACTCATTGTTATCTGGGATGACTGCTATGGCCCTGTATGTCTGTTGCATTTCTGGCAATAAGAAGCAACCTGCAAACCTTTATGATGTAAAGCATCACAGAGACAACACCTGGTACCTTTCCTAACTCACAAAGAAAGTGTGTTCTCCCACACGAACCACCAAGACCCACAAATTAATCCTTTTGCTACTTTGACAGTTGACAAAAGAAGTACAGAAAAGCACAGATTGCATTCTACGCTGGAATTTGTCCGCAAAATAGAAAAAGTGGTGGTTGCAAGCAGCTTGCACTTTCTTGTGAACATTGTATGCAAAATAAAACCACTTGCAACAGTACACAGTGTTCTTCGTAATTTATTCAAATGTTCTCTGACCAACTACAGTGTACAAGAAAGCAGCGACAGTATGCTCTGTGTGTGCATGTCTGCTTTAGCTTTTTTTTATGTTGCTGTTTTCCGGACCTAGCTCCTCACATGACAGGTTGGGCTATGCTGGGCACACACGTTATGAAAATACCTGGAGTGCACGATTTGAGCAACTACTGTCAATAACTAGTGTTAGCTATGGAGGTGAGAGTTGTGATGTTGTGCCGTGCCCACACGTAAAGTTACTGCAAGGGATGCACACATAACAATAGCACAGAATGGCAACGCAGACCGTGTTCTTTGCGCGTCTCAAAAAGTAGAGAAAAGAAACCTAATAGTGAGATGACCAACCGTCCTGTATTTTGGTTTTGTCCGGAGATTTGCTGGCATTCTCTGCGGACCTCTAAAAAGAGCACTGCAAAGGCAGCAGATAAACATCAATAGAGGCCAGAGGGGAATATTAGCATGGACAGCTGTTCCTTAAGAAATGTGCACTCGGATTTAATAGAAGTGGCAGTGGACCATGTTGTCTGGCAAGTAACAGTGTAATTTTCAGAGTGAAGTGTACATTTTTTCTCCTACAGTAGTGCGTCTAGTACTGCTGTACCTTCCATGCTGGATGGGGGAGAAAAGAATAACAGTATACTGATTTAGCTGAACATATTTCTACAACCAATTATATAGCACAAGGTTATGTCAATGTGAATTTCTCCTTTCCTTGGAATGGGATATGTTTTCTTTCCCAAGCATTTCTATAAGGCAACCATTTTAGACACATGTATGTTAAGTAGACCTACAATTATATGTGGGTAGCTGTGTACATTATCCATATTTTAAATGTGTGATGATAAGGAGCTTGTTTCATATCACAATTTCTTACTTCACTCCCTAAGCAAAGGGAGTGATCAGGGGCAAACCATACCAAACGCAAATGGTGGCATGTCACTCCGTAAAGGGCAACAAGTCTAATGAAGTACACCATATGAAAGTCCACACATTTCAGGTCACCTCTGGTGCTCTACCAAGTCTAAAATGTCCTTCACAACCATTCTGTAATGGTGTCCACCCGTAGGAGAGGTGCATATTTGAAAGGGTGTACGATGGAGAAACATATGGTTATAACAACTTACCCAAACGAGCAAAGGAAAATAATATGCACTCCATAAACATATTTGTGGAATCAATATACCAGTATCACAGTGTCTGCATGAATGAATGCATTACATTGGTGTGGGTGTGGCCAAGGCCTAGGATCTTGGGTGTATGTGGAGGCCTACGATCTACGGCCATGCACCCACGTGGCTAGGCCTTGGCCACAACCACCGCAAAGTAATGCTGTCATGCATGTGAACATCTGGCCAGTTACCACAACCCACAAACGTAACACAGCCACCGGCACCTCAACCGAAGCTCTGCAAGATAATACACACATGCATACAAACATCTAGCCAGTTACCAGAATCCACAAACATAACACAGCCACCAGCACCCCTACCCACTTCCTTTCACATACTACTGTACTTCTAACTAAAGCACAATATCTTAAGAGCATTGCCCTTGCACGCAAGACTGTTTTAAGTACTGACAACCAATACATCATAATACAGTAATGTACTCAGTCATCTGGCCAATGGGCACAACCCAAACACATATTTCATCCACTGGAACCCTATCCACTTCTATACACACAGTATTGCAACACTTAACCCAGTGGACACACTACAGGACTATTGACTTCATCACCTCCAGGCATGGACCGAAAACTGTAGGGCGTGCTAACAATCACCACAGCCTTTCAACCAACAATGTGGACACTGCACAAAAATGACACATACAAGCCAACAGTGTGAAACATACTTGAAACCAGTGGGCATACTCTTTGGTGCAAGGCCTCCGGCCATGCACCCAAGGTGTTAGCTGCTTACCACAGTCAACACAGCACACTACACCCAATGGGAATATCCTGATATCATCTGCAATGCACTTCCCATGCCAAATTGAGCCTCCCTACAGTCATCACAGAAGCTAGTCGCCTGAGGAGCTACCCGCGAATTGTCACAGTACTTGCGGACACCGCTTGCACATCAACAACTTCATTTTCACTCCCCCACCCTTTCCATCCCCTCTTCCACCCACCAGATGCTGCAAACCATGTTTTTCAGCCCCTTTCGGCACCACACTATCCTCTGGTACAACATGTCAGCGTTTCCCAAAATTGTGATGCACATCAGGCTTCCCTCCAGCCAACCACTGGGCGTGGCCAATGTTTGCCGACATCACGCCACACTGCAGGCCAATGATTCTTTTGACCACGGAGCGAACAGGGAAATGGGACAGCGAAGTGGAGCCAGATATCACAATGTTTTTCAGTCGTACATTTCCACTGTTTCTAAAAACAGTACTGGATGGATTTTCACCAAATTTACAAAAGCACGCTTTCAGAACCAAGCTGCCGCTCCTGCCGCACATTTGGCATTTGGTGAAAATCCATCCAGCGGTTTGGCTTGTAGGCGTGCGCAAAGGTTTTGTCCATTCATTCTATAGAAAACAAAATGTTTTTGGGACACCCCTATAACTCACCCCCGCCCCCTTCCACAAAACCTCACCCAATTTCCCCAAAAAAATTCAGAGTGGGCCATATACTTTCTTTGCAAAGTCTCATGCAAATTCGTCCAGGGGGATGGAAGTTATAAGCCGGCCAAAAAAAGTGGTCTTCCTATGAGATGAGCAACTTAACCATAACTACACGCCTGCTACCGCGGGCTGTGTAATATATATACCCTCTCAGATATAACGATCATGTTGAAGACCTTGCATAGGTTCAGTGATTGTGAGGATTATGATACCACCGGTATTCTACCATTACATCACAGAATAATTCAACAATGCGTGTTACATCGATTTTATTTTTACACATTTCACCACAATGTAGGTGGTGGGTTGGGTTAGGGGATTAATTGAAGTGGGGGATGTGGGGCAGGATGTTGCAGAGGAGTCTCCCCCTGCACTGATTTACGGTAAAATGTATTTAAAAAAATTAGATGTAATGTGCTTCCAGGAAACATTCCTGAAGAAATCACTTCTGATGTCAGCATCATGACGCTACTGCTGATCTGGAAGGAACCTTTTGAAAAGACATACAGGCTGCCAGTACATTGTCTAGTGGTGGTATGGCATGGCCTAGCAGTGTGGGGGTGATAAGAGCCCCTTCTGACCGATTCACCATCTTCAGTATAATATGGGCTGCAAAGTGGTTCCTCTGTCTGACTTCATCAGCCAGTTGAAAAGCAGTGATCCTCCCATATATCCTTTCCCTCATCCGGTGCAGCAGCATGATGCCTACTGGGCTGTCTATTTTGATAATGTATACCTGTCTCCCTGTGCTGGGATTTCATACTGTGATTGGGGTGCACGGTGTGCTTCCTTGGTTGAAATATAATTTGCACTCTGTTCTGGGCACTTGCTCCACATTGGGAAAGGAGCAAACGTTGAAGGGCATTTTTTGGAGAAATTCCAATTTTCAGCTTTTGTGAATCAGGAATTTGGTTAATCTTTGCTCACTTTCTGTGGCCACTCCCTTTCTGGATGCTTAATTTGGTGTATTTGCATTGTTTCCACCCACTTTGCACATCTTTTGCTCAAATTGTGTGCTCCTTTTCAAAAGTGGTTCAACGCTGAGATGCACATTTCTGTGAATGTGTCACATCTATTTGTGGCACATTTGTGGTGCATCTCATATTTGCCTGTTTTTTTATTTTTGAGAATCTGTGTTTTTGTAACATCAACATTGGCTTTTCTTCCCCCATAAATCCCCTTTCTATCCCCTGTAATGCTGGTCCGACGGGACCGTGTGGGATACACAACTTTAAATTGATGATGTAACTATGAAACTAAATGTGCATTTCACTTCAGGTTGGCAAGTGAACTCATATAGAATTAAAGATGTATTCATGTTGTCTGTCAGATGTCCATAAGATCCCCTCATTAGACTAAATCCCTGTTCACTGTTACCCATCTACTATTCTATAGATGCTGGTTCCTCCGTTGGCAGATCCAGAGTGTTTCCTTTGGCAGGACCCAAGCCCACTTGCATGGAAAGCTATTACACGCAGCCACCTAAAGAGTCACTAGCAGGAAGGCACCACGGGGTACCAGCCTGGCTCTAGAAACAGCACGTCTGGCCCTTTGGATTAAAAAAGGATCACTTGAGTAGCCATATATCCTTGCACCGGCCTTAGTAACAGTAGAGCCTCTGTGTTTGCTGTGCATTAGAAGCACATTCATGGCCCATTTATGACAATTAGGGAAGGTCAGGCTACTTGGCCTCACATCTCTCATCTCGGCTACACATAGTATTGAGCAGGGTGATCCAGAGGAAGTAATCTGTGATTAACAGTGCACTTTATTGGTTTGGACTACAAATACCTTTAGCTAATTATTATGACCCTACAACGTTTTAAATCAGCAAATCCTGTCATCCAAGGAGGAAGCGAATACCACAATTACAAGCCGATGATGAGTGGGCATCGCTTAGCACCTGCAGACAATGCCATTGGATATCGAGTGCAGAAGGGGGCCTGGGAAACTTGTAAAAGACTGTTGTGCATTGTGCCATTTGTTTCTCTTAAGGCCACCTTTCAAATTCATCATGTTGTACCTCATAGTTTTATGTATGGTGTTCTCCGCAGTACCAAGACATTGCTGTGTGGCCATTCAGAGCACTTTGCTAAACATCTACAGTGTACTCTTTCCATGAATATAGCTAGGAGACGCATACTCTATTCTGTGCATTTAGCAAAAGTGAGGAATGCAATTCGACATGTATTACTTCTAGATCCTGGGCTAGAAAATTAGATTGTGTGGATGGCCTCGAGTTGAGTCTAGAATGCAGTGAGTTCAGTTCACGTGTACTTAGTAACGTGCCCCACGCACAACAGGCAGTTGAAGTAGGACCATTTTGAAGGGATGGTCCTGTTTCCTGTCTTGACCAGTCACTATAGGTTAATTTTCATTCAAATGATAAATTTCCGAGAATGTATGAAAGAGATGTTTTTTGTGTGTTTGTTTATGTCCCATGTTGCCCCTACTCCATTTGGGAAAACTGCCAGTGGTTGCTTGAATTCCTGTGGATTACTCCTGCTGTTTACACCTCTAGGGATTCACTGTGATACTGGACGCCATGTACCTACAAGGCGGCTAGCATTATTACTTCTTTAGTGGTCGGGTGTACAAAGCCATGAATCCTGGGACCACCTAGCTTCCTGTGCCTTCTTTACACCTCTACCAGAAAATAATCAAAAACCTGTGGAAAGGGTTGTGGATGCTTATGTATTCACCGATGTGGTCCTTTCTGGAGGGAAGGGGCGTGGAATTAGTACTTCATAAAATGAGGAGTTACTGGCCTTCCTCCAAAATCAGTGGAAGGTTCAAAGAGTTCAGATTGTAGGATACTCCTAAAAAGTAGAGCAATGTAGATGCTCTCAGAGAGAGATTGCTAACTTTCACAGCAACCCTTTTCTCCTAGCAACCTTCCGACATGTATTTGCCAATGCATCTTACTGTGAGTAAGACCTGCAGTGTTTTTGCCAGTACAAAGTAGATGCACGTCCTTTGGCTGTTCTATTCCATGCTCAGGGGTTCCGAGTTTAGGCTTGGAGCGCTATTATGGACGATTTGATGTAAGTGAGTTTGTTCAGGTTAATGGCCTGCCTGGACATCGGGCCACCAGTGTATTAAAATGTACAGCAACAGGATGATTCTTGTGGTGGCTGCAGTTGTCAAACTTAGCGCTACAGTGATACATAATCAATTGCAAAATTCTTTGAAAGCAGAAGGTCACAGCACAAAGAATGTTCAGCATGGGCAGCACCTCACCAAGGTCGGACTGGGGCATACAATTGTCTCTGGCACCAATGAAAAAGGGGCCCAAAGTGGCAAATGGCAATTCATTCCTTTTGTGACAGACTGTACCCAAGAAAGAGGTTTTTGATCAAATGTGATGCAAATGATACATTTTACAGAAAATTAATTCAGTACCACTGGTCAAAACTAATAGCTGCATTGTGAAGTAACTCATCAAATTGACCAACATGGACCCAGATAGTGGGCCACTATGACCAAAAAAACTTCCCCACACTAACATTTTGCATTTTTGGTTTGGGCACTGCCATATTGCCCTACAGGCCAGTCCAAGCCTGCACCTAACCAGGTTTCTATTCTACTTCCCATCTGGACCACAACTCTATGCATGTTTCCCGTGAGATTAGAGAACAATGGCAGAGCCATGGCCCGGCCAAACAAAACTGATCATACTTGACTCTGCCCAATCTAGGGGTATCTCCCTTCTCCCTACCCTCCTTAAAAGTGCTAAATCCATCAGATACTAGCAGGACCTAAGCAGAGACCGCCCACCAGGTACGTCGATTTACCAAAATGCCAGGTGTATTGGAAGTGATATCCTCTTCCTGGTTACGTTACAGAAAGTGCCATATTGAGACTCTAGGGAATGCAGGTGTAAACATAAAACAGTTTCCAATCATATTCTAATGATGTTGCTGCCTAGATATGCCATGGGTGGACTTGTGATGTGCAGTTATTAAAATGTAATAAGCATAACATAATGAACACAACTGATGGCTGTAACGGCAAAGGATTATTTTAGGTGCCAACCATATGTTGACTAGGGTACTGGCTATATATGCCATGGCCAGGATCAGAATATGACAGGAGACCACTCAGGGGAAGCAATGTTTGCCAGGGTAATTGCCTTCATTTTGAAATAGGTCCTAATAGTACCGTGTTATGCCAGATATAACATGAATGCCATATATATTAATCCTATGCTAAATACAACTCCACACATCTATGTGCTCCCCTATTATCCCAAATGTAGCCTCAGTTATTACCTGTTAATGCCATTTATTTCCAGTTAATGCATCATACGACATGCATAGTCATAATTTGTGTGCACAACCTCCAATGTCCATATGCAGCCATCACACAACATGTGCCACCTTCAATCCATAGGTAAGGCATCCTATGTCAGGTATACTCCTCATGTGTAGAGTATAGGCTAAAATATCATCCAGGTGCAGCCATCATGCCAAGAGCAGCATCAGTTAACCAAGCACTGTCATTCCTGCCAGATGAAGGATTCCATCTCTGGTACAGTTATTGTGTGCAAACAGTCACACATGTGTAGGTGCTGTCATCATTTGTATTACAACTCTCTTTACACCCTGTGTGGCGGAGTTGAAAGTCACTTACCCACTGAGCTGCACAGGGAACAGCAGGAAGGCTTTCATGACAGCAGAGGGTTCTTTAGACTTGTGACACAGCTGAGACCACTGGTCCAGGTGCGAGAATAGCGACTGGTCATTTCCCCCAGGTCAAGAACAGGGAGGTGTCCAATCTCCGAAGATGCTGTTAGAGCTCTTCACCAGTTCAGTCTTGGCAAGTCGCAGTCAGCTGGTGCTTCCGCACTGCCCTTCTCTGATGTCATGTTGGCTTTTTGCTGCACCATTTGCTCTTCTTGTTGTGGATGCTCGAATGTGTAGCTGCTCTGGTTATGTTAATCTGTGTTTTGTTTTGGCATTTTGGAGTTGCACCAGAGTGAATTTTATTTTCGACCTTCATTTTAGTGTGGAACTTTTTGGGCTTTTGTTGGGGTGTGGGCGTCCTCTGTTGTATGGCTGCGTTTTGCACGTTTATCTGTGAGAACGCTACCCTTGAACTATAATTCACATCAGTATTGTAGTTTGCGTCCTCCACTAATTTGCTAATCGGCGCGTAAGTGCTGGCGCGTGGCGTCAAGCCCGGTCTGTGCTGGTCCATGCTGCTTGGGCTGCTCACTGCTTGGTTCACTGTTGTGACTAGGTAAGCCAGTCTATTTTACTTTTGCTCCTGTCTATTCTACTTTTTCCGGAACTCCGTGCCAGGATACACCCATTAGAACTTTTAGAGGCCGCACAAAGAATTGTGGCCAATAGTTCAGTTGATTATAGGGCCTTTTTTACATGTTGCAGCCGCTCGTAGAGCGCAGATGAGTGCACGGTATCTTACGCCTCCTATTGATTTAAATCCCCGTAATGTGGCGCAGACTAATGTGGAGGAATGCAAAACAGCCCAGACAATGGCAACAAAGAGAATATGCAAATAAATAATTCCATTAGTGACTGCCCTGGGGTGAGGTGATATTTGAGAATGTACACATGCTTGCAGAGAACACATCGATTAAATCCTCAGAAGACCTAATAGCGTTTAAACGAACTATTGATTTAGCAGTAATGGTTAAAGTAGATGATACCACGCCAGTATGTCTAAGAAATAATGGACAAGTATTAGAATTATGGAATTTATCCGCAAATATTGTTTTCAATATAGTCCAATCAAATAATTGTCCTTTCATGTTACTCGACATCAGATCCCTGGTTAAACATGCCACAGAGGTGGCATATTATATCTTTGAACATACTCTGCATATGTGTGTAATTACTGAGAAATGGCTTGACAAAGGCCCTGGCCCTACCCTCAGATTGGCTATCCGCCCTGAATATACTACGAGGAGGGACAGAGTGTCGCAGTCTGGAGGTGGGGTTGCTGTGATTCATAGAGAAAGCCTTGATGTTTGGGAAATAGTGACAACAGGACCAACAGACTGTGATTTCTTACATCTTAAAGTTAGAACGGTGGCAACTAACACTATTAATGTGGTTATTTTGTATCACTTCCCTCCCCCATTTAATCAAGGAAAGGAGTACATTTACCACAAGCTACACACCTCTAACACACCAAAGGAGGCTACTTATCTGAAATTATCCCCACAATGGGATTTTCATAAGATTGTATCTACCACCACAGGCAAGGTAATATATTTAACATATTTTAATGATTATTTTCTCAAGACAAAATGGTAAAAAAGACATAAAAAACCTATTTCCAGCGTTCGTCATTTGCGAAAGCAACAATAGAGAGAGAAAATACCAATGCATTAACAGTTTTTTAACATTCATTGATTTGCGTGATGTTAGTAGTGGTGTAGTTTAATCGCATTGTAATTATACATAAACATAGTATAATCGCGTCTTATGTCTTTTTTACCATTTTGTCTTGACAAAATAATGATTAAAATATGTTAAATATATTACCTTGCCTGTGGTGGTAGATACAATCTTATGAAAATCCCATTGTGGGGATAATTTCAGATAAGTAGCCTCCTTTAGTTAGAGGTGGGTAGCTTGTGGTAAATGTACTCCTTTCCTTGGTGCATTCTTCCTCACATACCACAGCCCCCTTAACAAAAAATTGAGGAACCCTTTTGCTCACAACACTTTTTACCTCCCCCATTTAATGCCTGATGTTAGTCACCAACCTGTGGAAGTCTTACTCCCACTATGGAAGCCCACTACTAAACTTAGTCTGATGGGGGATTTCAACCTCTGATTCAGATAGCGTAGCAGAAAGCCTGAAAGAAACTTTCTCAAGGCCTGGTTTATCTCAACTGATTAATGAGCTCAAGCATTGTAAAGGTAACACTCTGGACTGGATGGTTGCCTATAATATAGAAACCACTGAGTCTAATATCTCACCCTGACCCTGGTCAGATAATTGCTTCACTTATTTCGAAATTCTCTTAACAAAGGTATTTTGGAAAACATAATTTCTACAAAAATGGGTCAAGTCCAGAAATGTGCGGAGATTGCAGCCAGATATTATTGAAGCTTTGATCACCCCACTTTCTGATAATATGGCCAACCATAATAGCATACCAAGAAATGATGTCACTAGCAGTGAATACTATTGCCCCTTTGAAAACTAGATTGGTTCCAGAAAAAATGAACAAACCCTGGTTCTCATCTGGACAACAAAAGTTAAAAGTACTAAAAATGAAAGGTTTCCACTCTCAGAGAAACACTCTTAAAGATATGGATAAAGAAGAATGAAGAAAGGCAGCCAAAAGTTGCAATTTTAAAGGCAAAAAACTGTCTGTATGAAGCCAGCATACTGGAGGCACAACATGACTCAAAAGAGCTTTTCAAAATTCTGAGAGATATAGGAAAACCTTTTCCAAAGGACAATAAAGAAACCATAAAGGATAATAAATGGGGCACAACTATCCAACTGGCTATGCTTGGCAAGCTTGATAAGATCGAGCATAGCATTTCCCTGAAAAAAGATAATGAGGTCATGGTTAAGTAAAGTGTTGATTTAACAAGGGGGGTCCTGATATTATAATAATATTAATAATAATATAAGATATTTCTTCTCTGTGAAAGATAGTGAGCTAAAGACTCTGGGTAAGTCCCTCGTAACCAGGACTAATGTCTGGCAGAGGGACTCCCAGGACCCCCCTTGTTAAATCTGCATATTTAAGTAACTTTGGGTCTCACCCTAAGTTACTAGGGGAATCCAGACGTGGACCCCTTGCTCACTATTCTTAGAGAGGCACAGATCCACCCTACTGATGAGGTCCAACCAGACCGAAACACGTGTCTGGGGTTTCTGTTGGTACTCTTGTTCAGAGGAGAATTGCCTCGCATTTCGGTGCTGGACTGCCCCAGGGCAGGACAAAGACTGATATGTTTGGGATATTTCTTCTCTGTGAAAGATAGTGAGCTAAAGACTCTGGGTAAGTCCCTCGTAACCAGGACTAATGTCTGGCAGAGGGACTCCCAGGACCCCCCTTGTTAAATCTAAGTAAAGTGTTGAACAGAAGCTTAAGGATACAGATACAAGTTTCAATTTTAAACCTGTTTCGGAAGAGGGCCTAATGGCAATCAACAGCAAATTAAAACCGACTTAATACAAGGGGGATATTTTGCCCAGGCATCAAGGTCAAGACTTGTGCTCCCGACGTTATACCGGTGCTTACCAAATTTGTGAATAGATCTTTGTTGGAAAATCTTGTGCCAATCGAGTTGAAAGGGTCCTGGATCACTCTACTGATCAAAAAAACATGTTTGGATCCTGCGATTCCGACAAATTATAGACCTATCACAAACACTCCTTTTTTTGCTGAAGATATTAGATGGAGTACAGTATGAACAGAATTTAGGTTATTTGATGCAGGCTAACCTACTAAATAAGAGGCAATCTGGTTTCAGACCAGGCTTTGGGACTGAATCCTCTTTGCTTGACCGTTTCTCTACTCATGATCCTAGATGTTACCCAGTCAATTTAGCGAATACAATTCAGAGTAGTACATTTCACTGAAGACCATAATACCGAAAAACACTGAAAATATTAAATAAATATATATAGGGTAGTGGGCTATGGGCTTAAAATAAGACGGATGGGGTTGGGGTGATGTTGTAAGGGTAGAAAAATGGGGGCTTGCCCACACATTTATTTTTTAAATCTGTGTTTTTCGGTGTTATGGTTACGATGAAATGTACCACTATGAATTTTCAAGTCTGTAAAATCACATATAGCCCTCTTAAATATGTCTGCAGCGTTTGATCTGGGGAAGCATGCCCTACTTGTTGAAAGGCTGATGAATGTTGCTATTTTTAGTCCCAATGCAGCAACTTGGGTCCAATCTTTTTTAGTAAACAGGTCTATAAGGGTCTGTAGTGATATGGCGCAAGCAAACCCTATTGTTTTGAAGTATGGTGTACTTCAGAGTGCATATTTATCCCATTCTCTTTATAATATATTTACTGCATCATTGTTCTGGCTGTTGGATGAAAAGGGCATTTGCTTTACTAACTGTGCAGATGATGTGTCATCCCGGTCTCCAGGGAACATGGAGAAGGTACACAATTGCTGAATGACGTTTATCGCATAATTGAGAATGGGATGATAGAAAGCGGTCTATCACTCAATAGTGGTAAAACAGAACGTATGGTAATGGGCACCAGTACCAGATTAAAGAAGTATGGCTCTGAATATCAGTTTTCCCAGTTAGCGGGCTGTAAAATCACTACCAAAGAGAAAAGACAAACATTGGGAGTTTACTTTGATCAAAACCTTGGTATGTAAGCACAGGTTAATTCTCTAGTGTCCTTGGCTGCTTATTATTTTAGTGGGTCAATTAATAGAATCCAGTGCAGAAGTAGCGCACGTGCCTGGCGCAGAGAGGGAGCGTGCGCCAAGCGTGTGGCAGGTGCAGCAAAACAGCATTTTGGCACACCGTGTATTCATGGATTTCCTGAGCCATTTGCAGCCGTGGCGCAGTGAAAATCCAGTAGCGCCAGTAACGCCCCCAAGAACTCCCCTTGCGCCAGAAAAAGCCATAGAAATCCCCAATAGGCGAAAAGGGCGGCGCTAACCCTGGACCAGCATACAGCCCCTCTACACCGTAATCGTGTGAAAAACTGCGTTCCCCGCTCGCGGCATCCGAAACACGTGGAAATCTACTTGCGCACCCCCTTGAATACGCATAACAGGCTCGAGCCAGCCAAAACGCGTGAAAATCTCCCCATGCACACCCTTGAATACGCGTACCCTGTTTGCGGCAGCCAAAACATGTGAAAATCTCCCCAAGCACCCACTTGAATACGCGTACCCCGCTCGCGCCAGCCAAAATGCGTGAAAATCTCCTTGTGCATCCCTGCATGGAAAGGGCTGTGCGTGTGGTAACAGGTGTGGGCGGGTCCCCCCGTGGTGTGGCTGCTTGCGGGGCATGGTCACGGGTGTTGGGCTGCCTGCAGGCATGGTCACCAGTGATGGGCTGCCTGCGGGGCATAGTCACGGGTGTAGGGGGTCCCCTGTGGCGTGGGCTGCCTGCGGGGCATGGTCATGGGTGTAGGGGGTCCCCTGTGGTGTGGGCTGCCTGCGGGGCATGTTCAGGGATCATGGGCTGCCTGCGGTGCATGGTAACGGGTGTAGGGGGGTTCCCCTGTGGTGTGGGCTGCCTGCGGGGCATGGTCATGGGTGTAGGGGGGTCCTCTGTGGTATGGGCTGCCTGCGGGGCATGGTCAGGGGTGATGGGCTCCCTGCCCGGCATGGACAAGGGTGTAGGGGGGTCCCCTGTGGTGTGGGCTACCTGTGGGGCATGGTCAGGGGTGTTGGGCTGCCTGCGGGGCATGGAAACAGGTGTAGGGGTGTCCCTTTTGGTATGGGCTGCCTGCGGGGCATGGTCCAGGGAGATGGGTTGCCTGCGGGGCATGGTAACGGGTGTAGGGGTGGCCCCTGTGGTGTGGGCTGCCTGCGGGACATGGTCAGGAGTGATGGGCTGCCTGCGGGGCATGGTCACGGGTGTAGGGAGGTCCCCTGTGGTGTGGGCTGTTAGGGAGATTTCTCACACAAGTGCTTAATTCCCTCTACCTTAGAACCCTAAAGCTCTTTTTCTATATTTTGGGGCTTTCAACTTTTCATTTTAAAGTGTTTTACTTTTGTGTTCTTTGGGTATGGAGTTTTTAAACAAATCCAGTGATATCATATTTTTATGTGTGTCACACAGCACCTTCAGTGCAGTGGCACAGGGGTGTCTTTCAGACTCTCCAAGGTTTAAATACCTTCTCTGGGACTGACTACCTTCTCCCAGAGTATGTAAAGTTAAATTGGCTTTACTAGTCTTTTTAAATTTACTGACCTAGCACACACTATCTTCCTATAGAGTGGTGGAGGGGTTGCCTAGCTTCCCCTGAGTCAAAACACTCATGTAACAGTAAAATGTTACCTTTTCCTACTTTAAATGGCTGGTGGCAGTGGTTTAGATCAACTACCATGATTTTTCACGACCGCTAACAACGGTAGCTAAAAATCGGGGCAGCCATGTTTTTCAATATGACGCCCCAGACCTATCTGTAAAAACAGACTCCGGTCATCTTTTTTCGCCATTTCATTTAGGATAAGTCCTTCTTGTGTTTAACTGTGCGCGCCAAACCAGGTTTAGTCCCTTTGTTCGTGCCCTTTGGTGGGCTTCAGTGCTGAAGCCCTCCTCTGGTGCCAGGGTGTCTGGGGTGGACAGGATGTGCGGGAGGTGCCCAAAACTCCCTGTGCTTAATCTCCTAGGAGACCTGATTGCACTCTGGTGTGAGTGGCTGGCTGACTGTCCGGCAAGGACAGCCACTCTGCTGGGTGAGTGATAGCCAGGCTGAATGAAAGGGGGAAAACTGTTTAAAAGCAGGTCTCTGGGACGTGGAAAGCAGAGTCGACCGCTGGAATGAAAGAACCGAATACGAGCTGAAGGAAGAGGACTGCTGCAACTCCTGGACGACCGATGAAGGGCTGCTGCAGGTCCGAATTTCCCAAAACTCCAATCGACAGAGAAGCCCTTCAAGGTTAACTTCTTCCCTTGAGTTTGGTAGAACAACCAACTCGTAAGCCACCTGTGCACCGTCCCTAACGGTTCGAATTTTCAGTAGAGTGCTGCTGAAAACCGGATAGCCAGTGGGAAGGAAACCAGCTTGTGGACTTTAAGGCACTCACACCTTAAACCGACGTCTTGCTACAGCTTTTGGCCTCATCCCTGGGCAGTGCAGGAACCTCCTGATTTCCTCCTTCTTGTCCCCACGACTAAAGCTTGTGAAACTTTCCTCAACGAAGGCTCTTTCTTCTGTAAACATTTGTCAAACCTTTTGCCTAGCCAAATTCTTCTAAACTCTGTGGCAAAGACTTAACCGTTATTTACCAGAACTGTGCTATCCTATACACAGACTCTGAACCATTGACTTTGGCCCAGGTTTATGAGAAGAATTGCTGGTTGAATTTAACTGAAACCCTTTGCCCTGCCTATGAATGTATTTGTGCTGTCTGTTCTTATAATCTTGTCTTTTCCTCCCTTTTATAAGTATTTGAAGTGCCATTTTGCTCCCACTTCATTTTGGAGCTAAACTGGTTCAATTACTTCCAGGGTGGATTTTTGTGCTTTATTAGTGTGTGATATTGAGCTGCTTGTGCCAGTGTAATGTTTTCTAACTGACTGAGTAAATGTATATTCTTTTACCAAGAAACCTTGAGTAAGTGTATATTTGAATCACTGTATTTGTTGGTCCTTTGTGTAACTTGTTCTACTGATCACTTAAACTCTTGAGATAAGTCTGGCTGCTCAGCCATCGCTACCACTTTACTGTGTAGTACAGGCTTGTACAAAAGGTGAAATTGTGCTTAAACTTGTACTAATTGCCTGTAGTGTTCCCCAAGGGCACTGCAGGTGATTCTACCTAACACTGGTGTACAGCGGTGAGGATAAAGTATACTTGTTACATTTAGAGTGCTACTTTTGCTTTTATTCAAGTAATCTTCAAAAAGCTAAGCAACACTAGTAAAGCAATTGTTTTATTATTACTGCTATGGAAAGCTACAAACAGGAGACCCTAGTGACTTTAACTGTTGATCAATTGAGAGATATGTGTAAAGCTAGGAATCTCACTGTAAAACACAAAAAGGTTGAACTGATAGAAAAGTCTGAGGAGTGGATCTGAATCCCCCACACCTGCAGCAAATGTGAAAATGTTAATGAGGATGATAATACGTCAGAGCCCAGCTCTAGTATTGTGGATGAGTTAGATGAGGCAGAAGAGTCTCAGAATGTAGGCCCTGTCTTACCTCTACCTGCTCATAGGCCTCAACCTTTGACCACAGGGACCTCATCAGGTCCAAATCTATGTCATGAATTTGTCTCACTTGAAAAGATGAGACTGGATTTAGAATTTAAAAGAATCCAAGCTCAAACTGAAAGCAAACACCAAGAGCTTAGACTCAGAGAAATGGAATTGAACCATGCATTGGAAATGAAAAAGTTGTCTATTGAAACGGGTTCTCTCTCAGAGTCCTCTAGGTCTTCCAGTCCCAAGAGGCCTTGCATGCCCAAAGATGCAGTAAGTATATATGAGGTTAAGCTTGATATTTTGGATTGATTGGCTGCTTTTGAATATAACCATGGGATTCAAGACATTACAAGGAATCAGTTGATTCCTTGGCTTTTTTCTAGGCTACCCCCTGTTGCAACTGATGTGGTAATGGAGTTGGGGGATATAGACAGAAAGGAGTATGAAACTGTGAAACTAGCTTTGATAGCTAGATTTGGGAAGACCCCTTCTCAGTATCTTAAGAGGTTTAGAACCCTCAAAAAGAAAAGCATGATGGTACCCCTTGGGCTACCTGGGTGACTGAATGTTTGAAAAACTTAGATGGATGGGTTAAGGGTTACATAGTGGAAACTTATGAAGGTATGAGAAATCTGTTTATGTTGGAATCTATTCATGATGCCTGGTCTCATGAGCTAAGACAGCACTTAGCTTACACTAAGGAAATTGATCCCAAGAAGTTAGCAAGGGCTGCTGACTTGTGGGTTGCCAACAGGGCTACTCACAAGGATTCTGGGGCAACTCAGAAGAAGGATGATGGGAAGCAGCACAAGAAACATACCAAAGAGAATTAAAATACCTCCAATCCAAAAGAGGGCCACAAAAATAACAAGGGTAAGCCAAAGGGAAAACCAAATCATGCTAGAGTACCTTCTGTGGACAAATCAGAAGGGGGTCAGAAAAAACCTCCATTCATAAAGACATTTGGTAAATGTTATGCTTGTGGGTCAACTGACCATGTGAAAGCGGATCCTAGATGTAAGGGTAAACCTTCAGGGGTCCACACTGTCTCCTTAGCCTTCTCCCCAGTGGATGAAGTACCAATGGCAAGTGGAAAACTTCACCTACTGGCTGAGGAACCCATGGAAGTCTCAACCAGTGTTTCTTTAGTGTCCCTGGGTCTGTGGGAAGAACAGAATTTAGATGTGCATAACACTATCCCAGATAATATTAAAGAGTATTATAAAGGCAGTGTTCTTGTGAATTGTCAGGAGAGCCCTGCCATCAGAGAAACTGGGGCCAGCATAACTGCAGTTGATGAATCATTTTCAAGATTGAGGATGTTGCTAGGGCACCCAAGATCTTAACTAAGCTTGCTGGAGGCCCTGTCCAAATGCTTCCATCGTTACCAGCTCTCATCCAGTTCAATGGCCCTCATTAGGACTCCAGTGCTAAACCATGGTGCTATTAGCACCATGGTCCATGCCGGAGTCCGCCATGGAGAAAGGGGGAATTACCACTCCATTCCAAGGTTGCCAGGGCGGTAATTCCCCCTTTCTCCATGGCCCTTCCCCATTCCCATGTTTGCCCCATAGGACTCAATGGGAATGGGGAAGGCGGCAATTACGGTACCGCAAATTGCGGTACCGTAATTGCCATCAAGGTCCCTCTGCGGGTCCCTACTTTAACGGCTGGTCCAGACCAGCCGTTAGGGTCGGGAGCCACACAGGGACCTCGTAGTAAGGCATTAAGGGGTTAACAGCGCTACAGCCTTTTACGGCGGCGTTAACCCTTTAACACCTGGGCCGTAATGAGGCCCAATGACATAACTGTCAAAATACCTGTAAGTGTGCAGAGTGAAGTACCTGGGAGAGTCCTGTTGGGGAATGACTTCAAAACTCTTGGAGTTGTATCAAGCACCCCTAGGCCTCCCAGCAAAAGGTAACAGGAGCAGACTAGGAAGGGCAGAGAGAGTACCTTAAGGGGTTCACCAGAGGAGATTATGGAGGAAACTATAACTCCTCGTCC
Organism: Ambystoma mexicanum; assembly: GCF_040938575.1. Classification (NCBI taxonomy): domain Eukaryota; kingdom Metazoa; phylum Chordata; class Amphibia; order Caudata; family Ambystomatidae; genus Ambystoma; species Ambystoma mexicanum. The sequence continues at coordinate 848,247,755 of NC_090923.1, forward strand.
ACAGGACTTACTGACTGCAATTTCTAAGAAGAAAGAGGAAAAGGGGCATCCTAAAACCTCTAGGAAGAAACCAGCCAGCACTCCTGTGCTACTAACAAGGTCATCCCTGAGAGGACTGTCCAAGATCCCACCTGTGATCCCTCCACCAGCTGAGGCTGAGTGTGTGGAACAACTTTGTGTGGTTGAATCAGCTGCTGAGGAATCAGAGCTGGATGATGACCTTGCTCCTGTTGGAGATTTGGATCCTGCAGACCATCCTGAGCTGCAGTCTTTACTGGCAGAAGGTGCACCCTGCAGGGCAGACTTCAGCAGAGGTCAAAGAGAGTGTCCTACTCTTGAAGGTATTTGCCAACAGGCAGCTTCCCAGCTGGACGTGCAAGAGCCAGGGAAGCATAGGTTTTACTGGGAAGATGGCCTCTTCAACAGTGAACCGACAGTCTATCCCAGGGCACTACAGAAGACTTGTAGTGCCTCTTGAAAGCAGACTCCAGTTCCTAAAGTTAGCCCATGAGATACCTTTGGCTGGTCACTTAAGTTTTAAGAAGACCAAGGAAAGGCCTTCTTTATATTTCTACTGGCCTAAATTGGGGTCTGACGTAGATAAATTCTGTAGGAGCTGTCACACTTGCAAATCCTCTGGCAAGAGTGGAGCCAAGAATGTGACACACTTGGTTCCTTTCCCTGTGGTGGGAGTTCCTTTTGAGAGGGTAGGAATCAACATTGTTGGTCCCTTAGACCCTCCCACATCTTCAGGAAACAGGTTTATCCTGGTTATAGTAGACCCTGCTACTAGGTATCCTGAAGCAATACCTATGAGGATTGTTACAGCTCATGCTGTTGCTAAGACAGAGTAGGTTTTCCTAAGGAAGTTATCTCTGACAGGGGATCCAATTTTATGTCCCACTACATGCAGTCCATGTGGAAAAACTGTAGAGTAACTTACAAGTTTCCAACTGTCTACCATCCTCAGACAAATGGAATGGTAGAGAGGTTCAACCGTACAATGAAGAGCATGATAGGTGCTTTAGAGGAGCCCCTTAGAAGAAAGTGGGACCTTCTACTGTCATGCCTTCTCTTTGCATATAGAGAAGTCCCTCAGGAGGGAGTTGGATTTGGTCCCTTTGAACTTCTTTATGGCCATCCAGTTAGAGGCCCTTTGGCCCTAATTAAGGAGGGGTTGGAGAGTGCTCCTTCCCCCAAGCGAGTGAGAGTCACTGACTATGTGATAGGTCTCCGGAGGAGAATGTTACACATGATGGCAGAAACATCAGATAATTTAAAAGCAGGTCAGGCTCTGGACAAACATCGGCATGACCAGAAGGCCAACATGGTTGAGTTTACTCAAGACCACCAAGTTTTACTTATGGTACCTACAAGGCAGAGGGTCTTACAGGACAAGTGGACAGGACCATTCAAGGTTGTTGTAGGTAAGCTTGGAGAGGTCAACTATCTGGTGGATTGAGGCAATCCTAAGGAGGCTCCCAGAGTCTTTCACACCAACTGTTTGGCTTATGTCTCAAGACAAGAAGTGGGAGCTTTGCTTCTAGCTTCAGCCCAAGAGGAGGAGGAGAGTGAAGCTCTACCTGACCTACTCAGATGCCAGCCTTTAGATGAGAAAGTAGAAGGAGTTAATCTCTCTTCTAACTTGACACCTGAACAACAGGAGGAGTGCAAGTTTCTGTTAAATCAGTTTACCTCCCTGTTTTCACTATCACCAGGCTTGACCCCTTGGGGCCATCATGATATTCAAACTGGTGACTGTTTACCTGTCAATAACAGAGGTTCCAGGATGTCAGATCATGTAAGATCCCACATAAAGGAAGAGGTCAACAAGATGCTTGATCTCAGGGTAATAGAGCCCTCTAACCGTCCATGGTCTAGTCTAGTTGTTCTAGTACCAAAGGCGGGATCCAAGGAGTTGAGATTCTGTGTGGACTATAGAGCTCTTAATGCAGTCACCAAGACTGATGGCCACGCTTTACCCAGGACAGATGAACTGGTGGATAAACTTGGTTCAGCCAAGTACCTCAGTACATTTGATCTCACTTCAGGCTATTGGCAAATAGCACTGACAGACCATGCCAAGGGGAAAACTGCATTCTCAGCCCCAGCAGGCCTCTACCAGTTTAAGGTAATGCCTAATGCCTTTTGGACTAAAGAATTCTCCTGCTACATTCCAAAGGATGGTTAATCAAGTTCTGAATGGGATGTAGGACTTCTGCATGGCATACTTGGATGACATTGCAGTGTTCAGCCCTACTTGGAAAGAACATGTTGACCACTTAGGATATGTTTTGCAGGCTCTTGAACAGGCCCATCTGACCATAAAGGCTAGTAAATGTCAAATTGATCAGAGTAAAGTGTTCTACCTTGGACATGAGGTAGGAGGAGGTGAAATAAGGCCATTGCCTAGCAAAGTACAAGCTGTACAAAACTGGGCCACCCCTACTACTCAAACCCAGGCGAGAGCCTTACTAGGCCTCACTGGGTACTATAGGAACTTCATAGAGAACTATGGGACCATAGTTTCTCCCTTGAATGTGATCTCCTCTCCCAAATTCCCGAAAAAGATCAGGTGGAATGAGGAGTGCATTCAAGCCTTTGAAGGCCTCAAGAAAGCCCTTTGTCAAGCTCCAGTCCAAAGAGCTCCTGACTATAACCAACCTTCATTGTGCAGACAGATGCTTCAAATACAGGTATAGGTGTAGTCCTTAGTCAACTGGATGAGAAAGGTAGGGAGCACCCCATTTGCTTCATCAGCAGGAAGCTGAAGGAACCAGAAACAAGGTGGGCAACCATTGAGCGTGAGTGCTTTGCTATTGTGTGGTCATTGAAGAAGTTTAGACCATACTTGTATGGATCTACTTTTGTGATTCAAACTGACTACCAACCCTTAAGATGGTGATGCAAATGAAAGGGGATAACCCAAAAATACTGAGATGGTCAATCAGCCTGCACGTGTTTGATTTTACCATTGAACACAGGTCAGGGTGTCATCACCAAAATGCTGATGGTCTCTCCAGGATGTTTGACCGACTGGAGAAAGGAGATCAATCCAGGAGTGGATTAAATCCTCCTGTCCCTTAGTCTGGGGGGGATGAGTGTTAGGGAGAGTTCTCCAAATGCGCTATTAGCGCCATGGCTACCTCCAATCTCGGAATGAGGCCCATTGTACTACATCTCTAGTATTTTGTCCGTCTCATGGTATTTGGTCATCCATATCATGTTCACTAAGAGTCACTTCCTCATCACGCACATGTTTAGGGTGTCCTTGGCTATGTCGAGCACAGTCCTCCCTCTGTTACAGCCACCCTGCCTCTAGGCTACTGGTGTTGTGGCTTTTGCATGTATAGCTGTACTTGTGATGGTTCCTCATGTGTCCTGCTACTGTCCACCTCTCATCTGCTGCAGTCTCAGTTCACTGAGATGATGCAATTGCGACCTGCCAACATTGTCTGCAACTTCACAATACTTTTCTCAGGCATTCAGATCCATGCACTGCCTTCCTGCCATTCCCCAGGCGGGGGGGGGGGTTCCTGCATCCCTACAACCCAGTGCCAACACTTTGCACAAGATGACTGCACTTGCCCTTACAGTGCTGTCATGTCACGAGATTGACATCACAATGTTTTTGGTTCTGCTGATAATTGAGAATGTACACATTTGCTGCACTGCACCCACGCACTTCTGAGCCATGTTTCACCCTTCAACATGCCTCTTTGCTTGTGTGATGTGAAAGTGACCTGGCATGTATGTATCCATGTGCCTCCCTTCACTGTATTTCAATGCACTTGCGTTGTTGCATCCTGTGACACGTGTACTTTTTGTTGATATTTAATTTCTTGTAGTGCATGTTGACATGCAATTTACATGTGTCATAGACATTTCTATTTGACTTACTGCTGTGGCAATTTGGGAATTGTGCCATGGCTATGCTACGTGCCATCTCTTTGTTGACATCTGTCATTTTCGGCTAAAAGCTATGCCTGCCAGAAGGTTGTGTGTGATGCAGGTGATATGAAACATGAAGTACATGTGTGGGTTTTGCATTTGACACACATCCATGTCTGCTTTCAGGGTCCCCTTCCATTTCATTGCCACTGCATGCATGCCTGAGTTTGTGTCATGTGTGACATGGCTGCCTCATGTGTTGGCCCTCAATATTGTGTTGTCCATGTGTGTGGTATGTGCTGCTGACATGTGTGCTCATGTGTTTTTTTATTTTGTTACAGGTGATGATGCACCAGAAGCAGAGGACAAGGAGATGGCAGACAGGGTGGAGTGTTAAGGTCAACGACCATGCACCAGTGGCGGTTGTGGGGTGGTAGGCCGCGAACATCCATTGGTTCTCCAGGCCATCCTGTCGAGGCCTTCCTATGGGTATGGTTCTGAGGATCTCTTTGACTCTTATGTTGAATCGGATGCTCATCAATCCGTGCCGCCGACAGTGGGTGATTCTGCAGTGGACGCTGTTCTGTACGCCACACCTGGGGATGAGCCCTCAAGGGGCCAGTCAGTGTTTGAATGTCCACCTTTGGTTGTTATGGGTGCAGGGTCATGCTCCACACCAGTTGCTCCTGTTCCTGGGGCAGCAGATCGACAGAGGAATGCAGTCCTGCAGCCGTAGGCAGTGCCAGCACAGCAAGGACCACGTCTCCTTGGGCCCAACAAGTGTGGTATCCAGCAACGTGGTGGCTGTGCGCAACCGGGGAACACTGGGTGGGAGAATGCAATGTATGCCATTGCTCAGCAACAGGGGGGAGCGATTGGGATGTTGGCTCAAGGCATGGAACGTGTAGCCGATTCCATTCTCCCCCTGATAGGCAGGTGGAGCTCCAGCAGCAGGCAACGGAGTCCACATGCCGCTCACTCAGACTGGGCACGGCGGCCTCCAACAGGGCCCGCCGGGCTGAACTGGTGGTTCTGCACTCAGCTATTGCTGCTGAGGGACAGGCCCACAGGGAAGTCCTAAGGGAAGATAACACCTCCCTCAGAAGTACTCTGGCTTCATTCATTATGCACCAGGGATCACAGGCAGAACAGAGGATGGAGCAGCTGGAACACACCATCTCGGCAGAACTCCATGCAAGCCAGGAGGAGGTCTGTCTCTCACATGAGGCCTTGCTGGCAGAGCTTTGTGTTACACGTGGGTCCTTACAGGAGGAACTCTGTGTTACATGTGAGGTGCTACATGGCGACCTCCAGGCCATATTCCTGCAGAACCAGGCTCACCAGTCCTGCATGCTTGCTGCCGTCGAGGGGCTTGCTGGGGCTATGCATTGTCAGGCACCTGTGCTACACGCACCTCCTGATGTACAACTGGGGGATGATGTTGATGATGTATCTCTCACTCAGGTCGGGCCGTGAAGACCAAGAGCCCATGGAGGATTTAGTCTCAACATCATTGCATGTGGGTGTTAAGGTACACCCTACACCTCCCCCCTCCTGGGTGCCACCCCGACCCCCCTGGGTCCACTTTGGCCATTTTTATTTTTTGTCTATTCTGCATTTCTGCTACAGTGTGGTGCTATGTGGCATCCGATGGCATCCACTGTGTGTTCCTTCTGTGCCCATACAGGTTTGTCTCATATGTGTGTTTGTGGCTTGGGGTCCGGACACATATGCCACTCCTGCTTCCCCTTTCCATGGGCTCACAAGGATGGCACCATGTGACAGTAACTTACACAGAGGCATTGGACATCCATCATATCTGTGGCCAGTCTGAAGTCCAACGTGTGAATACACCCCTAGTGGGGATTCAGGATGGTTTCTCCAGTGCATGGTTGGACTACATTTTGGTGAGTATATTGTTGATTTGCATGATTTAATTTTAATTTTTCAAGTATTACCTTGACTGCAAACATTGTTGATGCACTTAATTTTGTATGCGTTCCCATGCCCCCTTTACCTGTCGAAGCCACTTTCATGATGGTAGGGGGACGTGTGGTGGCAATGTCACATCGAGGCACTTGTGCTATGTGTCATGATGCCTACCCCCGGGCATCCGGATCGTGTTCATCAGCTTCAGGAGAAGGCATCCAGATACTCATTAAAACCCCAACAGCCACGGCTGGGGGCTGTTTGGATTCAGTCCTGGCGCCTTAGGCACCAGGCTCATCATAGAAAACAGTCCTGGCGCCATAGGTGCCAGGCTCATAAACTTTACTTACCTTAAGCAGACCATGCTGCAAATGAGTCCAAGCCAACATGAGGCTTGGACAACGTCCTCATGCCTATTACTACTCCCATTGGCCAGTCCACCATCGCCACTGCCCCTACTGACCAGAGTGGCATTAGCCACTCAGGGTCCGCACAACCGGCCAAGAGGAGGAAGTGTGCTTCTGCGCAAGAGGCCGGGACCCCAGACACAGCTCCAGCCTTCGACACGGCAAGGAAGAAGCCTTTCAATAAACAGGAACTGAACTTCCTTGTGGACTACGTGTCGACACATGACCGCGATATGCTGGTGGGCTCAGGTTGCCATACTACGCCTGCCCAGCGTCAGGCCCACTGGCAGTTCATTGTAGATAGTGTCAGTGCCATGGGATATGAGAGGCGCACAGCTCGGGATTGCTACAAGTGTTGGACTGACCTCCGACGCTGTGCAAAACAAAAACAGGCCTCTAATTACTCCCTGACTCTGGTGACTGGCAGTGTGCCACCACCAAAGGAGGATGAACTCACTCCGCACGAGGAAATGGCTGCAGAGTTCATCAATCAGGGATGTATCTAGGGAGTGGGAGAGATGCCAGATTATGATGCAACGCCCGGTGAGTGTTGATGCTTGTGTGTCCAGCCATGTGTGTGTTGCTTGTGTTATGTGTTGTGATTGACTGCCAGTTCAGGCTATGTATTCATGAGTGCCATGTGTGACACATGCAATGCTTGACTGATGCGTGCTTTGTAGTGATGCAGTCTGCATGCAGGCCAAGTGCTGCACATGGGGGCAATCCTCATCAGCACACATGCACCCTACTTACATGCAAGTCACTCGGCAGCCTCTCCTGTCCATGTTCAAGCTCACTGACATGTTAGCATATAGCCTGTGGTGTAGTTCCACTCAACACTCGGCCTATGTCATCACATGACTAACGGCTTTGTGAGGTCACCCTGCAAGCTCCTCCTACTTACCGACATGCTTCCTTGCCTCTCCACCACTCTGCAGCTCACTGTCTCCATGTTACTGGTGGTTTCCGTGTTGGACTACTGCAATGGCCTGTTCCCCATTGCTGTGTACATACACACTTCCCTCTTCAACCCTGCCAAACCTGTACTGTGGGGTACCTCCTTTGTCCTTGATGTAGGGTGTCTCACTTGGACCGTGAAGATGGCACAGGCTCAGAGTGGACATGAGTGTTCATTCATGGACCATGTGCATTTCCTGCAAGCCCCTTTGGGTCCGTGGCAGGCTAGTCATTGGGCCTCATTCTGAGGCTGGTGCAAAGGGATTGCGGGCACCGGTAAGGACCCCGGTGCCTGTAATCCCTTTGCATCCTATTCCGAGGTCCCTTTGCGGGTCCCGCGAAGGCCGCGTGGTCTGACCAGGCGGCCTTAGCCGGAGCCGCAAAGGGTCCATGGAGCAAATAACAGTACCGCAAATTGCGGTACCGTTATTTGCACCTTCCCCATTCCCATTGAGCCCTATGGGGGCTCAAATGGGAATGGGTAATTTTGTTTTTAATGGGGATTTACCGGTCCCGCAAAGGTCCTAATAGACCAGGAAGTCCCCATTGAATGAGGGCGGACTCGGTACAGTTATTGGAGGCAGCCATGGCTCTATTAGCGCCATGGCTACCTCCAATCTCGGAATGAGGCCCATTGGACTACATCTCCAGTATTTTGTCCGTCTCATGGTATTTGGTCATCCATATCATGTTCACTCAGAGTCACTTCCTCATCACGCACATGTTTAGGGTGTCCTTGGCTATGTCGAGCACAGTCCTCCCTCTGTTACAGCCACCCTGCCTCTAGGCTACTGGTGTTGTGGCTTTTGCATGTATAGCTGTACTTGTGATGGTTCCTCATGTGTCCTGCTACTGTCCACCTCTCATCTGCTGTCTCAGTTCACTGAGATGATGCAATTGACACCTGCCAACATTGTCTGCAACTTCACAATACTTTTCTCAGGCATTCAGATCCATACACTGCCTTCCTGCCATTCCCCAGGTTTTCCCTGCATCCCTACAACCCAGTGCTAACACTTTGCACATGATGACTGCACTTGCCCTTACACTGCTGTCATGTCACGAGATTGACATCACAATGTTTTTGGTTCTGCTGATAATTGAGAGTGTACACATTTGCTGCACTGCACCCACGCACTTCTGAGCCATGTTTCACCCTTCAACATGCCTCTTTGCTTGTGTGATGTGAAAGTGACCTGGCATGTATGTATCCATGTGCCTCCCTTCACTGTATTTCAATGCACTTGTGTTGTTGCATCCTGTGACACGTGTACTTTTTGTTGATATTTAATTTCTTGTAGTGCATGTTGACATGCAATTTACATGTGTCATAGACATTTCTATTTGACTTATTGCTGTGGCAATTTGGAAATTGTGCCATGGCTATGCTACGTGCCATCTCTTTGTTGACATCTGTCATTTTCGGCTAAGTTCTATGCCTGCCAGAAGGTTCTGTGTGATGCAGGTGATATGAAACATGCAGTACATGTGTGGGTTTCGCATTTGACAGACATCCATGTCTGCTTTCAGGGTCCCCTTCCATTTCATTGCCACTGCATGCATGCCTGAGTTTGTGTCATGTGTGACATGGCTGCCTCATGTGTTGGCCCTCAATATTGTGTTGTCTATGTGTGTGGTATGTGCTGCTGACATGTGTGCTCATGTGTTTTTTTTATTTTGTTACAGGTGATGATGCACCAGAAGCAGAGGACGAGGAGATGGCAGACAGGGTGGAGTGTTAAGGTCAACAACCATGCACCCGTGGTGGTTGTGGGGTGGTAGGCCGCGAACATCCATTGGTTCTCCAGGCCATCCTGTCGAGGCCTTTCTCTGGGTATGGCTCTGAGGATCTCTTTGACTCTGATGTTGAATCGGATGCTCATCAATCTGTGCCATCGACGGTGGGTGATTCTGCAGTGGACGCTGTTCTGTACGCCACACCTGGGGATGAGCCCTCAAGGGGCCAGTCAGTGTTTGAATGTCCGCCTTTGGTGGTTATGGGTGCAGGGTCATGCTCCACACCAGTTGCTCCTGTTCCTGGGGCAGCAGATCGACAGAGGAATGCAGTCCTGCAGCCGTAGGCAGTGCCAGCACAGCAAGGACCACATCTCCTTGGGCCCAACAAGTGTGGTGTCCAGCAACGTGGTGGCCGTGCGCAACCGGGGAACACTGGGTAGGAGAATGCAATGTATGCCATTGCTCAGCAACAGGTGGGAGCGATTGGGATGTTGGCTCAAGGCATGGAACGTGTAGCCGATTCCATTCTCCCCTGATAGGCAGGTGGAGCTCCAGCAGCAGGCAACGCAGTCCACATGCCGCTCACTCAGACTGGGCACGGCAGCCTCCAACAGGGCCCGCCGGGCTGACCTGGTTGTTCTGCACTCAGCTATTGCTGCTGAGGGACAGGCCAACAGGGAAGCCCTAAGGGAAGATAACACCTCCCTCAGAAGTACTCTGGCTGCATTCATTATGCACCAGGGGACACAGGCATAACAGAGGATGGAGCAGCTGGAACACACCATCTCGGCAGAACTCCATACAAGCCAGGAGGAGGTCCGTCTCTCATATGAGGCCTTGCTGGCAGAGCTTTGTGTTACACGTGGGTCCTTACAGGAGGAACTCTGTGTTACATGTGAGGTGCTGCATGGCGACCTCCAGGCCATATTCCTGCAGAACCAGGCTCACCAGTCCTGCATGCTTGCTGCCGTCGAGGGGCTTGCTGGGGCTATGCATTGTCAGGCACCTGTGCTACACGCACCTCCGGATGTACAACCGGGGGATGATGTTGATGATGTATCTCTCACTCAGGTCGGGCCGTGAAGACCAAGAGCCCATGGAGCATTTAGTCTCAACATCATTGCATGTGGGTGTTAAGGTACACCCTACACCTCCCCCCTCCTGGGTGCCACCCCGACCCTCCTGGGTCCACTTTGGCCATTTTTATTTTTTGTCTATTCTGCATTTCTGTTACAGTGTGGTGCTATGTTGCATCCAATGGCATCCACTGTGTGTTCCTTCTGGGCCCATACAGGTTTGTCTCATATGTGTGTTTGTGGCTTGGGGTCCGGACACATATGCCACTCCTGCTTCCCCTTTCCATGGGATCACAAGGATGGCACCATGTGACAGTAACTTACACAGAGGCATTGGACATCCATCCTATCTGTGGCCAGTCTGAAGTCCAACTTGTGAATACACCCCTAGTGGGGATTCAGGATGGTGTATCCAGTGCATGGTTGGACTGCATTTTGGTGAGTATATTGTTGATGAGCATGATTTAATTTTAATTTTTCAAGTATTACCTTGAATGCAAACATTGTTGATGCACTTAATGCTGTATGCGTTCTCATGCCCCCTTTACCTGTCAAAGCCACTTTCATGATGGTAGGGGGACATGTGGTGGCAATGTCACATCGAGGCACTTGTGCTATGTGTCATGATGCCTACCCCCGGGCATCCGAATCGTGTCCATCAGCCCCAGGAGCAGGCATCCAGATACTCATTAAAACCCGAACATCCCCGGCTGGGGGCTGTTTGGATTCAGTCCTAGTGCCTTAGGCGCCAGGCTCATCATAGAAAACAGTCCTGGCGCCACAGGCGCCAGGCTCATAAACTTTACTTACCTTAGGCAGACCATGCTGCAAATGAGTCCAAGCCAATGTGAGGCCTGGATGGGACTATTTTATTACAGGGACTATTTTTCACTTGGGTGTGGTTCTGGGGAACTTCTTACCTGGGACTACTTTGCAGGCTATTTAAACCAAGCCCGAACAGCAGCCCATGCTTCGCGTTATTCTGCATCCAGCAGCGTGACGCTCACCATGTCTGCAAGTCAGCATCCAGTCTTCTGCCACGCCCGCCTCGAATCCGGAGCTCCTAGACAAAAGGAAAAGAAAGGAGAAGAGGTTAGATCACGGACATTATTTGATTCCTTACCTGATTCCAGACCCAGCACATCTCCGAGCCTGGAAAGGACATTATTTCAGCATGCGTCGCTTCACGAGCAGCAGCGCCGTGTTATACTCACCAGTCCACCGCATCTTTCGACTCGGCGCTGCCTCCATCATTTTCTTCATCGAAATCCAGCACCTGGGGGGAAAACAAAAGGAATAACAAGGTGAGCCGAGAAAACCGACAAAGACAATCTCTTTGCCACAATAGGCTTACCTGCTTTACCACTGGAGGTATTATTTTTTAATTCGCCGCAACTTCCTATGCCGCACCTAAAAAGGGAGAGAAAACAGCAAGTTAAACTCATGCAACTTTAACCGGACAGTGTTTGGTAATACAGACTCTTACCTGAACACCATCAGCTGCCTCCAGGCAATATTCTTTTGGACCCAGCTGCAACCTAACGAGGGAATGGAACAAGAGTGAACTTCGGACATATTGAACTCTTTGAACTTTATAGAAACTGGAGTTAATATTCCTCCGGAACTCTTCCAGTACCTTCAACCCAGTGAAGCAACTGGTATCTACGTGCCCCTGCATGCCATGCAGGATGGAGAGCTCATCATTTAAAAACATAATGTGAGATTACCAAAAGGGGATATCGGAGGTGATTAGTGGGGAGAACGAGAACTGTTGGGGGGCCATCACTAAAGTCCACGGGTGGCTAAATCCCTTTCTCCACTTGCAGGTGAATACTTCTACGAGTCCAGCAGACAAGATTAGGTGGGCCAGTCCAGACTACGCATCACTTTGGTGGAGACCGCAGCTGTCCGGGTCCGATCGACGCCCCTGTGGGAACCAGGTGAGCGTAACACTATGGTGTTTCCTCACTGTCTGACATTGCCACTGTTGGGTTCTGTGTTTATGATATGTTATGCTGGTAAATTGGTAGTCCTGTGTTGGTTTTGCTTATGATGTGTCACAGGATCAGCAATATGTTTACATTGCAGATATGTCCACAACGGAGTGGTTCACATGGAAATGTATACAACACTGAAGGTTCATGCATTTCCCATGCTAACATGAATTGAATAGCCCTGAAAACACACCAACACCCCACCACCACCACCCCAACATCCACCAATTCACACACTACTTGCCTTCTGAGACATGCTGTGCCCCTGCTGCACAAGTTTACATTGACTTTCGTGATCGTGAACTGGTGCCGCAGGCTCATTTTATTGCATTGTTTTGTTATGCAGCAGTAGGGGTTTCCAGGCCGCAAACACCACTCACTGTAATGTGTAGTGTAGTGAGCGGGGTGTTGCGGGGGACTGTTAGGGAGATTTTTCACACAAGTGCTAAATTTCCTCTACCTTAGAGCCCTCCAGATATTTTGCTATATTTTGGGGCTTTGAACTTTTCAATTTCAATGTGTGTTTTACTTTTGTGTTCTTTGGTTATGGAGTTTTAAAACAACTCCATAGGCATCATCTTTTTCTGTGCGTCACATAGCACCTTCAGTGCAGTGACACAGGGGTGTCTTTTAGACTCTCCAAGGTTTAAATACCTTCTCTGGGACTGACTACCGTCTCACAGAGCATGTAAAGTTAAATTGGCTTTACTAGTCTTTTAAAATTTACTGACCCAGCACACACTATCGTACTATAGATTGCTGAAGGGTGCCTAGCTTCCCCTGAGTCAAAACACTCATGTAACCGTGAAATGTTACCCTTTCCTACTTTAAATGGCTGGTGGCAGTGGTTTATATCAACAACCGTGATTTTTCCCGACCGCTAACAATGGTAGCTAAAAATCGGGTCAGCCATGTTTTTCAATATGACGGCCAAGACCTATCTATAAAAACAGGCTCTGGTCATCTTTTTTCACCATTTCTTTTAGGAAAGGTCCTTCTTGTGTTCGTCTCTGCGCGCCAAACCAGGTTTGGTCCCTTTGTTTGTTGGCCTTTGGCGGGCTTCAGTGCTGAAGCCCTCCTCTAGCACCTGAATGTCTGGGGTGGACAGGATGTGAGGGAGGTGCCCGAAACTCCCTGTGCTTAGTCTCCTAGGAGACCTGAATGCACTCTGGCGTGATTGGCCGGGTGGCTGTCAGGCAAGGACAGCCACCCTGCTGTGTGAGTGACAGCCAGGCCAGAATGAATGGGGGAAAACTGTTTAAAAGCAGGTCTCTGGGGCTTGGAAAGCACAGTCGACCACTTGAATGAAAGACCCGAAGACGAGCTGAAGGAAGAGGAGTGCTGCAACTCCTGGACAACCGGTGAAGCCCTCCTGCAGGTCCGAATTGCCTGAAACTCCAATCGACAGAGAAGCCCATCCAGGTAAACTTCTTCCCTTGAGTTTGGTGGGAACAACCAACTCGTAAACCACCTTGACACCATCCCCATCTGGTTGAATTTTCATCAGAGTGCAGTTGAAAACCGGATAGCCAGAGGGAAGGAAACCAGCTCGTGGACGTTAAGGCACTCACACCTTAAACCAACGTCTTGCTAAGCTGTTGGCTTCATCCCTGGGCAGTGCTGGAACCTCCTGACGTCCTCCTTCTTGTCCCCACGACTGAAGCACAGGAACAGCGAGATCTGCTTGAACTGCCAGGAACCACTGCCTCAGCTACAGCTCTTCTTCAATACAAAGGTACTGTGCAAACGTGGTCCGGAAATCTTTTTCGCCCATTGCGAGAGTTTGTGGAAACTTTCTCAACTTCGAAGGCTTCTCTTTCCCTAAACATTTGTCAAACTTTTCACCTAGCCAAACTCTACTAAACTCTGTGGCAAAGACTTAACCGTTATCTACCAGAACTGTGCTATTTTATACAAAGACTCTGAACCATTGATATTGGCCTAGGCCTATTGAGAAGAATTGCTGGTTGTAGCTAACTGAAATCCTTTGCCCTGCCTATGAATGTATTTTGGCTGTCTGTTCTTATACCCTTGTCTTTTTACCCCTTTATTAAGTATCTGAAGTGCCATTTTGCTCCCACTTCAGGGGAACTAAACTTGTTCATTTACTTACCGGTTGTGTATTTGTTGTTTATTAGTGTGTGATATTGAGCTGCTCTTGCTAGTGTAATGTTTTCTAACTGACTGAGTAAATAAATGTATATTCTTACATCAAGAAACCTTGAGTAAGTGTTTGTTTGAATCACTGTATTAGTTGGTCCTTTATGTAACTTGTTCTACTGCTCACTTAAACTCTTAAGTCTGGCTGCTCAGCCATCACTACCACTTTACTGTGTAGGACAGGCGTGTACTAAATGTGAAATTGTGCTTACACTTATAGTCTTAATTGAATGTAGTGTTACCAATGGGCACTGTATGGGATTCTGCCTAACAGGGACAACCCCGCAGCACCTGCATTTTCTTTCCTTCTTTGGGATTCCCTAAAATGCATGCCATCGAAGGTTCGAGGTTTTGGTGTTGACACCTTTTCTGGCAGTCACTTACGTACTTTTAGTATAGGGTGGATATTTTTACTCACACTTTTTTCAGAGTCCCTGTCCGAGGGGATTGTCTGTGGCCTGTTTCCATTTGTGACGGTGCACTTTGTGACAGTTGTGTCATGTGTGTTGATATTTTTATTGTAGTTTTCACATTGCATGCCATGGCATGGTGTGTGTGGTTGGTGACATGGGTTGGGGGAGGTTTACGTGACATACCAGCATTTAGATGTGATATTTTGCATGGGGGGGTTGAATCTGTATCTTGCATGTGTGCCTTTGGTCACACGGGATTGTGTTTGTTTAAGTGGCTAGAGATGCACACAATGCTGCAATTCCAAGGACACATTCTCAGGGTGTTAAGGTTGTGACAGTTGACTGTCCCTTTGTCATCATCGATTGTCACCTGGAATGTGCCAGGTCTGTGTGCACTCCGCAGGGGGGGTAGTTTAGTTGAAAAATGTAGCCATAGCTGAGTACGGGCTGCCTCGCCACGTGCCCTTCCCCTCCCATGCGCAGCGGCCGTGCGTGTGGTTGGGGATGTGGGGGCACCACCATGTCTACCGGTACGCCCCGCCGGTTGCAACGTTGTGCAGGACACATGCTGCCACAATGATCCTGCACACTACTGGGGGCACATATAGTAGCTGCCCACCAGAGCAGTTAAGGGTATCGGAAACGTGACTTGAGCATTCCGAATGTGTGTTCCACTATACCCCAGGTTTCAGTATGGGCTGCGTTGTATCTTACCTGGGGTGGTGTAGTGGGGTTCCGTATTGGCGTCATCATGTAGGTGCTCAGAGGGTAGGCACTGTCTCCTGGGGTAGTGATAATGGTTGTCATTAGTTGGGTTTGTGAATTTGTCTGTGTGTGACATGCATGCATGTGCACAGGCATTTGTACTCACCAATGAGCCATGTGTTGCTGTGCCTCCAGCTTCCAGGTCCTGGTTTAGTGCTGACATTCTGAACATGAAACTGTCATGGGTGGACCTTGGATAGTTTGCATAGACAGAGGTGATGATTCCCTTGGCATCACATACAACCTGCACGTTGATGGAATGCCAGTGCTGCGGTTGTGATAGATGTGCTCAGTGGCCCTAGGTGGATGTAGGACCACATGGTGCAATCAATGGCACCAAGCACTCTGGGGAAGTGTGCTACCCCGTAAAAGTCCTGGACCACAGCCTGCCTTTCTGCGGGTGTTCTGGGCATGTGTATGTGCCTGCGGATTTAGGGGCGTGCAGTCGTGTAGGCAGCGTGACTGTGTGGCGTGTGAGACACCCCCAACTATGGCAGTTGTCCACTGAAATGACCCAGTGGACAAAAAATGCAGGGCATTGAGCACCTTTTCCAAGGGGCTCAGTGCTTGTGAGCACAAGGTGGGAGATGTGAGGTCATCCTCCCACTCAGTGAACAGGTCTAGGATGATATGAGGTGGAAACCTATACCTGCCATAGACCTGGTCATCAGGCATCCCAAAAAGGCTGGTCCTAGGTAAAAAAAGGTGGGGCCTGGCTATCCTGGCCTTCTTCTGCGGTGTTCCACGATCACTGCTGCAAGAAATGGGACATTCATCGTAGCTGTATATGCTTGTTTGTTGTTTGCACGCACTTTTATGCTGTACAGGGGCGATTCCGCCTGCTTTCGCATGGCAGACGCGTTTCCGGCTTTGCACGTCTTTTGGTGTGCGTCGGTTTGCCCTGTTCAATTCCACGAATATGTGTTGTTAGCATGCATGTGGGCGTTGCGGGGATTTCGCTGCTGAACTTCCCCTGTTACGCCCACATTTTCACGTTGTTCCTTATTCCGCGTGTTCTGCCCCCTTTTTATGTGTGTGCGCTGGATGTTGTGTGCCTTCACTGGCGGACTCGAGCACAGCTTTCGGGTTGTCGCAGTGACATGGGTGCCACACGCAGATTCCACGCAGTTCTCAGGTAAGCAAGGCACAGGGCCTTCAATGAATCGGGAAACGGGTGCACGCGTGCGTTTCACATGCGTGCGCTGTGCTTTTCACACTTGCGCCACATATTCCTGCTCAC
Organism: Ambystoma mexicanum; assembly: GCF_040938575.1. NCBI lineage: Eukaryota > Metazoa > Chordata > Amphibia > Caudata > Ambystomatidae > Ambystoma > Ambystoma mexicanum. The sequence goes on from NC_090923.1 coordinate 848,264,324, forward strand.
GATCATTCCATGAATCACCCCGTAGATTGTTAGCCCAAATACTCCACTTTCTAACAACTAAAATTGGCGAGACTGTAGCAAGGGCTATTGTTGCATCCAGGATGGATTACTGTAGTTGTCTTCTATTTGGGATCTCGAAAGGTCACCTCATGAAACTACAAACTATTCAAAATAGCGCAGTAAGAGCAGTGCTGGAACAAAAAAAATGATCATGTCTCTAAGGCAAGACAGAAGCTTCATTGGTTGCCCATTGAAGCAAGAAGAGAATACAATTTTCTAGATATAGCATTCAAATGCCTAAACGGTCCTAATCCCCCTTATTTTAGGGATAAGCTAGACTGGAAATCAGATGTTAAATCCCGTATATCTAGTAACAAACATCTTTTTATGGTACCCAGATGTAAGCTTACTGCAGTCAGTAAAGGAGCCTTCTTGGAAGGCATGGAATCAGATCCCTCAAGAGCATAGAAGAAAAAACAACCTTCACAGAATTTAGGAGAAAATTAAAGACACACCTATTTAGTTAAAAATTTGACCTCATCTACCTTTCTGGTTTCAGTTAGGGGTTTTAAGTTGGTCCTGTATGTCTTCTTTGTTAAACCATCTAGTAGCGCCTTTATGCCTTCGGGCCGTTATGGTTGCACTTTATAAATTATAAATAAATGTATCCTTAGCTCAACTTCTATTTGCGTAAAAAGGTATGGACACAGACCTTCTGGCTCTCTGGGGAATTGGGTGCTGAATCAACACTCAGTTCTCCTCCAGAAGGGGGTGATCAATTCAAACACTCAGTGTCCATCCCCTTGCCTGGGTCGTAACATTCAACACTGTGGGGCTCTCTACTGCATTCAAGATGATTTTAAATTTGCACATACAGCACCGATTTCCACAAACTAGTGGCCTACACACAGCTAACTGTTTGAGGTTATTCAGACTCGGAACAGGGTGACTTTGAGCCAATGAGATCTTTCATATTGTGAACCGAGTGCCTTTTGGTCACATTGAACCTGAGTTGTATGACCTGTCAGGGCAAATCAAATTGTTGGATCCCAGATGAGGCCATGGAGACAGTCAAGTGCAGGAAAAAGGCTACAAACCAGTGAGGGGAAAAACTTAAACTTGTAGGAAGCTCTCACCAGTTATGACCTCCCAGTATGCTAATTGCAGTCCCAAATTCTACATTACTCCCATTCTATGCAGTTTATGCCAGATATGGTACATTCAGCCTTCTCAGCTAAGTGTATTAATGAATCACCAACAAACATAAGGACTGCTCCAGTTCTTTGTAAAATCTGTATACAATCATACAAAGAGTCATTACTTCAATGAACCAGCACCCAGGTGGTACCGGTTCTTCAACCCAAATTCATTCTATCCCTCGCCAAGACAGAAGAGCACTGCCATGTAAGAACTCCCTCACTGGCAGCAGGTTCTACTTACTTTGATAAGATCTAGTGCTCTAACCACCCTGCACGAGACAGGTAGACCTCAAGATTTAGTTAGCTTTCCCTGAACTCTCCATCACCCCTCAGTAGAGAACAGTAGCCAGATCTTTGCAAGAAGGCACACTTTCCAATTTGCAACATTCACACAGCCACAGGCCGAATGCCGTGTAGTGATTGGCAAAAGCAAGCGTGGGCAAACAATGTTTCTTTTTTTAAAATTTTTAAATTAGTTTATAGAGCAGTTGGTTAATTAAAACCTTATACATTTTATAAAAACACAGTAAAGAATTACACAATTTATACATAACATTCCATTACATATCATCATAACCTTTTACAAATAATTCAATACATTATTACAATTACATTCAGTACACCATTAAGCAATTACCCTTTCCTATACATTTCCTACATGATAAAATAATTTTTTAAAGGCTTTTTACCAAATATAATCCGATTTTTACCATGGCACAATTTCATTCAATCTAAGGCTGCATTTCTTCCATATATTATATGCTACTCCCACATGTACCAGAGTTTCTCTGATTTTATCATTCTAGGGTCACATACTAAATCCTTATAGCCCTCGTAGTACCATTCCTGAAGACAATTACATGCTGTTAAAAGGTGCCTAAACATCTCTACCTCCTTTTGGCAAAACAAGCATACTCTTTCATCTCGGGGGTACAAGTGTCCAGGTCCCCAAATACTCGTAGCACGGCAGAATGTTAAAGCGGAGAAAGGTAATGAATTTGGAGAATTCTCTATTGTTTATTATTAGTAGATATTTTTGGGGTGTGGATATTTGTAACCCCTACAAGCTGTATAAAACATAGCGTTTCTTACTTGACAATATTGCCAGGTTATTGGCTGCATCCCATTCCACAGCCTTTGTTTTTAAATGCTTATACACAGATTTTATTTCGGATATTTCCCTCGATATGCACAAGCCAATATCATTTAAAAAAGCATTAACAGTGAACTTTAAGCCTTTCATTAGGCTATTAGGTTCTTTCATCATATCAATGTTCCTGCCTGTCATACTCATCAGACAATTTTCCTTGCTTTCCAATATCCCGATTTTAATATACAATTTGCAGCATCATATCTTCCACAGTGTCTTTAGGGAGGTAAGGCCAAATTCACAAGTGGGGGGAAAAGCTTTCCCAGGGTTTAGATTGTGGTAGTGAGATCATGAAAGAGCAACATAAAATGATACCAGAGCCTGGAGTTTAAGGACAAGACACTGTACCCTGATTGGCCAGACCACATCAGGTCTGCGGAGTTCCCATAGCCATTTCCCAGAGAGTTGTATCAATGTTTATCCTTAGGTGGAACAACCTAGCATAACTAATGAAGGTCACAAGTTGGCAGACCTTGAGCAGAAAGATATGCAAAGGAATGCTTATAGAGACTGGCTGATTGTAGCACAACACTGCCCCCTGTATGGTAAATGGTGCTCACAGAGCTCTCTTTGGCGAACAAACAGTTATGCAAGGCACTGGTAAGCACAATTCAGCCCTAATTAGGAATTAGTGAACAGCACAAAAGTTTGCAGATAGCTTGCATCACACAAATGCAAGAGTGATACTAACAACTCATGAATGCACATCTCACCCGAGAACCATTGCCCCCACTATAGAATTAAATAGGACCCAGAGATAAGTACAGTAGTTGACACCTACGTTACACTGCCTGAATGCACTAGCAAAATAAAGACAGGTTTATGACAATACACACTGTACGAACACATACACATTTGCGCCACTGTAAAAGAGCAACGTTTGTAAGCAGTTAGGCCCCGGAGCATAAGGCCAAAGTACGGACAGAGGAAACCTTGAGAACCAGGAAGGACATGCAAGTAATCTTTCAAAATGCAGGATTTTCCACTTCTCCGGTGCTTGGCTGAGGCTGGGTGAGGCTGGGTGCTCTGAAGCACCATAAGTAATTTGTTTTTCAAAGTTTATTTTTACCGCGCTGCAGAGTGTGTATCCCTGCTCCCCCTCCCTTGTTCCTTCTTCTGTGTGTCCTGCCCTCCCCAAACCCTCCCTTGCACTCCCATTGGCTGGGAGTCTATTGGCTGTTAACCTGGTAGCCAGCCCCAAGCACCATTTCCAATTCTCCGTGCTGGGGTGAGGCTGGGTTCTCTGAAGCACTGTAAGTAATTTGTTTTGAAAAGTGTATTTTTACTACATCGCAGCGCATGTGTCACCCTCTCCGACTCCCCTTGCCCTTGTTTCTTCTGTGTGTCCTGCCCTCCCCCCTCCTTCCCCTGCACTCCCATTGGCTGGCAGCTGTTGCCTGTTGACCTGTTAGCCAGCCCCCCACACCATTTCCACTTCTCCGGTGCTGCGGTGAGCTTAGGTGAGGCTGGGTGCTCTGAAGCACCGTAAGTAATTTGTTTTTGAAAAAGTTTATTTTTTACTGCACCGCAGCGTGTGTGTCACCCGCTCTGGCGCCCGTTGCCCTTGTTTTTTCCGTGTGTGTCCTGCCCTCCCTCTCCCTGCCCTTCACTTCCATTGACTGGCAGCCTGTTTACTGTTAACCTGTAGCCATCCCCCAACACCATTTCCACTTCTCCGGTGCTGGGGCGAGGTTGGGTGAGTCTGCGTGCTCTGAAGCACCATAAGTGATTTGTTTTTTAAAGTGTATGTTTACCGCACCACAGTGCTTGTGTACCCGCTTCCCCTCCCCTTGATTCTTCCGTGGGTGTCCTGCCCTCCCCTCTCTTTCTCGTGTGCTCCCATTGGCTGGCGGGCTGTTGTCTGTTAACCTGCTAGCGAGCCCCCAGCACTATTTCCACTTCTCCATGCTGGGGTGAGGCTGGGTGCTCTGGAGCGCCGTAAGTGAATTATTTATTTATTTATTTTTTAAAATTCAATTTTTATTGATTTTTGGAAAACAACAGCATAGGTACGCAAATTACAAGATTTGGGCAATCGCCCTCAACAAATCAACCTATAAGCCATTATTCCCTGCGTTTGTTCCCCTCCCCTAAATCCCACCCACCCCACACAGTATCTCGAGCGCTGCTGTCTACTTATAGAAATGATGCGGCGTAGGGCAGCGTCAATCCGGGTTTTCTGCGCCAGTGGTCGACCGGCTTTCCAGGTTCCAAGGCCATTCATTCCATGTCGGGGCTTGTTTTTGGGCCGGGCCAAGGACGCTTGAGGGTCTCAGGACGTGGCCTATGTATTGCCAAACACCTCTTGAAATTGCAGCCAGTCTGTCTCTATTTGGGTACTTGAACCATGTAAAGCCGCAGTGAGTCTTTCCATTAGGAATATGTCTTTGGCAATCATCACCCATTCTTTCTTCGAGGGGAGGGCGGGCCTCTTCCACGTTCTAGCGCGGGCCGCTCTGGCTGCCAACAGTAGGGAGTGCGAGAGGTCCGGTAATTTTTCCCAGTGGTCATCCTTATGCTGCAGGCCAAACAGTATCAATATCGGGTCCAGCGGAAGCACACCTTCTCCCGCCTCTTTCAGCCAGCTAAGGACTTCAGCCCAGTAAGTTTGGATCTTCCCGCATGTCCACCACATGTGCCAATAGTTTGCCCTTTCCCCACACCCGTGACAGCAAAGGGGGATTACGTCTGGGAACATCCTACAAAGTGTGATCGGGTCATACTGCCACCTGTGCAGGAGTTTGACAGCATGGGTTTTGTATTGGCAGGAGATCGAGGTCCTAAATGATCTACTACAGAGTTGCCCCCAGAGACCGTCTCCGATCCTACAACCCAAGTCTCTTTCCCATTTCCCCCTGCGGCTTTTGGTGGTTCCCTCCCGGTGGGTTAAAAGGGCAGAGTAAAGGAGTGAGATGAGGCTTCTCATTTCTACATGGGTATCTAAGATTTTTTCAACTGGGGTGAGTTTTCTTTGTAATTTGGGCTTTAGTTTTGGTTTTATTAGGATTCCCTTGAGTCTCAGGTAGAGGAGTGGGGAGAGCCTACCTATTCCCAAGGATTCTTCAAGCTCCTGGATGCTTATAAAGGACTCCTCCCTGACCAACTGACCAACTCTGCATGGGCCCGCATCAAACCAGGGCTGATTGTGTTCATGGCCTGGGATTTCCTCTAAAACTGGTAGATGTGACTTGTGGGGGAGGGCCAAGTGGTCACCTTCTCACCGTGTCCCTTACCCTCCAATGCCTTCCACATTGTTACTAGTATTGGGTGATCCCTGATTCTCCTTGGCAGCTTTTTCATCGGGACCCAAAACCACTCACCCATTGCGACCGGGCTCAGGAGGGAGTTTTAGAGAAAGACCCATTGTTTGTTGGGGTCCTCTCTGAGGTGGGGGGCCAGGGTTCTGAGCTGGGCTGCTCTGTGGTAAGTTTGTAAGTCTGGGAGGCCGCCCCCCCCTCTGTCCTTGGGGAGGGTGAGTGTTTCGTAACCTATTCTGGGTCTCTGGCCTTGCCATATGAATCTCGTTATACGTTTTTTGGCTTCTTTAAGAAGTGCGTCTGGGGCTTCCAAAGGGAGCATCTGGAAAACGTACAGGACCCATAAGTTGTCAAACAGCTGGGGGTAATTTGCCTGGCTTCCATCTTCGTGGGGCCGGACGATGTTGATCCCCAGGTATTTAATCCCTTTGTTGCGAATTTGGAACCCCACAGGGACAGCTCCGTGAGGTCCCTGTCTGAGTCTGGGGCAAAGGGGAAGATCATTGACTTCCCTATGTTCATCCTGAAGCCTGAGAATTGGCTGAACCGTTCAATAACCCGAACAGCCGCCGGGACCTAGCTAGTAGGTTCCCTCAGGTGGAGCAGTATGTCATCTGCATAGAGGCCGAGCTTGAAGGTCCGACCTCCAACAGCAATACCGCGGACTATCGGGGCACATCTGATGTACTCCGCAAGTATTTCCATGGTCATGAGGAACAGGATTGGGGAGAGGGGGCAGCCCTGCGTCGTCCCCCTTTGAAGGCTGAATGTTCGTGAAAGGCGACCATTCACCGTGACTGTAGCCGAGGGGTCTGTGTATAAGGCCTTAATGGCTCACCTGATTCCCTCGCCAAAGCCCAGTTTGACAAGGACTCCATGTAGAAACTCCCAGTCCACCCTGTCGAACGCCTTTTCGGCGTCGATGGCCACCAAGACAGGGTTGTCTCCCTTCGGGGCCGCTTCCCTCATCAGATGCAGGGTCTTTCGGAGGGTGTCCGCCCCCTGTGTCCCCTGTATGAAGCCCACCTGGTCGGAGTGGATGAGTACCGGCATATGGCTGTCTAGTCTCGTGGCTATGATCCTGGTGAACAGTTTAGCGTCCACATTCAGGAGGGAGATTGGTCTATATGACTGGCAGTCTGTTGGATCTTTGCCCTCCTTCGGGATCACTGTTATCAGTGCTTTGCCAAAAGACGGAGGCGCCCTCCCGGTCCTCATGATATTTGTGAATAGGCCCGCCAGAAACCCCGCTAGTAGGCCTCCAAAGACCTTATAGAAGCCTGCGGTAAATCCGTCCTCCCCGGGGGCCCTGCCCAGCTTAAGACCCGATATTGCCTTGAGTACCTCCTCGCTCGTTATTGGGGCATCTAAAGCTGATGCCTCTGGGGGGTCCATCACAGGTAATGTTACTCCTCCAAGGTATGCTCCCAGTGCCTCCACCTCCACTTCTCCTTCCCTCCCGTAGAGAGTCTCATAGAACCCCGCAAATTCCTCCACTATTCCCTCGGGATCTGTTTTTGTCCCCTCATCCCTGCATGAGATCCTTGACACCCATCTATCTCTCCGATGGCCCCGGAGTTTGGCCACCAGCATGGCGTCGGCCTTATCCCCTTTCTCATAATACCTTTGGCGCAGGTGTTGGAGGCCTGCTACAATTTTCCCCATCTACAATGCTCTCAGCTCTTGCCTTTTCTCTCTTGCATCCCCCAAGTCCCTTTCCCTCTCCTCATCCCTCTTCCCTTCAGATCCCTCCAATGCTATTATCTCCGCCAGTAGCCTATGAGCCAGGAGAGTCCTGGTCCTTTTTTTGGAAGCCCCCTCTCTAATCAGAACACCCCTCCAGGTCACCTTTGCTGCCTCCCAGACTGTCTCTATGTTGACTTCACACATGTTATTGAGTTCAAAATATTCATTGATCGCCTTCTGCATCTCCTCCTTAAAAACCACATCCCTTAGCAGGAAGTCATTGCATTTCCACAGGGATTCTCTTGGTTTCAGACCCAATACACTAGTATCTGCCCAGACCTTGTCGTGGTCCGACCAGCTAACCGGGCGGATGATGCAGGACTCCACTCGGCTCATGTTCTGGTGCCCCATGAAAAGATAATCTATTCTCGTTCTGGTGCCATGGACCGCTGAGTAGAAGGTGTATCGCTTACCCTCCGGATGCAATTCCCTCCATGTGTCCACGAGCCCATAGCCCCACATTAGCTCCCGGAATTTCCCCTGGGGTCTGCCCCCTCGGCTGCCTAACGGGATGGCCCCTCCACTATGATCTCCTTCCCGATTTGCCCACATGTTAAAGTCTCCACCCAGTATAAGGAGCCCCTGTGTCCTGGCCATTATCTCTCCCATCGCCTCTTTGAGAAATTCAACCTGGCCCACATTAGGACAATAGATCGCTGCTAGGGAGACCCTGGAGTTGTGCAAGTCACCTGATATAATCATGGCTCTACCGTCTTCCTTCCCCCACCTGGTTACCTCTGTGAGTCTCTGGTTTCTCTGCAGGATGATCCCGACTCCACTCCGTTTCGTGGGAGCGGATGCCCAGAAGGTCTGGCCCACGTGTGCTCCCGGGATGGCCCTCTCCTCTCCCGTGACCGTTCTAGTTTCCTGTACGAAGAGGATATCTATTTTAGCGTTCTTCATTTCCCTCCCCAAGAGGGAGCGCTTTGCTGGGGAGTTCAGACCCTTTACATTGAGTGAGCCAATTCTCAGTGACTCAGCCCGGCCCCTATTCTCATTGTCCGCCATTGGGTCCTTATCTTGTGTATACCTTCTTACCCGATCTGCGCTTGCTGCCACCTTCCAATGTGGTTTTGAGTCTGTGTGGTTCCCCAAGATCCCCAACCCCAACTCCCTCCCTTCCCTCCTCCCTCTATCCCCCTCTTTATCATGACGCCTGCCAACGGGCAAGCCGCCAGGGTGAATGCAAGTCCATCCACCGCAGCCCCCTTGTTAAGCTCAGCGTCCCCGGCCGGGGCTGTTTGATTCAATCTCTCAGTCTCACTAATAGCGAGCCTCTGATCACTTAGTCCCCTTCGGCTTCCGTTGTGGGGGTGTTAAGTTTCTTGAATTTCCTTCGGCCCTTTATCTTGTTCTTTGTGGACCAGGGGCCCTCCGGTTCCCTCACAGCGCTCCGAGGCTCTTGCGCCTCCATCTCATTTCCTTCCTCTGGGGTACCCCCTTTGAGTACCTGCAGCACTTGGGATGCCTCCTTGCCGCTGGTTACTCTATAGTCCACTCCTGAGCATTCAAAAGACAAGGCGAATTGGAAGGACCACCTGTATCTTATGTCTTGGCTGGTGAGCCACTGGGTGAGTGGCCGGCACTCTCTTCTGCGGGTAAGAGTGAAAGCCGAGAGGTCCTGGTAAATCCTCACTGTGTCTCCTTCGAACAAGAAACTCTCCAGCCTTCTCGCTTTCTCGAGGACCTCCATTTTCTCTCTGTAGCGGAGGAAGCGCACAACTATGGACCTTGGGCCGCCCCTCACTCCACCTCCCCCTCGGTGGGCTCTTTCCAGCTGGACTTCCTTGCCCCCCTCGAGTGTGAAGAGTTGGTTGATGAGGCCCTGAACCTTTCTCCCCACGTCTGCGGCAGTCTCACCTCTGTTGAGTCACACCCATAATGCGCAGGTTGTTTTGGCGTTCTCTGTTCTCTAGGTCATCCATTTTCAGGGCTATATCCTCCTCTCTGATTTCTAGGTCTGTTAGCCTCGCTTCGTATTTGATGTCTAACAGGTCCATTTGGAGGTGATTGTTTTCCATTCCATCCATTTTTTCCTCGAGCGTCTCCATTCTCCCCCTGAGATCAACTATAGAGGCTTGTATGTCTGTTGGAATCGCTTTTATCTCCTGGAGGATGTCCTTGAGGTCGTCCTTCGTTAGCACTGCGGGGGGGGTCGGCACTTGAAGTCATGGTGACTCTGTGTGGATCACCGAGGGGTGCGTCGGAAGCGTTGGAGGGAGCGGATTGCACACGTGGGCTGAGCTGGTTCCAGGGGCTCCGGTCTCTGGGTGCCCTTTGGAGTATGGGTGGGGGCGGGGGGTGCCTCTCACCCTGCCTTAATGCCTTGAGGTTTCCTCTGGTCGTCTTGGGCCCTCCCTGCTTCCGCGGAGGCAAGCTTGCAAGTGATGGCTCCGGTCCTCACGAGGGGGGCTAGGATTGTGATTGGGGCCCCTTTCCCCAGATGCGTCGCAGCTGAAATGTTCTGGAGGGACCCCGGTACTCCAAGGGGGAGGGCCGTGCCAGCTTTTATGGGGTGAGTTGCACTGGTCCGTGCCCGGAGGGTGGCGGGGGGGCCAAACCCGGTCCGCCGAGTATCAGTTCTCCCCCCTGCGCTCCTCACCTTCTCCGGTCCGTCGAGGGCCTCCACACGTCCATTGTGGGTTCGGACCCCTTCACTGGGGGCTCTTTTTCAAGTAGGCCTCCGTTCACCGGGGATGGGTCGGGAGGCTCCCGGAGTCCTGATTTGCTGCTAGTTGTCCGCACCGGAGCGGTTCTTGGTGGCGTGGGGCTCCCACCAGGGCGCCTCACTCGTCCCTGGCCTCGTGCGATGTCCGCACGCCACCGAGGTAAAGCTCCGGGGCCCCCTCGGCATCTGCGCACGGCGGGGGGCGTGCTCTGGCGCCCCCCCTCGGTGTTATGGGCGTGGGCCGCGGCTGTGGAGATGTCGATCAGCTGCTCCGGGTTCCGCGGCAGGTCCAGCCGAGGCCTGGGGCCCCACGAGAGGTGACGCCCTCAGTGGCTCCACTGCACGGCCTCCGAAAAGGTGTCCTCTCTGTTGCTCGGCAAGCGGGGCCCCAGATCGGGGCCAGGCTATATCCACTTTCGGAGAGGCGCTCGATTCGTTGGCCCGCTGCCGCGGGGGCGCACGTTCTCGTCGGGGTTACTCCAAACTCCCGGCCGGGGATTGGCTCAGAGTTGTAGGCCCTGCGGTGGTGGAGGAGCGCTGGTCTCACACGTTCAGCATGCTCTGCGCCCCTGGCGGTCTCTCTCGTAATTTGTTTTAAAAGGTTTATTTTTACCACGTTGCAGCGTGTGTGTCACCTGCTCTGATGCCCCTTGTCCTTGTTTCCTCTGTGTGTGTCCTGCCCTCCCCCACCCACCCCTACACTCCCATTGGCTGGCAGCCTGTTGCCTTTTAACCTGGTAGCCAGCAGCATTTCCACTTCTCTGTTGCTGGGGTGAGGTTGAGTGAGGGTGGGTGCTCTGAAGCACTGTAAGTAATTTATTTTTAAAAGTTTATTTTTACCATTCTGCAGCATGTGTGGCCCCGCTCACACTCCTCTTGTTTCGTCCGTGTGTGTCCGGCCCTCGCCATCCCTCTCCTGCACTCCCATTGACTGGCAGCCTGTTGCCTGTTAACCTGGTAGCCAGCCCACAGCACTATTTCCACTTCTCCGGTGCTGGGGTGAGGTTGGGTGAGGCTAGGTGCTCTGAAGCACTGTAAGTAATTTGTTTTTAAAAGTAAATGTTTTACTGCTCCGCAGCGTGTGTGTCAACAGCTCTGCCGCCCCTTGTTGTTGTTTCTTCCGTGTGTGTCCTGCCCTCCCCCCTCTCTGCCCTGCACTTCCATTGGTTGACAGCCTGTTGACTGTTATCCTGAGCACCATTTCCACTTCTCTGTTGTTGGGGTGAGGTTGGGTGCTCTGAAGCACCGTAAGTAATTTGTTTTTAAAGGTTTATTTTGACCGCACCACAGCACATGTCACCCCGCTTCCCCTCCCCTTGTCTTTGTTTCTTCTGGGTGTGTCCTGCCCTCCCCCACACTGCCCTGCACTGCCATTGGCTGGCCACCCATTGCCTGTTGACCTGGTAGCCAGCCCCCAGCACCATTACCACTTCTCCAGTGCTGTGGTGAGGCTGGGTGCTCTGAAGAACTGTAAGTAATTTGTTTTTAACATTTAATTATTACCACATGTGTCACCTGCTCCGCCGCCCTTTGTTCTTGTTTCCTCTGTGTGTGTCCTGCCCTCCCCCATCCCTCCCCTGTGCTCCATTGGCTGGCTACCCCTTGCCTATTACCCAGCACCATTTCCACTTCTCCATGCTGGAGAGGCTGGGTGAGGCTGGGTGCTCTGAAGCTCCGTAAGTAATTTGTTTTTAATTGACCACATCACAGCACCCTGTCACCCACTCCACCGCCCCCTTGTCCTTGTTTTTTTCGTGGGTGTCCTGTCCGCCACCTCCCTCCCTGCACTCCCATTGGCTGGAAGCCTGTTGCCTGTTAATCTGGTAGCCAGCTCCCAGCACCATTTCCACTTCTCCGGTGCTGGGGTGAGGTTGGGTGAGGCTGGGTTCTCTGAAGCACCGCAAGTAATTTGTTTTTAAAAGTTAATTTTTACTGCTCTGCAGCACGTGTGTCCCTGATTCCACACCCCTTGTTTCTTCCGTGTGTGTCCTGCCCTCCCCCCATCCCTCCCTTGCCCTCCCATTGGCTAACGGTCCGTTGCCTGTTAACCTGCTAGCGAGTCCCCATCACCATTTCCACTTTTCCGTGCTGGTGGAAGACTGAGTGAGGCTGGGTGCTCTAAAGCACCGTAAGTGATGTGTGTCCCTGCTCGCCCTCCCCTTGTCCTTGTTTCTTCCAGGTGTGTCCTGCCCTCTCTCCCCTGGCCTCCCATTGGCTGTGTGGCCCTTTTTAGCAGCCACCCTAAGCAGCCCCTGCCGTGGCAGCCCCCTCGGCGAAGGGCCTGATGCTAAGGGTAGCTCCAGTGTTTGCAGTTCCAGTGGTGTCTGCCGGCGTCCACTGTGGTAGCAAGTAGCCTGCAGCCATCAACCTGCCGTGACTAATCAGGTATGTTAAATCTGTTTTTTTGTCCTTGTTGCTGTGTTTTGATACTTGCCATTTTTTACCCCTTCTAGGAAAGTTAAATCTGGGTGTTTGCATTGTTGCTGTGTTTCAAAACTAGGCCTTTTTCCCCATTCTAGGAAAGTTTAATCTGGGCGTTTTGCATTGTTGATATGTTTCGAAACTATGCCTGTTTTTCCCTTAAATCTGGGTGTTTTTCTTTCTGGTAACTATGCTACTGTTAACTGTGTCTCTTTAGGCTCTCTCGCCCTCTAGATCTCCCCCCGCAAGGCGTGCCGTTCACTGTTTTGAGTTACTTGTTTCTCCTCCTGTGTCTTCAGTGTTATGACCGCAGCCCCACCCCCCTCTGCGCATCCTGTGTTGTGTGTCACAAGGCTGTGCGTCAATCTCTCTTCTCATGCGCCCTTCTCCTCGCACCTACCTCCTTTGCAAGCTCTATGGTGCTCTTTGTCTCTCCCATCTTCTCTTACTGCTACTCCTATCCTATCCCTCTCACTACGTCTGGTAGGAAGAAGTTCAAGAGGGACATCCCGGTTATGAACGCTGGCCTTCCCATCACCAATACCTACATCAGTACCTCCTCCAGATGACTCTCGCTGACATCCTCTTTGTCGTTCCCTCTCCAGGCCTATGGACCCATCACATGGTCTCTGTTCTCTCCCCTTTTTCCTCCTCTCCCGTTAATGGTGGTAATCGATGTGAGTTCCTCCTAGTCCCCTTCCACCACCCAATACCATCATTGATGTCTTATCTGAATGGCACCGTCTTGGTCCAGAGAACTGCAGCCCAATCTCCTCCTTTTCAATAGGCGCTTCCTGCATCTTATCAACTGCCTTCCTCCGCCTGCTACTCCTACCTACACCTGTCTGGCTCCTCTGACAACTCTCTGGCAACCTCCTCATCTTCTCTGACTACTCTGCCATCTCCTTCTTCCTCCTCTGCCCACTCTCGAGACCCTATACTACCTAGGCAGGGCGTACATCAAGCCTGCACCCCTCCACTGAAGTTTTTCAAATGTGGCAATCTGATTCACATCGCTACTCTCAACTCTTGCTCTGCTGTCAAACACTTTGCTGATATCTGCCGACTCCTCGAAGAACTTGATCTGCATGTCCTCAGTCTCACCACAGCCTGGTTCACAGCCAGCTCTGTCACAAGTTTTGACAATCTTCTCCCTGATGGCTACAGATCGTCTCTGATCCCAGAACTAAGTGTCCAGGAGGTGGAGTAGCTATTATCTTTCCGGAGTGGATCCCTGATTCCGTCTTTCCTATGGCGGCCTACTCCTCCTTTGAATGCCTGGTCTGCAGGGTCTCTATCTCTCCTGACAGCTTTCTTAAAGTGGCCACCATTTAAAGGCCACCCGGCCAGGTCACGCTCTTCTTCTCTGAGTGGGCCAAACTCTCCTCTTCTCTCCTTGCCTCTACCTCTCAACTTCTACGCCGCAGAGACCTCAACATCCATTCAGATGGTTCTTACCCCTCCTCTGAGCTCTTTTGCAATCTCTGCGACTCTCTCTTTCTATTCTACCCTCTAGCCCGACACACTCTGCCGGGCACACTCTGGACATTGTCATCTCTTCAGACATCCCCCTCTCTAACCCTCTCACAACTCCTCTCTCTTGGACTGACCACATTCTGCTCTCCTTTCACCGGACGTTCTCTGTCCCCCAGGTGAAGCCGACCCCAGCACTGCCACCCACGTTCTCGGTCATCTGGCCCATGAAGCGTGTGTCAGTGGAGGATTTTGCTGCTACTTTCTCTCCTCCTCCTAAGCCTGCTACTGACTCACACTCTAACACATCCCTCTCTAACCTGCATGTCCCTATCTCTAATACTCTTGATGTCCTTGTACCTGTCAAGAGGATCTGTTTGAAGCCTGCCTCCAAGTGCAACTCTTGGTATGATTCCGAGTTTGCCACCCTAAAATGCATGTGGAGGGCATCAGGCACATCCTCTGACAAACTGGCCTGCCGCCTGCTCCAAAGGCAATACAGACTCTCTGTCCTGTCCAAAAAGAGAGCTTACACCGAAGCCTGCGTGTCTGCGGTCTCTAACAACACAGATAAACTCTTCAAAATCTGCAATGAGCTGGCCAATACTGCTGCAGTCTCCACCTCTCCTGTTCCCTCCCAGCCCCTCTGCACAGCACTGGCTTCTCAGTTCACTGCTAAAACTCAGGATATCCTGTCCTCTCTCTCCTCTTCCTCTCCCTCTACATCTCACAGCCCCTCTCTGGATCTCCCCCGTCTTCCTTATTTCTCCTCTTTCCCCGTGTTCACCCCTGACGATGTTTCTAGACAAGTCTGATCTATGAAACTGTTGTCCAAGCAGGTACTCCCGAGCAGCTCCAGAACCATCAAGGATCACATAGACAATCCAAATCCCCCATGATCTTTAGGAAGGGTCAAGGTGTCTTTCTTCCCCTACCAAATATAGCTGTAATTCAGAAAATGCACCTCTTTAAAAAAACTGTCTAACAAGAGGGTGACGAGCATGCTGAACACAAAAAGACGTAGTAGAACATTTATTTTGATGCCATTCGGACACACCAAGAAAGGGTCAGCTTCGACTATCTCTCCAGTTCAACCGTTATATCTTTCAAAAGGGGTATATAATAATGGTTGTGAAGGGCTGCATAGGCCCTAAGAACTGGGATGGTGACTTTGACATGGTGGACTTTAACCTACTACTGAATCGTTTGTCGGAGGTTGCTCAGGTGTCAGAGGGTGAGTTGAAATGGCTTTCTTCATTTCTACAGCATAGGACTCAAGTAGTCAAACTTGCAGGTTATTACTCTGATGACCTCCGTGTTCAATGCAGAGTACCACAGTGGTCACCTTTGTCCCCAATATGTTTTAAGGTAAACAAAGGTAAGTGAAGGTAAATGAGTGGCTGAGATGTGAGAAAAGGGAAAGGCAAACGAAGGTGAGAAGTGTGTGAATGGAAGTGAGCAACTGAAGTAAGCGAGCGAGGGAAGGGGGTGAGTGAAGGAAGGGAATGAGTAGATGAGAGGAAGGAAATAAGAAAGCAAGAATGGGAGGGAGTGCTGTGAATACAAGAAAGAAGGTAGTGGAAGTATATTTGCTTTTGCATCGTTGCCTTCCCCCTTGTTGTTTTGCACCCTAAAAATGATTTCTGGAGGCGCATTGATTTTAGGCCAAAACAGGAATACTTTCCTTTTTGCATCTCTTTTTTCAGCTTCTTCACTGCAGCTTTATTCACATGTAGCATACCAACTGTTGAATTTTGAACCTGAAAATGCACAGTAATTCAAAAACTACCAAACGGAGCCTATGGGCCTCATTATGGGTTTGCCGTTATCCCGTCGGTAAATCTGGCAGGAAACCGCCAAACAGTAATACCATTAACGGCACTTGGAATGGCAGAATTACCAGCATATTCCAAGTGCCATAAGTCTCCATGGGGGGGAATTGCTGGTATTACCGGCACCAGCAATACTGCTGCTGGCAATACTGGCATTTTTGGGTGATGGAGTGCTGGAATGACTAGCAGCTTGGAGCTGCTGGTAAATACGGCCATCCCACCACCACACTCAAAGTATGCCTGTGCGGAAACTTGCCGGTAAATGTTATTACCGGCACGTTAATTCCACACCAGGATACTAATACTGAGGCCCTACATGTAAAAAGATATTGGGCCTCATCACAAGTATGGCGGTAAGGCAACAACGGCGCCGGTATCACTACAGCACTGTTGCTACCGTACCGCCATACTACGAATTCTGCTCACGGGTGCCCTTGCAGCCACCAGGTCTGACCTGGTGGCCGTACCGGCACCCACGAGCAGAAAATGATGGTAATACCGGTACTGTTATTAACAGTACCGGTGCTACCAGCCTCCCCATTCCCATTGAGCCCTATGGGACCGAATGGGGATGGGGAGTGCCTTATTACTGGCACCCGCAAATGGGCAATTACCGGTTCAGCCAAACTCGGCATGACCGGGTAATTACCATTCGCGGGTGCCGGATTTTTTCACAAGTTTGGAGGTAGCCTGCCCATTGAGATTAATAACATTACACACATCAGGGCCTATTACGCCCCACCAAACTGTTATCATGGAAAGGTTGAGCATTGAAAAATAAGATTTTAGTTTTGCAAACGAGACACATTTCCAAATTTTTGCTCGAATGTGATTGACATAAGAAGGATGTAAACAACAAAAAAGACCTGTTTGCACCACAATCCCAATCATTCCCGTTGTTACCACGTAAATTGCTTTGTTGCAGTTTTTATGCTTTCATTAGTTCTCGGCATACTGACAAGTGTTTTTTCGCAGGGCTGATCCTTGAAACCTTCCTGTCATTATGTTTTATGGACATATATTATCCGCAATATGCGACACTATTGTCTAGAAAACTTGATGAGGAGGAGAAACCATTTCCAGTCAAAGGGTTAAGCCACTAAACAAACAACTCCAACACCAAAAAAGGAACTTTAGAATAATGGTACAATGTAGCCCTATTATTTGCCACTGTGGCGCTCATGGCAGTCTACATTATTCCCACCCAAGTCTCTCCTCAACAATCCTCCCACCACGAGACCCTGCCTGGCAGCCTTTCTTCTTGGACTCTTTGCCTCATATCTGCCGCAGTTTACATGGCTTGCCAATTAAATAAACTTCTCTACAAACTGTTTGATGCCCATCTCTTGCCCCACCATTGCAGGACAGATTCAATTGGTCATTAATGATTAGCTCAATTTAGCGAACAGAGTAAAGTCCCTGTAATGTTATAATTTCATCCTCTTAATTCTACTAATTTTGACGAAGCTCTAAACATCCATACACTAAATCCGTGAGTTCGATCAGCCAAAAAGAGATGTGAAAGTCATGCTGGTAAATCTGAGGAGGATGGCAGCTCTTGAATGAGAACACTTACGGATCTGAACTGTCGCCCGCTCCTTAAAGATTGTTATCCTAAATCACTCAGGATTTTATATGGAAGGAAAAGCAGCATCATTTGCCCGCTGCATATAACTCAGCTTCCGTGCATCAAAAGTCACGCTCTAAAATAATTGTTAACCTAAAGCATAAATTGAAAAGCAAACTCGTAAAGTAAGCTCATTCGCAGCCTGCTGACTAAATTGATCCTCTTGTCAGGATATCCTGCAGTGGGGAAGTTCCATTGAATATTTAACAGAAGTTAACAAAACACAGTTGGATATCCACTAACAGATATTGAGTAATTCCAATTTCTGTACCTGACAAAGAAATGGATTATAATAATAATAATATGGGATTGGAAGCACAACTCTACATATTTTGGGGCTTTTGTTGTTGTTAAACAGAGGAGGTGCACTGAAGACGGCAGAGGGAGAGACGAGGGTACAGGGATCAAGCCAATGCATATGGATTCTCAAAAATGAGATTGTTTCTGTCTTGCCAGGTATTGCAAACATATTTGTATTTGTATTTCTTTATTTATATAGCGCACCTGCCCCCGGGGCATCTGGGCACATTTCTTAGGTTACATGAACATCAGCATTATACAGTTACAGAAAGAGCATACTATACATTTGTGTAATATATACCAGAACAGCAGCATAAACAGTTACAGAGAAAAAGCATACTGTACATTAGTGGAATACATACATAGTGATGACAGGCAGTACGTTTTAGGATATTTACCAAAAAAGCAGGCTAGGAAAGCTGTAGTGAATTAGCTAATCCTAGTGTAGGGACCTACAGTAGGTGATAGTGTGAGTCTTGGGCCAGGAGCCAGGATTTGGCTTTGTTCTTAAAGGCAAAGAAGAATGGTTCCAGTCTGAGAGAAGTAGGCAGAGTATTCCATAATTTGGAAGCAAGGACCGGGAAACTGACCCCACCAGATTTTTGTAATTTAAATCTAGGCACATGCAGGCAGTGGGTTTGGGCTGCTCTTTGAGGTCAGCTGGATGTTTGCAAAGAGAATCGGGAGGCCAAGTAAGGGGATGCCTTATCGATCAGACATTTATGTGTGAGGGCCAGAGATTTAAGGGAAACTCTTTGGGCAATGGAGAGCCATTGCAAGTTGCGTCGGATGTCTGAGATGTGTTGGTTCCTCGAGATGTTCAAGGCAGCCCTGATGGCATTATTTTGGGTGACCTGAAGCTTACAAAGGTTTTGTATGCTGGTCCCAAGGTACAGGGCGTTGCAGTAGTCTAGCTTGGACATAATTAAGGTTGTAGCAAGAATGATGTAGTTAGCTGTGGTAATGAATGGTCGGCAGGCAGTGATACGTTTGCAGGTGTAGGCAGATGATGAGGTCACAGCATTAGTTTGTCGTGAGAGAGATAGGGAAGGTTTTGGTGTTGTTAGTCACCTTGATAATGTTGCCATCAATGACAAAGGATTTGAATGTGGGATCCAGTCTGCCCAGACGGTTGGGGGAACTTAGTATGAGGAGCTCTGTCTTATCATCATTAAGACAGAGCTCGTGTTGGGCCATCCATGCCTGGATAGTCAAATAAACATTGTTTAAGGCTTTGGTGTCCGCTGTGTAGTCGCCCGAGATAGGGATGAGTATCTGGGTGTCATCCGCGTAAATAGTGTAGGTGACAACCAGATAGTGGAGAATATCAAAGAGTGGTTTTGTGAACACATTGTAGAGCGTAGGTGAAACATAGGATCCTTGGGGGACACTGCAAAGGACTGGGCCAGGATCAGCCGAGGCAGTGGGAGAGAGGACCCTCATGGATCTGTTAGCCAGGAAGGATTTGATCCAAGTGGTAGCTTTATCTGAGAAGTGTGCTGCCTCTTTGAGATGTCGACACAGGATTTGGTGGTTCACCAAATCGAAAGCGGACGATAAGTCCAATAGCAAGAGGAGGGCGATCTTGCCGTTATCTTTCAAGTCTTCAATTTGGGTTTTTAAGTCTAACACGGCCGTTTCCGTTCCATGCTTGGGGCGGAAGCCCGACTCTCTGAGGTGAAGGAGCTTATTACGCTCCAGGTAATCCTCAATCTGTAGGTAAACTGCTCGGTCTAACATTTTTTGCAGGAACGGCACAGTCGTGATAGGCCTATAATTGGTGGGTGTGTTTGGGTCTAAGGATGGCTTTTTTAGGAGGGGGATGACCCAATCGTCCTTTAAGTTATCTGGCACGGTGCCTGTACTGAAGGAAGTGTTAATTAACGCTGTGATGGAGGGAGCTAGTTCATGAGAAGCCTTCTTTATGATGGGTGCTGGACATGTGTCGCCCTGGCAATTGGAAGGTTTGAGTTTGCTAATGATGTTCTCAACCTCTAGGGTGGTTACAGGTGAGAAATTGAATGGTGTAAGGGTGTGTGAAGTAAGATTAGATTTGTCCCAAAGGGAGTTGAGCTGAGCGTTGGATTGGAGACAGCTTTTTGGGCGTTGATTTTGTCTTGAAGTGTGGAGATTGTGTCTAGGAGTGCTTTTTGTATGTTTGAGCACCAGGAGCTGTCTTTGCTTTGCATTGCTTGTGTCTGCTGGTGTGCAAGGGGTTTCGAGTTCTTTGAGAATCTTAAAAATCTCTTTAGTATTAGATTCAGCTTGCAGGATATGTTTGTTATAGGTCTCCTTTTTGGCTAAGAAGATTGCCTCTTTATAGTTAAAGGACGCTATGATGAGACTATCTTTGTTAGCATCTGTGGAATTACTTTTCCATCAAGCTTCCATGTTTCTTTTTTCTTTGCATAAAACCCTCAGATGTGGTGTGAACCACGAACTGAGGTCAGCATGTGGTTTGGCTTTCCTAGATTTGATAGGGGCAATGTCGTCCATTGCTTTAAGAATGGTGTTGTTGTAGGTGTCGACTAGGACTGTGGGGTCTGAACATGATAAAATACGTTGTTCAGTGTGGGAAAGATGTAGGGTAGTAGATTATCTTTGGTTATGTCTCTTTTGTTTCTGGTGAAAATGGGGGGTGCAAGGTCAGGGCTGGGGTGTTGGTAGTTGCCCAGAAACACACGTTATATGGCAGGTATTCAAAGCCTTTGGCCTGTACACACAGTGAATGACAGGTATTGTCACCAAATGCCCATATACTCCCAGGTATGCAAATCATATGACAGATAGTCCCATCAAATGTAGGTGCTCACATAATATGTCTGGAACTGTCCACAGATTCCTGGAACATACAGGCGCCTCCCTCTGGAACAGCCTCCCTCCCCCCTGAAACTTGAGGAGAATCATCTCCGGTTCCGGAAGCACCTCAAAACATTTCTCTTTGTTTCTGTTTTTTCTCCTCCTCTCCCCTGCTGACTTCCTGGCTGAAACTGAATCTGCACTGGTTACCTGGCCACCCTCTGTTGTCGGGCCCAGTTCCCCTCCCCGCCAGTCGCACACCTGAACTGCCTTCCTGGCAACCCCCGCACTTGAGACTGTTTCTGTATCCCTTCAGTGCCAATAGCAGCACTTACACCTGATGTCTGCACTCACCCTTGCACTTGCCACCTGATGTGTGCACTTACCCTTGCACTCACCATCAGTTGGCTGTACCTTACTTACTTATTTATTCTATTATCCTATGTACTGCACTGCCCCTTCCCATGCACTTGCACGATCTGAATGACACCTGACCTAGTAGGATCGTTGTCCGTCTTCCCTCTGTTTCCCCTCCCTTGCCTTGTGGTGCCTTGAAACACTTGTTTATAGACATGCTATGAATGCCATATCATATCATGTGTCTGTTTTTGCCTAAAGTACCATGTACTCTACTCATATGTATAGTACTGACTCCAATTTCCAGATACTCACATCATATATCATGCATTAAAATCAAAAACCCATGTCCTCATGTTATAGGGCCTTGATGTGCCAAGTGTTTCCATCAAATGCTTGGATAGTCACATTTATTTAGTTATTCATTTATTGTGCATTTGTAAGGCACATATACATCAAGTAAATTGTGTTTCAAAGCGCCCAAAGGGCAAAGGGGAGGGAGCATGGGAATAAAATGCAAATATAATAACAATGAAGAGAAAAAAGAGGCGGTCCTACTACACCTTGTGAGCATTCAGAACGTGCAAGTGCAGAGAGAGAGAAGGGAACGAGGGAGGGGGGTTAGTGCTAGGAGTTCCACAGAGGGAAGTGCTGGGAGCAAGCTGCAAATAGCTGTTAAGTGTCTGGCAGAGATCACTTGGTATGAGTGGTCAGCTGCCCATAAATAAGTGCTGGCCTGTGAGTCAGCAAGGCCAGTGGGTGCCCAAAGGCAAGTGCTGGGAGTGAGCAGGGCTGAAGGCTATTGGGGGGAAGGCCAGGACCCAGAAAGGACACATAAATGCCTTGGTCACTAAATTCAGACATTGTGGGGTTTAGCAAGGGAGGGATAGGAGGAAGGAAGAGGTGAAAAAGGAAAGTCTTGAGGAGCTTGAGGAGATCTGGCTCAAGATAGATAGGAAGGCAGAGGCTGTTCCAGAGGAGGGAGCGAGCCGAAGAAAGAGATCAGCCACTAACTTGCTGTTTAGAGAAGCACTTGACACGCAGAGAGTTGGCGCTGGAGGAGAGTAAAGATCTGGAGGGAGAGTATTTGGTGAGAGCCAGTTGTAGATAGTGTGGAATACAATCATATGCCTAGTATTCCCTGAAATACTTAAATACCTTCATCATATGCCAGGTATTCCTAATACGTGCTAATTCATCTTGCCCACCTCCTCTGCAAGAGGTTCATTCTGGGAGTCGGAAGTGGCAGCTAATGCTGTAACGGTGCAGTACTTCTTGGCTCCTCATGGGCTCTAGGTGCTTTACTCTAACCCATGGAGGGGACTGAGCCAAATTTGGAAAGAGGTGCAGGCCGATGCGGTCTGGCACGAAATTGAAGAAGTGGTGACCCGGAGCCATGTTGGCATGGCACAGAGCTGCTGACCCCAGTGGACTTTAGTGAATATCTCCTTGTTTGGAGGCTACACTGGTGAAGCGGGTGAAGCAGGTGCAGAACACTTGATGCACCAGAGAGGGCCGCGACCGCCCAAGAGCAGAGGTAAGCTCTGAACTCTGAGCTCTGAGACAGACTTGGTGAGCTTGTGTGCTGTGCAGAGCAGCAGTAACTGTTGACTTACCTATTGGTCTAAGTGGAACAGGAGGGAGGAGTATGACTTTGGCAGCCTCCTGAGCTATTGGCGTGCCCTGTTCACATTGACCCTCCTGGGATTCACTTCACTTTACTTTACTTTGCCTCCATACCATCTTATGGCAATATTTCCTGTCGACTATTGGCCTAGTTGGCTGCATACTGATTGTTGACCCTTCCCCTCATAAACTTGTGAACCAGATGTGATGCCCTTAAACATTCTTGGTGTGCTTTTTTGTTTCTGTTAAAACTGGTTGTGATTTGCTATTTTATTGTTTATACTTTATTAGATTTTACATTTGATATTTTATATTGCACACCTCTTTATACCCTCCTAATTATTTTATAACCACTTTTCTTGGACCATTATGGTCAAAAGGAAGGCTGAAGGGGCAATACAGTGGTATGTGGGGCTAACTAAAATCTCTAGGCTTTTTAGACCCATAAATAAGGTTAATTTATTAATTAATGAATGTTTTGAATTATATCAATGTTCCACTCGAGGCAGGGTCTGTCAATCTGGAAAAGTGAATACCTTTCATTTGGATGATAGACGTATCTTGATGGCCGAAGGCCAACCGTTTTATGGACAGAATTATAGAAATACAGACTGCTATGCTTGACCAACAAGCGGCCATTTTAAACGTAGCAAGAATCGCCATTTTGCTTGTTAACCATTGCTCATTGCTTTCTGTCTAAACTGCTTTGCAGCTTGTAATTCTTGCAAATTTTGCTTACTCTGCTCAACTGTTAACATTGTTGTCTGAATATGAAAGGGCAAGGCCGCGGGACTGAGGAGTTCGTTGAAACTCCTCATGAGCAGCCCAGAAAGGAATGCCCACACTCCCTCTCTGTAGCCTTGAGGGAGAGCTGCAGGGCATTTAATCATTTCACAGCTGCCAGCTAGTCTCGTACTGTGGTAGAATATGTTTGAATAAAGCAGCTAAAGGCTTGAATTATGTTCTTCTTACGGCCCCCCTTCACAAAACCCTTTAGAGCGTGTCGGCTCCCAGGACACGAATAGCACCTCATAGATAGCAAAGCTTGGAATGTGACTCATCCCCCGTGTGCAGCCTGCTTCCAAGAACAGAAGCACCGTGTTCTGTTCAACAACTAGAAAATGCCCCCGCACTTTCTAAATTGCACATTGTTACTAGAATAGACATCGAAAGTGTCATAATTGTCATACTCGTCGGAAATGTCCATCATCATCCCGAGTTCAAAGAAACTCAATAAAAAGGGGGTGTTAAACATGTCATAGCTGATTGTATGATATGCATTTTGTATATATGTAACTGATGTACGTAATTCACTCTCTTGCGTCCCTCGAGGTCTAGAGAATACACGTCGCGGGGCGTGAGACCACAGTTGCCCAATTGGGACTATTTTGCTTGCAATAAACCCTAGCATTGGGAATTTTAATCTCTTGTCTGGCGCATCCTTTCGTGTATGGTTATTGCCTTGTTTCCATATCGCGAGGGACCCGTAAGGGCCCCTTTCAAGATGGCGCCCGAATAGGGACCCTCCCCCACTTGCCCCTTTGTAGAAATTGTAATGGAGTAAAGGCGGAAGAACGGCGAGGACGGGACGATCGAGCCGGGATCAAGAGATGTACGGGGCGCCCTGTAGAAGTGAGGAGAGATTCCTTCGCAGATCTGCACACATCTGATCCCTGATCGACGTACCGGGCCAGAGGGCAAAGGAGGCAAGGGTACCGCAACGAGGCAGAAGCCAGAGAAGCGCAGACACGATGTTGGGAGGGGTTGCGTCAGGACACAGGCAACTTGTTTTATCAGGTGAGTCATTCCCCGATTCAAATGAAACCCTGATTATTGGTAGAGTGTTGATTTTGCAAATTCAAACATCCAGAGTAAGGTTGGTTAACCAAGGGGAAGGTTAAAAACATGCCTGGAGTACTGTCCACTTTAGCGGGGCTTTTCCACTGCGGTAGACAGTCCTTGGAAAATGGCCAAAGTGCACCGCCTGGGGGAACGCCGGCTTATGACATGTATGCAAAATATGGTGTGGGTGCGATAATATTTTGTGAAATTTGGCATGGGCAAACTAGAAAGCAACAGGACCATCAGTGGCCGATTAATGGTAGCTTTGAGATTGCGAGGATAGATAACCTAGAAAGGGTGTTGATAAGGAAAAAAGCGCGACCCGCAGCTTTTGAGACTATCAAAGTTTGGAGGAGGGAAGCAATGCTCCGACTTAGGAGTAGAGAGAAGCATGCGCGTAGGCATAAATCGAAGCTTGAGGTAGCAGAAGAAAAGGAGGAGGAGGAGTGGACTGCAAGTCTAAGACGGGAAGGGAGACATGAGCAAATCAACATAGAAGGAATATACCCGCAGCGGGAACTACACATAGCAGACGAATTAATGGAACATTTGTTAACCCATACGGGTCGAGGCCCAAAACCAGGATATAAACCAAATACGCCAGTAGTCACTGCACAGGCCCAACCAGTAGCTCTCATACCCCCTCCCACAGCCCAAGCACTTCCCCTCACGCAAGCATTAACCCATGCACCACCCACAGCTCGAGCCCTCCCACAAGCGCAGACCGCACACGCGCAATTTCCCAGCACCCAGCAAGGCCCTTCACAGATGCCACCTGTGTCACTTGTCCCATCCGCACCTCCCGCTCCAGAGACAGATTCAGCACCATCCGCCCCTCCCGAAGTCGAAATTGAGACCGGGGAGGCGAGAGGCGGGGCTGAAGGAACAGGATTTGGACGGGTAACTCGCAGCGCGATCAGCAAAGAAAGAAAGGTTGAATTACAGCAAGAGGCTGAAATGTACATAGAAGAAAATGATGGAACGGCAGCATTGGCCTCATTATATGGGTACCGAAGAAGCAACGAGAGACAGGTAGTGTTGGAATACATGGGGGAATTTTTGGTGGGAGAATGGAAAAAGTTACTTGGGAAATTACCGCCACAACGATTGTTAGATTTGAACCAAATAGCATGTTGTAGAATAAAAGATGAAGAAGTAAAGGAACATGTGAATGGACTTTTTGATCTTAAAAATGAGTTGGACAATGATTATGCTGAAATGTTTGCTGCACCTGGGCACAGGGGTTGGGATATTAGAAGAGATGGGAGAGGGACGGTAGAACCATACATACAGCAGAGACATTCAATGTCATCTGTACAGAGGGGCGACAAGCTGAAAGTATGTATACAGGAAGCGATAAGGTGGATGTCGAATCCTAGTATCCCAACAATGGTCATACATGACATATTTGACAAATATTCCATGCCAATGAAAAGAAAGGCACTGCAATCGATGGCTGAACATTTAATAGACAAGGATATAAAAAACAATAAGGCTAGCCCACCCGAGATACTAGCGGTATACAAGAGAGCATTCGAGCGAAGTACAGGAGAAACGGGCCTATCACTGGACTTAAGAATACTATTGAACCTAAGAGAAGGGGGAGGGATCGTGAGTGGGGCATTTCCAATGAGAGAGGTTCCGCCCACGTTTGTACCAAAAGTAGAGGTCCCTGCGACGGATATAGTAGAAGCGCAGGTAACACCAGCCCATTTCACCGCCCAGTATGTGCATGTCCCCTTTTCCAGGCAAGAGGTGAATACTATAAAACAGACGATTCCCGATATGAGAAAGAATCCAGCAGGTTTCTACAAGGAAGTAGAGTCAACCCTGAGATCAGCAGTGCTTACTATGAGCGATATAGATTTGATTTTCCCAGTCATTTTGCCAGCAGATATATGGAAACAGATAAGGACGGTAGATGACGTGGGGGCTTTTGGCGCCACATGGGCGGAGTTACCGTTGGAGGACAAAAATAAAAAAGTAGGGGAAAATCCGGGAACCTGCATGGCAGATCTACCAGCACGGATAATGCAGAGATTGAGAGAATTCATTCCAGAAAGAAGGATTCAGTGGGACAAATTAACTACATGTGTACAGGGCAAGGATGAGCCAGTAACGGATTATTTCAATAGATTTGAAGGAGTATTCACAGACTTCAGTGGGCAGGATGTGAGCACAGAGTCGGGGAAAAGGCTATTTGTTGATAAATATGTGATGGGACTAATATTACCAATTCAAGATATGTTAATGGCGTCGGAAAGTGCCTGGGCAGCAAAACCGGTGAGTGAGATATTACACATAGCCCAATATTACGAGAACAGGGTAAGTGTGGTGAAAGAAAGAAAGATGAAGGATAGAGTAAATTTAAAAACGAGGGTGTTACTGCAGCAGGTAATTGGATACAACAGAGGTAGAGGAAATGCACAAGGCAGGGGAAATTTGAATAATATGCATGGGGTGTCATTGGGATTAAATCAATGTGCGTACTGTAAAGAAGAAGGACACTGGCGAGCGCAATGCCCGCACCTACAGAATAGAGGTGGGTTTGGCCAGAGAAGGCCTCATAGAGGACATCAGGGGTCAAATGGCCCAAGCAGAAATAGCATGCAGCAGCAGGGATATACCAATGGAGGTAATCAAAACCAATCCCATGGTCAAAACCAAGCTCAACAGAACCAGGCATTGAACCAAAGTGTTCCGAACCAAAATCAGGGCGGGCAGGGCCAACAGAGAAATGATCAGAGTGGAGGACACCGAGGGGGAAATGGGAATATTTTTGATACACAGCCAAACACGTATTATAGCAGCAGCGGTGACTACACATCGGACGATGTGTTATTTTTGCAATGGGACAGCCCACGTCAGGGGTCGGAACCAGTGTCTATTCCCGTGAATCAGAGAGGACCCTACATAGAAATAAGAGTCGGGAATAAGGAGCACCGTTTCCTTGTAGATACAGGGGCACAAAAGTATTCGATAGACCATCACTTGGTTCCGGAGATCCCACTGTCGGGGCAAAAGAATGTTTCTGTAGGGTTCGCAGGTACACCAGTAATTAACCCCGTGTCCGAAGCTGTCCCAATTACAATATGACCATTTATGGAACAGTGTCCATTTCTTCTAACAGAAAATTGTGGGGAGAACTTGCTAGGATTAAATTTGTTGAGAAAATTGGGGGCAGTTATACATTGTACGGCAGATGGTTCGTGTTCCTCACGATTTGGCCTCACGATGCACCGGTGACGGAATTTATGTCAGAAGCGTTACAAGAAGAGCTAAGTAGAGTACCAACCTGTCTGTGAGCAATGCATGATAACGATGTAGGATGCTTGAAAATAGAGCCAGCAAAAATAACTTTGAAAGAAGGTGTTACTTTACCACGAATTCCCCAGTATAACATTTCTGTTGAAGGTGAGAAGGGATTATAGAGTATTGTTACTGACCTGGTGAGATTGGGGGTGATTGAAGAAATTGCAGGTAGCACGTTCAACAGCCCGATTCTTTCAGTTTACAAGAAAGGAGGCAATGAAGTACTATATCGTTTCATAATTGATCTGCGCGCATTGAACAAAGTGGTAGACCCACAATTCCCTTTGGTCCCAGATGTCACAACAATACTGACAATGATACCGGCCACTGCAGAATACTTTAGTGTAGTTGATTTGAAGAACGTGTTCTTTAGCATTCCAGTGGATAAAAAAAGTAGATATCTGTTCGCGTTCACTCTAGGAGGTCGATCATTCACATTCAGACGCATTCCACAAGGATACACAGAAAGCCCAAGCATTTACAGCAGGGCACTAAAGGAACAGCTAGATATGCTAGAGCTACCAACAGGTTGCACACTCTTGCAGTACATAGATGACTTGTTACTAGCTGATGACACAAAAGAGATCTGCAAAGAAAGTACTATATTACTATTGACACACCTAGCGACCCATGGTCACAAGGCAAGTTTGAAGAAATTCCAGTATAATCAAAAGGAGGTGTCTTATTTGGGTTACCTACTTTCGAAAGAAGGGAGAAGATTAACACCAGAACGCATAGAAAGTATTTCTAGTATGCCTATTCCAAAAACTCAAAAAGGAGTGAGAGCTGTAATAGGCATGGCCTCTTATTGTCGGCAGTGGATCAGTAATTTTGCGTTGATTGTGAAGCCGATGATAAAATTAACTAAAAAGGACGCAGTGATGCCTTTGCAGTGAGATGAAGAATGTCAGAAAGCGTTTGAACAATTGAAAGCTGCATTGTGTGCTGCACCAGTTTTAGGTACTCCTAACTATAAAAAGATCTTTAGACTATTTGTGACGAGAGTGAAGGATGTGCATTGGCGGTTTTGACACAGGAACAAGGTGGAAGAAATAGACTGTGCGGCTATTATTCTTCCGCGGTGGACCCTGTAGCGCGTGCACTACCACGATGTTTGCGATCTATTGCAGCGGCTGCTGCGTCAGTGAAACAAACGGAAGGAATGGTATTGGGGCACACTTTAATTCTGATGGTGCCACATGCCATAGACGTTCTATTAAATAGAACACAGACGCAACACCTCACTTCTGCCAGACTAACAAGATATGAGCTCATCTTGTTTGCACCCCACATCCAAATTATGAGGTGTAGCGCCTTGAATCCTGCAGAATTAATGCCATTGCCCATAGCAGAAATTGGTGACAACGAATCACCACCCCATGATTGTTTAATGGTCACCGAGGAAGAAACAAAGGGAAGAGTTGAGTGACACCCCACAAAGAGAGCCGGATGGGGAGTTGTTTTGTTACGGCTCTTGTTTCAAATTACCAGATGGCACGTCAACTGCCGCATATGCTATCACTACTCTAGAGAGTGTTGTAGAAAGCAGAAGAATCCCCTACAATTCGGCACAAGCTGCAGAAATAATAGCACTGACCTGAGCCTGTGAACTCTCTGAGAATTTGAACGTAAATATTTATACTGACAGCCAGTACGCCTTTGGCGTGGTTCATTACTTTGGCCGACTCTGGGCTGAGAGGGGCTTCTTGACATCACATAGGGCCAGGATTCAGCATGGCCCTTTGATTGTACGATTGTTGTCTGCACTCACGTTTCCAAAACGCCTAGCAATAGTGAAATGCGAGGCGCATAAAAAAGTAACATGTAAAGTGGGAGAAGGAAACACATTTGCAGACAGGATTGCAAAACAAACAGCCACTGATTTGAGTAATAAAATGATGACAGTACAGACCGAGGAAGTACCCTGTATGATAGAAGATGGGATTGCCACTGTCAAAGAAATGCAGGCCGAAGCCACGGCCGATGAAATCCAAGGGTGGGCTGAGGGCTCTGCTGAGTTAGACTTGGAGGGTTGTTGGGTGGACAAAGAAACAAAAAACTGGATGTTGCCAAATTGCTACGTGACTGCAATGGTCACGATGGCACATAGCCCTACTCATATCTGTGCAAGGAAGATGGTCCTGCATTTATCCACAGTATGGAAGAATGCACACATTAAGAAAAATGCAGAAAGGTTAGTGCAGAATTGCATTACGTGTTTACAACACAATGTAGGGAAGGGAACCGTGACTCCAGTAGGTAGTTTTGGCCCACCCTCTATGCCATTCGAGGTGATCCATTTTGATTTCATAGAAATGGAAAGGTGCCAGAACTACAAATATGTGTTGGTGGTGATTTGTGCATTTAGCAAGTGGGTGGAGGCATATCCTTTAAAAGACTGTACTGCCATGTCAACGGCAAAAGTAATGTTGAAGGAGTATTTCTCCCGGTTCCGGCTGCCCTGTGTCCTGTGGTCAGATAACGGCCCACACTTTGTGGGCGCAGTAGTACTACAGATCTGTGCAGGTCTGCAGATTGACAAGCGATGCCACAGCTCCAGGCATCCGAGTTCCGCCGGACTTGTTGAGAGACATAACGGCATCCTAAAAGCCAAGTTGTCAAAAATATGTGCCGGAAGCAAGTTGAGTTGGGTAGATGCATTACCTCTAGCACTTTTATGCATGCGCACATCTGTACAGGCTAAAACTGGGCTCTATCCCTATGAAATTATCATGGGGAGACCGGCAAATGTATGGTGTGCACCGCAGCCCAAAGGATTATGTGAGGTCGAGCATCCTGTGTTAAGCACGTACTGTGACCTTTTAATGCAGAAGTCGTGTTTGATTCATCAGCAGGTGCAGGAGGCATTACCAGTGCGATACACTGGACCGGGGCACGCGCTGGAGCCTGGAAGCTGGGTCCTGATTAAAAACTTTCAACGGAAGACGTCATTAGCACCCAGGTGGCGCGGCCCCTACCAAGTACTTTTGGCGACACAGACAGCCATTCGAGTGGACGGTCTCAAGGCATGGATCCATGCGACACATGCCAAAAGATTCCCAGGACTGCTGACAACTTCCGACGACCAGAGAAAGGAAACGATCTCAGAAACAAAAGAAACTGTTGCCAGTCCACTGCCACAGCATCAGCCTGAGCGAGAAGTGAAACTTGAAACAAAGCCTAAGCGAGAAGTGAAACTCGAAACAGAGCCTGAGGAGGCTGCCAGAAAGGGGAAAGGGCGAAAAGTGCCCCAACGTTGCCCAGCAGAAACAACATCACTGCCGAGCGACACAAACTCTGCATTGCAAACACCAGCAGAAACAACGCGTGTACCCCTTTGGCGCCCACCAGCGTCTGCAAACGCACCAGAGCCAAAGAAAGAAACTACATCATTGCCACAACGCTCATCGCTACCCATCATTGCGCCGCAGGCTGACACTGAGCCTGATACTGGAAGTGCATCGGCACTATTTACGGATCACACAACACCAGGAGTGAAACGGTATAATTTGCGGCCTCGACAGGCAAAGTGATCCACAGATCTTTGGTGCTTTTCTTTTGCCTTTGGTTCCACTCACGGACGGAGTAGGAGCCAGGGGTGTAGAGGAGAGAAGTGTGAGAGTTGTGCAAGTCGGACAATTCAAGACACACAGCTCCTCGGTGCGCTTATGAT
Organism: Ambystoma mexicanum; assembly: GCF_040938575.1. Classification (NCBI taxonomy): domain Eukaryota; kingdom Metazoa; phylum Chordata; class Amphibia; order Caudata; family Ambystomatidae; genus Ambystoma; species Ambystoma mexicanum. Next base: position 848,295,606 of record NC_090923.1, read on the forward strand.
AGAGTACATGTGTCAGGAGCCAAAGTGGGACAAGCTGGATGCATATAAGTACTGAGGCAGACAGAATACATGTGTCCTAAGCCAGAGCGGGACAAGTTGGATGCACATAGTACTCTGTCAATAAAGAACTGTTCTGAAATAGTCTGAGCAGTGGAAGGAAGAACAACTAATCTTGCTCAGAGTGGATAAGTGATCGAGGCTGTGAAGGGCTGGCAGAATTGAACTGTGACATTTCCGTTGAACCTTTTGGCATCAAGAACGAGAGACATTTGTGACGAACTTTGCCAGCAAGAAGAAGGACGATGAATAACAAATCAAGACCGGTTTCAGCCTCCTCCTGCACCGCTGCTGAAAAAATGATAGTTTTAGAGACTGTAAATTTAAGGAAAAAGCATGGTAAAAGGAATAAGGTACTGACTTGGACATTGGTCCTGTGTTCTCTAAGTATGGTAGTACCAACAATAATAGCTATTACGCTATGGTTTATAGAGTCCGCACACCCATTAGAAACACTCTTGCCAAAAGTAACTACTGAAAGCCCGGTTCATGTAATCACTGGTACTTTGTCCCCAATGGAAGAGAGACATAGAGAAGGCTATGGCAACAATACATTGTTGCTGATAATGAATATGACCCATGCGGTTTTAAAAAAGAAAGATTGCTGGGTTTGTGCCCATTTACCACAGCACGGTGGGAAAGGGATAGGCTGGTATGTACAACCGTTATCATTGGTTTATTCATGTGAAGTATCGTTGAGTGCAATGTTCTTTGGGAAATGGAACAAGAGTAATACGGGTCAGTTAGATGAGACTAATATGAATGAATTTGAGGAAGTGATCATGAGACCTGTGGGTTGTTCCATATTCCACAAAGCTCGCGTGTTTTCACCAGATCCCATGAGGAAAAATACACGAAAGACAACAAGACTAGATAGATTATATAGGCAGAATAGACCAACCCCGCCAGCAGAAGAAACATCAGTAATGACATTTCGAATGAGGGATGAATGGAATAAAGATGCTGTGCCCCCTGCCTATACAGTGGATTACAGCCCCAAAACTGCTCCCCTATGTTTAAAGAAAAAAGGTTCCTATAAAGTAGGAACATTTAGCAGCTGCCTGAATACAGTGGTTTTAAAGAACAAAATAGAACCAGTGTACGTAGGGGACCCTGTTTACTTTATATGTGGGGAAAAAGCATATCCATGGTTACCTAGAAACTGGGGAGGTACGTGTTACTTGGGTCTACTATTCCCAGGAGTGTTCCTCTTAGAAACTGCAGAAGTAGTGAGGCGATTAAAAGGTAGAACCCGAAGGAGTAGTGAAGATGGAATGATAGCAATGGATGTAGCCAAATCGTTTATACCATTCTTGGCCCAAATAGAAAATTCCTATAATATAAGAAAACTGTCTAAAATATTAAAGAATACGATAGACTCAACAACAGATATCTTATACAACATGACACTAGAAGAAAAAGGAGTTAGGCTAATGGCACTACACAACAGAATGGCCCTTGACATAATATTAGTTGATCTTGGGGGAGTTTGTAAACCTCATAAAAACTGCGTGCTGTGTATATGTGGATGACTACTCCACTAATATTTTTAAAGCAATCAAGAAATTACATACCCTAAGTTCCTCAATTGCCACCAAAGAAGGGGGTTGGGGGATAGGATCCTGGTTTTGGGGACTATTGCGGTCCTGGGGATGGAAGCTAATTTCGATTCTAGTGGTGGTACTTGGTATATTCATAACATGTTGCTGTTGCATACAATGCCTACCAATAGTTTGCACTGAGATAACTGGGGGATGTACTAAGGGATGTATGCACATGGTGTCGAGAGGAAAACAAACGCATGGCCGAAATAACAGAGACACTGATGAAACAAAAACAGTAAAACAATTCATGGCTATAAACATTAATGATGAAGATGATGCTTATGATAGCATGAAAGGTTCAGACATAGATACCCCAGACTTATCCTCATCAGAGGAGGATACAATGAATGAATAAGACGCTTGGCATACGGCCAAAAGGAGGGTTTGTCAATCTGGAAAAGTGAATACCCTTCATTTGGATGATAGACGTATCTTGATGGCCGAAGGCTAACCGTCTTATGCACAGAATTATAGAAATACAGACTGCTATGCTTGACCAACAAGCGGCCATTTTAAACGTAGCAAGAATCGCCATTTTGCTTGTTAACCATTGCTGATTACTTTCTGTCTAAATTGCTTTGCAGCTTGCAATTCTTGCGAATTCTGCTTACTCTGCTCAACTGTTAACATTGTTGTCTGAATATGAAAGGGCAAGACCGCGGGACTGAGGAGTTTGTTGAAACTCCTCATTAGCAGCCCAGAAAGGAATGCCCCCGCTCCCTCTCTGTAGCCTTGAGGGAGAGCTGCAGGGCATTTAATCATTTCACAGCTGCCAGCCAGTCTCGTACTGTGGTAGAATATGTTAGAATAAAGCAGCTAAAGGCTTGAATTATGTTCTTCTTACGGCCCCCCTTCACAAAACCCTTTAGAGCGTGTCGGCTCCCAGGACACGAATAGCACCTCATATATAGCAAAGCTTGGAATGTGACTCATCCCCCGTGTGCAGCTTGCTTCCAAGAACAGAAGCACCGTGTTCTGTTCAACAACTAGAAGATGCCTCCGCACTTTCTAAATTGCACATTGTTACTAGAATAGACATCGAAAGTGTCATAATTGTCATACTCGTCGGAAATGTCCATCATCATCCCGAGTTCAAAGAAACTCAATAAAAAGGGGGTGTTAAACATGTCATAGCTGATTGTAGGATATGCATTTTGTATATATGTAACTGATGTACGTAATTCGCTCTCTTGCTTCCCTCGAGGTCTAGAGAATACACGTCGTGGGGCGTGAGACCACAGTTGCCCAATTGGGATTATTTTGCTTGCAATAAACCCTAGCATTGGGAATTTTAACCTCGTGTCTGGCGCATCCTTTTGTGTATGGTTATTGCCTTGTTTCCATATCGCGAGGGACCCCTAAGGGCACCTTTCAGGTCGGCAAGCTTGATGAAAAAGGGGAGGGTGAAAGGGCGCCACTGGTCTCTGCCTCAAACTGTGTGGTTAGAGATGTTGGGGATGTAATCTCTTTTTGTGACATTTCCCCAGAAAAAGGAGAAGGACGGCTGTATCCCACCGGCATAGTACAATGGTAGACCATATGGTGCCCTTTGAAGTCTTTCCCAACACTAACCAAGTGAGGGCCCAACAAACAAAAACAAAGAACAAGGTACACTGCCACTGAATATTGTGGAGACTCATGTCCCCTGCCCCAAATTGGCAAATGCAATCCTGGGGGAAGTTGGGGAATCTGACGATTGTATTGGAGTATTGGAGTAATGGGTGGGCCCTTGTGTCACTCGGATTGTGGAAAGCTATCTGTCCTTGCCCCTAATACTCTCCTGCAGCCCCCCTTGTGCCCTTTAACCAATCTGACCCCATTGTCCTCTTACATGTGACTCCAGTTGTGGAAACACTGGATTCACCAGCTAAAGGCTTGGAGGTTCCGTGGAAGCTGGTGACTTGATGGAAAAAAGGCAAAGGGAAAGAACTTGGGCCATCCCCTTTTGGCAAGCAAACTTTGAAGAAGGGGATACAGCTTGCCACCTCCTGGGATACAGGAACACAGACATATCCTTTGAATCTAGGACTTAAATTTATCAGCCATGATTCCAACTCCCCCGAGAATTTGGCAACCAATTTGGTCGACCAGTGTATCCTATTATTGCAAGAGGCCCTTCTTAAGATTATTGGTGATCAGATGAGCACCATTATGGAGGAATTGACGGCCCTTAAGGGCTGATTGTTCCTCAAACGGGTAGTATGAAAGGCCCCTGGATTGCTTTGGAGGTGAGTGGTCACTCTATAATCAGGACCAGCCAAAAGGGTGGTGGTTGGGGGTCCAGGAGTGTGCCAATAATGGGAGGACCCTGAGAGGTGTAGCCGAAAAGATCCTGGGAAGTGAAAATGGCATTGTAAGTACTCCCCAACTGGCCAGGGTGGGGGGGTGATGGTGGCCACTGGAGGCCACCTCTAGAAGCGAGGGGCACCTGGCAGTCACAGGTGCATGCACCCTCAGATCACCTACAAAGGCTTAACCCCTTACCCATGCAGGCTTTTCCCCTTAGAACACTGCAGCATGGCCTTGGCATCCCCCTCTCTGGCCCAAATGTGATCCCCCTTGCGGCCACTTGGGGGCAGGAGCCTCAACAGTTGGGGAGTAGTATGGCAAGAGGAGTGATCCCATGAGTGAGGAGTGATCCCATGATCTTTTCAATCAATGTCCCGCCATTGGCGAGAGGTACCTTTGAGGATGCAGAGGCCCTCAGGAACAAGTGTTTATATCGGTTTAGAGAACCCAGGGGGTACATCTCAGTAATTGGGAAGGATTTTCTAAATTGTGTAAGGGGCCGACTGGCAAACTCTGGCATGGATTACCTGGGATTTAGTGGAGGGTATCCTAAGCATCGATCTGCGTGCTATTCTGCCTCAGGCTGTTAACATCTCAGTACTTTCCCAATATTAGATACGTTTGTCCTATGCCGCAGACAGCAAGTGCATGCCTCCCAATGTGGTAGAGGGTTGCCAGGGGTGGAGCTTTCCAGACTGTAGCAAGT